>NC_069137.1:16896034-17223534 GCF_026914265.1 Mya arenaria
GAGCCAACGGGGTTCGACTGTAGTATATTGCACCGGGGATTTTTTCTTATATTTTTTCCAAATTATGATTTAAAAAAATGAAATATGAGCCTCACATGAGCGGTTGATTTATGACAGTGACAGAATCGATTATGATGCAGGCTGCATGGGCACTCTTTACGTCATTTTAAGAAAATATATATATTTTTTTAAATCGTTGTCTCCATAAATTCGCCAAATTTGAAAAGTTGTCGCCACTTTTTATATTTGATATTTATTCCCTTCAAAACAATCAAATGTTTCGGTTAGCGATATGGTGTGGAGTATCGATACAATACGATATTATACATTTATTGAATAAAACATTATATACTGTTCATAGCATGCAAACAAATAAATCAATGAATGGAATAGAGTACACAAACACATTTTTCTGGAGTTAATGGTTTTAATATTATAATTTCCTACTACAGTAAGTAAGCGTGCGTAAGTAAATATAAATAAATAAATATATATGATAATGACAGTTGTCTTGTGTATTATTCAATAAAAACAATGCAATCAGCCTCTCTTTAGCCGGTTAGCAAAAACACTTAATAAATATATTTTGCTAAAGAGTAAAATATTTTTTTTAGTTGCAATTAAGAAAGTACTCGAACTCAATCAATGTTGGTCAATGGCAAAAGTATGGCTTAAAGAACTTATATCTTAGTTCCCTATATTTTGGGCTTGCGAGAATTAAGTGGATTCCATCAGATTCATGTTGCATGAGACACTTATTTTCATTTATACCTGTATAAGTATATCTGCCAGTCCCAACAATGTACTTTGGTCTTTCTTCATAAGTATAATGATTATCCGTTACCAAATATGTAATGTGAATGTCAAACAATACACAAACACACTAAATGACCCTTAAATGTCAAAGGTCATCATCACTTTTTTGACACTAATGGTTTCTTTGACAACTCCAAAACAAGCTTTGTAGAGCAGTTAATGACAAACAATGTAAATAGTTATTTCATAATTGCATTTCTTACGTCAAATTAATAATTGAACATTTTGTAGCAAGTCTTGAACGGGTATTATATTATTATTATTATTATTAGACCAGATTTGTTGAGCGCCCTTTTCATAAAAAAATACGTTCAAGGGCGCTTTACAATTAAACATGTGACATATCGCAGATATGTGGAAATCACCAAAAGTGACATATTTTAACATATTAAACCAATTCAAGTGAAACTCATATGTTGTAAAAAAATAAAAAAAATAAAAAAAATAAAAAATAAAAATAGTGTACCCTTGATGGATATATTTTTGTTTTAATGCAATATCATTTTAAGTCATTTGGCTTTAACGATCAAAACAAAACAATAATTTTATGTGTGTACAGATATACGATATTACAAAATCGCGAGTTAAAAAAGCGCTAAAAAGATATCGCTAGTAGTTTTAGCTGTTATTTATTTTTTATCATTAAAGTGAAATTATTTAAACATATCATTACATCAATTTAGAAAGGACTTTTTTGCATCTCTCAAATGTAATATAATAATATTAAAAATTATATTTTTTTATATTATATTAAAATTATAAACTAATAGTGTGTCCCTTAAAATACAGGATAAATAAAACAGCTAAATCCACACATGTAACAATAAAAAAGAGAAAGTAACAGTTAATGATTGTATAAACGATATGATAAATGTAAGCTCATGACTTATACATTCAACATTTATAAACAAATAACTTATCAATAAGATCTATTGACAAATTGACACTTTTAAGTTTTTGGAATTGATACGCGTTATTATTTTACAGAAATAGACAATAATGCTTTTTATGTAAAAATATCAGACACATAGCAAATAACATTGACAGCACAAGAACGATGATGATAATGATGATAATGATGATGATGGTGGTGGTGATGATGATGATGATGATGATGATGATGATGATGATGATGATGATGATGATGATGGTGGTGGTGGTGATGATGATGATGATGATGATGATGATGATTATGATGATGATGATGATGATGCTGTTGCTCCTGCTGCTGCTGCTGCTGCTGCTGATGATGATGATGATGGTGGTGATGATGATGATGATGATGATGATGATGATGATGATGATGATGATGATGATGATGATGGTGGTGGTGGTGGTGGTGGTGCTGGTGGTGGTGGTGTTGATGATGATGATAATGATGATGATGATGATAATGATGATGATGATGATGATGATGATGATGATGATGATGATGAAGCTGCTGCTGCTGTTACTCCTGCTGTTGCTGCTGCTGCTGCTGCTGCTGATGATGATGATTTTCTTTCCATAAAAATGACTGTAATTCTTAAATTAATCCCAAATTTACTTACTAGGTAAAGGACAGCAAATCCCTCGTACACAGAGGTGTCCTCTCGGGCATGGTTTACCTAAGCTGCAAACTCCCGACGGAAGAAATCCTCCAGAACACGTGGCACGATGTTGTGTGGGACGACGCGGTTTATGTATGACACGCGGTATCAAGGGGGTAACACGGGGGTTCACATTGACACGTGGTTTAAGAGTTACGCGGGGGTATTTCAACACCCGTTGCTTCACTTGAGGAATAACTCCTGGATTGTTCTGTTCTTTGAAAATATGTCTTCTGGCTGGAATTGGTCTTGGAAACTGTACTTCCTCGTAGGGTTTGAAAGTTTTAAACAACTGCCGACAACACACGCCATTTAAGCAGGTATCCCCGTAGGGGCAATGTTTTTGATATGAGCATCTTGGCCCTTCTAATGTTCCTTTTGGGCATATTTGAGGCACAGGGCAGCAAACGCCACAAAATGTTTCATCCATAGCGTAAAGTGTGTTTTTCATAATGCATTGAAAACCAGGGCCACAATCTGTAAGGCCAGCCCCCGGTCTACAACGAAGTTTTGAATATGCGCCATCGGGGCATATTTGTGGTTTGAATTTGAAATGGAACCGATGGTGTGGTCCGAAAGTCCCACGTGCCACTGAAAGATACAAACAAATTCAGTTAGATACAAGATACAAGATACACCAATCTTATATCATCTTTGATCAATAATTGTTAATGCCATATAAAATATTAATAGTTTAAACGCAATAATTTCATATATTTTACTCTTGAATTTACATTGTAAGTGTTGTACTTTTCTTTGTGATATGATGTGTTATTGTCATGGATAAACATTTATTATTGTGTATTTATAACACAAGTCTGTCTGTATATTGGCGGCCGTTCATTACAAATAAACATTCGTATTCGTATTCGTATAAACAAAAAATATTAGCTCAATGAGCAATTTAACGACATGAATAACAAACATACATAACATAACAAAGAGCTGGAGACCTGGAAATAAAACAGTCTAGGGTAGGCACAAATACTGTTGTATTGAAAAAGTACAATTTAAGCAAGTAAATTTTCTGTTATATTCTTAACTAATTTAGGATGTTTGATTATAATGAAACTACCCTGTATTCCAAATTTGGATATAATAAAGTCGATTGATTATTCTTTTCCATTCCAAATTTGAATTGTAATAATCAAAGCCTATACTGTGAAAACAAGTTTAAAATGTAAAAAAAACATAGGTAACATTTGGGGAATTTAGCTTATACTGTTAAATTTCTATTTTTGTAATGTATGCTCTGTATCATATTTGAATAGTATATATGCTTTTACAATGCTCACATTTGCTGTATTATAACCTGAAATTGATCGTGATTAAAGCTGCTCTCTCACAGATTGAACGCTCAGGCAACTTTCTTTATTTTTTGTCTTGGAACGAGCCATTTTTTTGTGAAAATCCATGGAAACCAGTTATATAAGACTGCTGACAAAAGATTAGATCGCAGATTTTTATATTTCAGTTCTAAAATTGATGTTTTATGCATTTTTCACAAGACGTTAGTAACGGTTTAAGCCATAAACAATAATTTTCGAACGGAAATATAAAAATCTGCGATCTGATCTTTTGTCAGCAATTTTTTAACATTGGTCTGCAGATATTTACGCAAAAAATGCTCTTTCCAAGACAAAACGATAAACGATAAAAAAGTTGCAAAATGGTGTATCTGTGAGAGTGGAGCTTTAACAAATCTACCCTGTTTTCCAAATCTGGATATAATAAAGTCAATTGATTATTCCATTTCTATTTAAAATTCAATTGTATTAATCAAAGCATATACTGTGAAAACAAGTTTTAAATGTGAGAAAGCATATTGGTCAATTTAGCAAATTCTGTGAAATTTCTATTATTGTAGCACATTGCTGTGTATCATATGGAATATTATACATGCTTTGTCAATGCTCATGTTTGCTGTATTATAACCTGAAATATCTCATGATTAAAGCCAAAGAAAAGTAAGCACGAACATTGTTATCGTTTATAATCGGACCAGACATGGGAGATGTTTTGTCCCCACTCCTCTTTTGAATATTTGACAGTTACATATGTTTTTGAATCATTACATGAACATTGACTCGCATCTATAATTATGGTTGTCAAAATATCTTTATCAAGCGTGATCTTCGTGTGGAAGAAATATTTGGGATGATGTAGACGTTTTGTTGTTGTTGTTGTTGTTAATGTTGTTGTTGTTTGAGCGAACGTAATTAACGTTGTATCCCTAAAACATATTTGATATACACATATCATAAAGGGACAAGACACCTTACATAAACTTGATATTGTTGTGTACAACGAATCGAATCTTATTAACTGATGTTTCGCAGTTTTTGCATATTTTCCAATGTTAAATTTACTTGTCTACCACGTAAAACCCAGTTAAGTTTAAGATAAGCGTCGGTATTTCTATCTTTACTAGTCACGAGACGTTCAAATGCTAAACATACACACTATAAACTGAAACACCAGTGTGCGTTATTTGTTCACGGGTAAACTCGGCTGAGATAGCGATTACATATTATTTCAAATATGTAAAAAAAGAACATTTTTTTCGGTCTCATACAAGCTCGTATTTATAATTCAATGCTGGTTTGAGAAAATATTGTATTTGCCGCTTTTGGGACCATCTGACATGGTGTCTAGATCTTTTAAGTTATGAGTCAGGAGCACTTTTGCTTTCGTAAGAATATTGAGCAACAACGTTTATCAACACAAATATGTACCCCCGCCATCGGCCAGACTCATTCAGCAAGCATCTCTACATCATCCTTCAACAGAAGACGTTATAACTGACCGTTTGTTTTTTTGTGTTTTGTTGAACCGAAAACTGTTTAATTCACTTCTTAGAAAGTTGAGAATGAGTACGTGTATTTGATATTGTTTTTATTGTGTTTTTATGAAGAAAAACAATTAAACATTTTATGATTCAAGTATTAGTCATTAATTGTGTCATACCAGCATATACCGATTTATTAAGTCAACGAGATGTATTTACGTAAACATAAAAAGGCCATTGACACAACGTACAAAATATAAACAAACATGTCATTTTACATTGTTTGCTAATACAGTGCTTTGAGTAGTTATGACCTTTGTGCTGGTATTCTTAAAACTACTGAAATCATTTCTTAAGTCAATTCCCTATATTTTCATAGTCAAAAGATTACATTTGAATTTTCGACTACTGGGTTTGACCCTGTATTTTCATTGTATAAGTATTATCCTTATGTTTATATATTCATACTTTATTTTTCATGTCAGTGAGTCATACACAGTCAAACCTCGTTGGCTCGAACTCGCTTGGCTCGAATTTCTCGGTGGCTCGAGCTAGATATAACGGACCGTTTTCTTAAACTGAGGGTAAACGAACCCGCTTAGCTCGAACTTTCTGAGGCTCGAGGTATTTTCGCCGATCCCTTGGAGTTCGAGCCAAGGGGGTTCGACAGTATTATTATCATCCTTATGTTTATATATTTATCTTTATTTTTCATAATAGTAAGACATATACTGAAAATGATTGTTCCAACATGAATATGAATACGAAAGTAAAAAAAATGATGATTTGCAATAGAAATATGTACAGTTCATCCAGTATATGTCAATAATTTAAATAGCTCACTGCATAATATAGTTGTAATATTGATATATTTACATGTAAATCTAACACCCAAAACTGTAAAGTTTACGTGTAATAAAAGTGTTCTGTTCTGTTCAGTATTGTTCCAATATTGTAACGTTTTTTTACACATAATTCCAAGAAATTAAATAAAATGCCAACTTTGTTACAATCTGGATAACGAATTCATGTTCTCTTTGATTGTTCTATATAAAATGAATTAAAGAAGTCATTATTTCAATGCATGTGCATGTTTTAATCAATTGACTGTAATGATAACACATAGCAAAAACATATGATTTAGGTAGAGATAAGAAAAACACATTTATATTGTTTTTTAATTAATAGTTACGTGGCCATAAATTAAACTGTAGAAAAGACGCCGAGAATGTTTGTTATCTGAACCTAAATCATATGCTTTTTTTGTTTTAATCATTAAAATCAAATAGGCTAAATATTATACTGCATGACAAAAATAGAAACGAATATTTGGCATCTACTGATACTGTGCGCCTTTAAACATTCAGAAAGTTTATGATTAAAATTATGAATGCATGTGTCAAAGAGAATATACAATTGAGAGGCTACGAAACACAAAATGCACGTGTATGTTCACGCGCATTTTAAATTGCCATTGAGTTTAAAGGGATTCGCTCATGTTTTAGCAAATTATATTCCTTGTTATGCATCTAAAATGATATATATTGTAATTATTTTACTCTTCGGCAACGGAAATGCAGAAAAAATACACTTAAAGTATATAAAAAATATTCTTTGGGAGCGAACTCACGCGTACAGGCAAGGGAAAAATAACCACATGCCCACAAGGACTTAACACGCATATACAGATAACTTAGCTTATAGGCCTTTTGTTGGAAAGAGTTCCTAACGCTATTCAAAATCGTGGACCTCAGAGACAATATTTGAGCAAATATCAACTGTTGTTGAAGGGTTCCAGCCGTCAGTATCTTAGTATCTAACCTCATGATTCCCCCACTTATACACAAACGTGCATTTTACAGCAACATCAGCGAGTCCCTTAAAAAGGGCACACCATAGTGTAACACTTGAATTTTAATGCATTATAATGCTAACATTTGACTTTAATTAACAAACAATAAAAAACCCCATATTATTTTCGACATAGAAATACAATATTAGCCTTTATACATGGGTTTTTAATTAATAGCTACGTGACCACAATTTCGCCACTAAAACACAACGCCGAAATATCGCTAATAATTCATTTGACTTTAATACTTAAAATCATATGATTTGTGTAGATTTTAAACATAATTAGCGATATTTTGGCGCTTTTTAAACTAGAAAACTGGAGACCATGTAGCGATTAATTGAAAAACGCTATTTATAAAGGTTTATATGTTTGCTTTAAACATATTTTATTTTTGAAAGAAACATACAAAGTAAACAAGGTCATATGTACAATATCATAATATAGGATTGGACTGGAAGATGGTTAACAACTTATGAACACCCTTTTCCAATAGCCTTGATATGTTTATATATGTACACCAATCATATGTTTTTTTTTATCATGATGTCAAATGTGTTAGCTTTTTTTTAAACAAACCAAAATTGTGTCCCTTTCATAAATTCCTTGTTAAACAACTGGCTTCCATACGTCAGAATACACTTACCAGTTATAAGTAAACTCCAGCACAAGGCAAGCCCTATAAATCTTTGAGTCCCCATACTGTATCACAGAAAACTTCAAAAGTACGACCTAAATTCTGCAGAAAATAATGTTTATATTATTGCATTTAAAATGAAACCCTGTTTATCTAATTATGCTATTTACGTCGTAAAACATAAGTCTTTGAATAATCGTTCTAATAAACATATACACTGTCACAAATTCCATGATGTCAACGAAACTTCTGTTAAGTTAATTTTACAACCAATCTGGAAGTGATATAATCAAAAATCCGTATGTAATCCTTCAAACGAGATCTGATATTTTCAAATTATCACAGATTTATATTTTGTATTAATGTATATAAATTTCGAAAACATTAATAACATAAATGCCTTTTCTATTCACAGTACGTCCTTCGCTTTAAATCAAACCTCGTATTTCACAAATATAAAACACGCATAATGACATTGAATGTCCGGACTTGGCGCAAAATATGTCCATTAAGAATGCTGTCCAATCAGTGACCATTACTCAGATATGCTCGCTCGGGCAATTCGGATGTGATACCATGTATCGTTATAAACGTACAATAAACATGTCTGATTTCATTAATTAATTGCTGGTGACCTCTCCCCTCTGTTTTATATATCATCTGTGTTCGGATATTTAACATAGTTGTTTAAGTGATTAAGGTGTGCTTGTAAGGTTATTTTATTTTCGAACTTTCCGCGAAAGAAGTGTTTTGTCATAGCCGTCTAACTCTCACTTAAGAGGTCATGCAATCGATCCCATTTCAGCGAACGTTGCCTTAAAGGGACTAGAGACCAGATGATTCAACAGCAAGAAAAAACTGAGTTATCTAAAAATTATAAAATATTGATATCGTTGCGTACAACGCATTGAATCGTACCTACTGATGCCTCACATCGCTTACGACACATGCATCTTTCGCATTTTTTTTTCCAATTCGAAAAATAACTGGATTTGTGTACCACATAAATCCCACTTAATTTAAAAATAGCGTCGTTATATGTATATGTATCAAATACGTGACTTCACATGCTTAATACACGCACTAAAACTGGGAAACCATTATGCGTTATTTTTCAATGGTTAAACTCAGCTGAGTCATTAACAAAATATTATTTTAATTCAAGAGTTTCAAGAGTTTATTGGCGAATCGGCATGTTTGCCTTTGGCCATTTACAAACTATCTTCTTATGACCAAGACACACAAGTATATTGATTTATAAAGCAATTATGTGATAACATTACATATATATTTACAAAAGCAATATCCTAATAATATATACGAAAATATAACCAATAGAAGCAGCTAAACTTATAGCTTTTCTTGTCTTAATTTCATAGCACTATATATAAACTTAGCTAAGTTTTGTAAAAATAAATCCCTCTTTAAAGATATCAAATATTTAAATTAAGCCATATTTGGCCAATTAAATTTAATATGATATTTTTTTCTAAGATCTGAATAATAATGTAAAATAATGTATTAACTGTCTCATACTAGCTCGTATTAACAATTCAAGCCTTGATTTAAGGAAATACTGTTTTTACCGATTTTGGAACCATCTGGTGTCTAGTCCTAGTAACCCTTGAAGAACGACAAAGTACTGGTTTTGAATAATCTCCCGTTTCCATCCTCGACCTAACGTAAGTTGGTATTCATAATCTCCATACGGGCGTTTAAGCTTTACACGTGTCCATTTCTCACACAAGAGGTAACTGCTTAAAGATTAGAAATGGTCGTTTTAATAATAACCGTAGTCGATTTTAATCGTAAATTTTAATCATCCAATTATCCAAGTGTCATATGTTTGTTATTTTGCTAAATGCAGTCGATACTCGTTATGTCGAACTCTGTTTTCTCGATTTTCTGGTTATGTCGAAACTTTTTCAAACGTTTTTGTTTATAATAGACTTGTTTTGTATTTTGGTCTGATCGAATATTCGTTCTCTCGAAGTATTTCCCGATGCCCCAACGACTTCGACATAGCGAATTTCGACTGTATTTGAGTAGATTGAGTTTAAGTCAGTATAAAGAAGGAAAACAAAGTCGAGAAAATAAAATTTGTTTCCATTTGTGACGTTCACACAGATTTAAAATTATCGAAGTTTCGACTAAAATCCTCAGGGTTTCCTGGAGAAAAATACTTGTAATGATTTCTGTCCGCATGATCACTACAAATTATAAACCATACAACTAGACCACTCGCCTGCGAAAACAACTGACAGTACATGATTATTGCAGAGTATTTAATTGTTACATGTTATTCCATTGGAAAACGGTTGTCGTGGTGCCGACGATGCATGTTGCACATTTTATATAATCACGACAAAGGCTGAAATAAACAAGTTCCGAATACAATAGTTAGGCAACTGGATGCACCTTTATTATCTGTCAATCTATTTCTCAAAAAAACAAACAATTTCTTCTATATAAGAGCACAAATGTAAAACCTTTGTACACCGTAAATGAAAATAAAGAAAATCTATGCGACTAACCAGTTTTGTAGAATTAAAAATATTTTAGTACATTATGGTACTGATAAAGGTATTTTGCTGGTATGGTCTGTATATTGTGTTTGTACGATGATGTATTTCGGTCGATGTCTTTAAGTTATAAAACCATCATATCAATCATTCTTGTTGGAACGATGTGACGCAAGAGTGTGGTCTTGTGTTATGGGGGAAACCTACTTGTCCGGCCACAAACCAAACTCGGTGTCTTTTGGGCCATATATACATGTGTGATTACATTTAAATGTCTAACAACTGGCCCCAATTTCTCGAAACTTTTTAAGTCCCTTATAACAGGATTAAGCTAAGCTCACTATTTTTGCTTTGCAATAATTTGCATAATATTTACTTCTTTAAGATGTTTTATACTTAAGATAGGAGTTATGTTTATGATTATCACAATTAACCATTTTTTATTTATATAAAATTTCAATTTCAGAATGGATTTTGACGTATTGAAATAAGCTACTTAAGCCTGTTAAGCTTAAAAAGTTTCGAGAAATTGGGGCCTGGGCTCGTTTTGTTCATTATAATAGTCATTTAGTTAGTAAGTAATTTCGTAAGAATTTCTGACCGCTGTGTACACCTTTATAGTATGTCACGCAGTGACAGAGGCAAGGTGCTAGTCTAGTGTATTTATCATCATTATTATAATATATTATATATTAAAACGGACTGCTTTACTGCAATTATGACCACCTGTCAGTTTAATCGGCCAAACAGGTTAAGTGAACTTTGATATAGTCGCCATCTGGAGGAAACACACACATATATATATATATATATATATATGCAAAATGGCGGGCATATTAATGGAGATTGGCGGATATGTCGGAAATTGGCAAATAGGTGATATAAATGCTTTGTTTTTGTTTATATGAGTTTATTTAGGTCTGCCCTCGCCCATTGGATGCATTATGGCTTGACCCCGCCGTGACGCCATCCAACTTAAATTGTATTTAATGCCATAAGTGACATGAGAATGAATTGACAACAATTCGCAGTGAAATCCTGACATTGGAAGACTTAAAGAAACAGAGTGAGATACAAGAGATCCGGGTGCGATACCCTAGCTCTTTACGAAGAGACCTCTTGTTTCGTTAACGTGCTCGTTTCCCGGTACCTAAAGCATCTTTCCTGGGGTGAACCATTTCTGAGTACACCATTTTCCCAATATAACCATTTAAATGCCGAGCGTTAGGCATGGGATCTACTGGTTCTATATTTAAACTATATTTGACACGGCCGGGGTTTGAACCCCGGACCTTCAACATCCGAAACGTACGCTCCTCCACTGAGCAATCGAGGCGGTATATCAATGCATGATGATCTTGATCTTTAAAGGTGCATGGGCATTATTGTCAGTATAATATATATTGACGACAAGCATTTACTATACATCACATTGTTTCGATACATTTTACTCCGGTATTTTCGTTATGACGTATTAAAAAACATGAGAAAGTCTGCAATATTATTGGACAAAATATAATGTTGACCACTGAAAGAGGTTTGAGGAGACGTGCTAACATAATATTGGTGTCATATGACACAAAATAATAACATAGACACCATCAGAAAGACAAGAAACTTCTTATTGGACAAAATATAACGTTGACCACTAAAAGTCTAACATATAGTCGGTCTCATGTGACACAAAATTATAATATGGACACCTGCAGAAAGGCAAGAAACGACCAACGAAAATTTTAATTAGAAATATAGGTTTTATACAGCTTACACAAATACAATCATAAAATTGTAAACATATCTATATTCAATATATTGATTGTTTTAAATGTCAACACAGAAATACAGCAATCTATCTCAGCATTTTATGCGATATTGAACAACATGTCTAGTACAAACATAGCAAAGACCATAAGACACTCACAAAATAACGATTAACAAGTCAAATAACTGGGTTTTCCCATGCCGGTATAAATACATTATTTCACGTAGACGATTATTGTTTGTTTCATGAGATTGTAAAACATTTCACCGAGTGAAAACCGAAAGGTTTAATATAGAACTGTTTACTAAGGGTGTCCACTCGGTGAAATATTTTGCTTTCAAGTCTGACATTAAAACAAACCATTTTTCTTTTTGTTTTATGCCTAAATGAGGATATAAAAATACATTAAATTATAAGTTTCTAAACAGCGAGCCAAATTGTATTTCGAAATATGTCGTTAATATATTGCATCAGCACCGTTTGCGATGACGTTTGACTTGACGTGACAACGGGATAAAATTTCAGGGGTCAGCAGTCACAGCCCACGCCCTAAAATAAAAGCAACAAACATAAACAACAATAAATATGCAAACAAACATATCTATCAACCCCTCAACTTTGGGAAGGGAAACGATAAAGCAACTTTTTTATTAATGGTGACATGAAACGTATATAGTTTTTGAATTCAAGTACTATCTGGCTCAAATCCCATGGTTTTTGCACCAGTCAATTGTAACCACGCCCCCCAGGTCCGGGGGTATACCGGGGATAGCGGGGGAAATGGGCCGCTTTTTTTCTCCTTTCAGGTGGCCCCGAAGTGCCGGGTAAATGCGGTGGTTTTGTCTTCGCGCAAAAAATAGCGGGGAATGGTCCTTACCTAGGGTCCCTGGGGTGCGGGGACATTTGGCAGGGATTTTATCAGCAGTTCGTCCCCGATTTTACCCGGGGTTGGCTGGACCGATAGTCAAAGCCCCCGCTATTCCCGGACTTGGGGGTGGGGGGGCGTGGTTACAATTGACTGGTGCATTAGCTCATTTTCGTGTTGTAATGTCAAACATAAATCTTTACAATGCCCTAGTGTGATATGGGTTTTTTTACAAATGAATGTAAAAAGAAAGAAAAAAATGTACCGGTACTCAATGTGACATAATAAACCGGTACGCAATGCGCTCATTAAAATTCACCGGTACTTAATGTGAAACAAATAAAGGCACCGGTATTTAATGTGTATACAAATAACAACATAGATACTTAATGTGTACAAATACAGGCACCGATACTTAATGTGTACAAATACATGCATCTGTACAAATACATTCACCTGAACAAATACATGCACCTGTACAAATACATTCACCTGTACAAATACATTAACCTGTACAAATACATGCACCTGTACAAATACATGCACCTGTACACATACATTCACCTGTACAAATACATGCACCTGTACACATACATTCACCTGTACACCTGTACAAATACATGCACCTGTACAAATACATGCACCTGTACACATACATTCACCTGTACAAAAACATGCACCTGTACAAATACATGCACCTGTACACATACATTCACCTGTACAAAACATGCACCTGTACAAATACATGCACATGTACACATACATTCACCTGTACAAATACATTCACCTGTACAAATACATGCACCTGTACACATACATTCACCTGTACAAAAACATCGCCTGTACAAATACATGCACCGATACTTAATGTGTACAAATACATGCACCGGTACTTAATGTGTACAAATACATGCACCGATACTTAATGTGTACAAATACATGCACCGGTACTTAATGTGTACAAATACATGCACCGGTACTTAATGTGTACAAATACATGCACCGGTACTTAATGTGTACAAATACATGCACCGGTACTTAATGTGTACAAATACATGCACCGATACTTAATGTGTACAAATACATGCACCGATACTAAATGTGTACAAATACATGCACCGGTATTTAATGTGTACAAATACATGCACCGATACTAAATGTGTACAAATACATGCACCGGTATTTAATGTGTACAAATACATGCACCGATACTTAATGTGTACAAATACATGCACCGGTATTTAATGTGTACAAATACATGCACCGATACTAAATGTGTACAAATACATGCACCGATACTTAATGTGTACAAATACATGCACCGATACTTAATGTGTACAAATACATGCACCGATACTTAATGTGTACAAATACATGCACCGATACTTAATGTGTACAAATACATGCACCGGTATTTAATGTGTACAAATACATGCACCGGTATTTAATGTGTACAAATACATGCACCGATATTTAATGTGTACAAATACATGCACCGATACTTAATGTGTACAAATACATGCACCGATACTTAATGTGTACAAATACATGCACCGATACTTAATGTGTACAGATAACAGCACCGAACACATGCATCGGCATTTTTAATGAATTACAATATCAAACAACAAATTTTAAAAGTAAGGAAAATATACATCGGAAGGTAATCGAAGTAAGCAAACCTTATTGTGTCTAGGAATATCTTTAAAACTATACAAGAGCGTCAAATGTAGGCCTGCAATCGAATATTTCCTCGCACTTAATTTTTTTAAATGTGCATCAACAATACCAGACTGCTTTGGGTTTTTTAAAAAATAAGTAATCACGTGACCAGTATTTCTAGAAACATTTTAAACTGATGTACACATATTGCAAAAGGGTTCTGACACACAGGGAGACTACTTAAAGTGACCCTCTTATTCAAAATCAATACATACACATGTATAATAATCATAAAGTTTGAGTCATAAACCTTTAACTATTTAATAAATAATTCATTTATGAAACATACTTCTGATTGTAACCGTGTATTCAATAGCTGAAAACGCAAAATTATTAAATGATTGGTGAGTGCTAAAAGATTTACTGTGATCTCCTAAGGTCACATAAGGTAGAAATATGTGTTTTCTGCACCTTATTTTCACATTAAACTCTGTATCCTTCATAAAAAACATTGTTTTCGATATATGCTCATCCTTTTTGGTACACTAAAACAGTCAATTGTGGTAAATCTTATTTGGGAGTAAGAGTGCATCTTTAATTCAAGTACCCACTACCAGTCCCGTTGTTAATATAACATTGCAAACAACAGGGATTCCAGTAGCCAGCACTTTAACAATGATCCAGTTTAGAGGCAAAAGGTACAGGCCTTACAGACACTAAACAGAAGATACACAACGTCATAAAACAAATATCATTTATAGTAGGTTATTTAGCATTCATCTGTACAATAGGGAGACAGTGCGTGTATACCACGTGATAAATTACGTCATATATCTACGTCAATAGGCAACATTTTGCATAAAATATAGACTTAAATCAAAGAGAACTTTTCTTTTACTACACCAAATGAAATAAAACAAAGGGCAGTCTATGCCACTCAAAGAGCCCCGACATCGTTTTATTACCGAATTTGGATTAGATGATAAGTTTCCTCAAACACTTCATCAAACCTGTTTCAAATATAATGTTTTTACAGTGCTCCGTCAGGCGGCCGTATTGTGAAAAAGGTTTTTTGAAGTGTTTGAAGAAACTAAACTCTCGATCAAACTCTGGTAAAAGACCGAAGGAGGGGCTCCATAAGAGGCGTAGACTGCGCTATGTTTCATCTAAAATGGTGAAGAAATAGTGAAGTTATCTTTTAAGTTTTAAGTCTTCATTCGAAGCAATATATTGCCTTCCGACGTAGCATTTATGACGCAATTTATCACGTGGTATACACACACTGGGAGATATATTTGGACAAGCTGTGTACGATTCAAAATACATTTCTTATTGTACAGATATAAAATGTTACATAACTTATTTATTCTAAACTTTCATTACTCCAAATAGTTTATTTATTAAGGCGTTGATATCAGATTTTGACAATATTTTGATATTTTGTTTGTAAACCTACGCCAATTGATCATGGTTAATACAGAGGATTTATGTTACTCTATCTATAGAGCGTCTGTCGGTCCCGATTTCATTCTTTATCAAAGGTTTAACAAGGGACCTGTGAGTCATATAATACGGAAAAATACAAGATTTTTGTACTTCCCGAAAATGGGAGTCTACGATTGGAGGTATGAATTACGTATAGAATAAATAATATTAAATCAAACAAATTATTACACATTCTATTATTACATCAAAGAATCATTATGAATACATATTGGGTTTTTCGCCTTGGAATGGTCAATCAATAATTGGTTGAAGTAATGCAGTTCTATATGTTTCACGTGATGTATGAAGTCTATGCATGATAAAGCAATTTAAAGAACAGACAGTTTAATACAATTGTTCACTTCACGTTTATTCCAACTAAGATGAAGATATGGCTTCAACATGATCATTTAACCGCCATATTGTATCCATTTCTAAGCATTGTTCAGTTAAATATGCATCAAACGGTCCATACTTTACAAAGTTTTGCTGGACGATTTCTGATCCTTAAATTTGTCCGACACACAGTCAATATTGTTCTCCGGCAATTCCATTTTAATCTGCTAACAGTTGTGTGTATTATCCCTTGGTAAATTAAAACTTTTATCTGAAAGTAATCAACACTGTCTTTTATATCCAAGCAACACACGTGTTTCACTTGTTGAATAACGCCGGTGTCAAACCAAACCGTCACTCTGAACGCTAATGTTTCAATATCGAACGCTAAACGCTAGTCGGTCAATATCCAACGCTAGTCGGTCGATTTCCAACGCTAAATGCCAGTCGGCCAATATCCAACGCTAAAGGCTAGTCGGCCAATATACAACACTGAACGCTAGTCGGTAAATTTCCAACGCTGAACGCTACTCGGTTAATATCCAACGCTAAACGCTAGTCGGCCAATATACAACACTGAACGCTAGTCGGTCAATATCCAACGCTGAACGCTACTCGGTTAATATCCAACGCTAAACGCTAGTCGGCCAATATCCAACGCTGAACGCTACTCGGTCAATTTCCAACGCTAAACGCTAGTCGGCCAATATCCAACGCTAAACGCTAGTCCATCAATAACCATAGTTAAACGCTAGTCGGCCAATATCCAACGCTGAACGCTTATGCTTCAATATCCAACGTTAAACGCTAGTAGGTCAATATCCAACGCTAAACGCTAGTCCATCAATATCCTACGCTGAACGCTAGTCGGCCAATATCCAACGCTGAACCTAGTCGGCCAATATCCAACGCTCAACGCTAGTCGGCCAATATACAACAGTGAACGCTAGTCGGCCAATATCCAACGCTGAACGCTAGTCGGCCAATATCCAACGCTTAACGCTAGTCGGCCAATATCCAACACTCAACGCTAGTCGGCCAATATACAACACTGAACGCTAGTCGGCTAATATCCAACGCTCAACGCTAGTCGGCCAATATACAACACTGAACGCTAGTCGGCTTATATCCAACGCTCAACGCTAGTCGGCCAATATACAACACTGAACGCTAGTCGGCCAATATCCAACGCTCAACGCTAGTCGGTCAATATCCAAGATAACAATATGGCACACAAAATTCACCGGTATATCCAATTCTGGCCTCACAATTAATAAATAAAGAACATTATATGCTCGCTGTTTATTAGGAATGTTATCCTTAAACGCCTGTGTTATTTGTTGAAATAAATTAGGTGTACAACTATCCTCAGTACTGCACGTGGACAATATCCAACTTTTTAGCCCTACACCATTCTTACCACTCGAAATTCCAGAATAGCGTGACAACTTCTGTTCGTGGAGGTACTCTTGGATTTATTTTAACACTCGCTCATAATAACAATCATATTCAGCCCTGTTTTGTGTCTGATTCTTATATAGCTTTGTGGTCAATCAATTCTAAAACCTGGTATTATATGACCGAGAAAACGCGAAGCACTATGCTTCTGTTTATTGTGTTAACCGGTATTTCAAATTTTAATTCCGCAATGAATAAACATATTCAATATTATAAGATCGCTTTATTTTGTCAATGTAATCCGTAAAATACTTAAATTGTCAACAATACTGCACGTGTTTGCCGGGCAATATTCAACATGGCATTATGGCAAACATTTATCACCGGTATTTGCAATGAATAAATATATTCAACATTATATGATCGCCCTATTTTATTAATGTAATCAGTAAAGGAAGTATACTGCCAAACATTTCTCACTTCTGCACGTGTTTGCCGGGCAATATCCCACTTTCAACATTATATGATGGCCTTATTTCATTCGTGTTATCCGTAAAGCCAAAAAACAAACTCAATTCAGCACGTGTTTGCCAGGCAACATCCCTCTTACAACATGATATAAGCGCCATATTTTATTAATGTAATCCGTAAAGGAACTACGCTGCCACACCATCCATAAAACTGCACGTGTATGTCGGGAAATCCCACTTTCAACATTATGTGATCGCCCTATTTTATTTTTGTAATCCTTCAAGAAACTATACTGCCAAACAATCCCCAATACAGCACGTGTAAGCCGGCCTATATACCACTTTCGACATTATATGGTCGCCCTAAACTTTAAGCATAATGTGAACGCCCTATTTTAGTTATGTAATCCGTTAAGTAACTAAACTGCCACACAGTCCTCAATACTGCACGTGTTCGCCGGGCAATATCCAACTTTACAGTTGGCTCTGCACCATTCGTCCATGCCCTCAACTCCTTGAAACTCCGCAATGGCGTGACAGCTACTGTTCGTGACCGGACTTTTGGAAATATCTTCACATCCACAGTCACACATAAACGGCACACAGTTCGATACGCGGCAGTTTACTTCACACCATCGACTAACCCCTGGACTGTGATGGTATATGTCACGTGCCCTGCACCGAAACTCGTCACTTGTGACGTCACATCCGGGCGAAAGATTTAAACCGGAAGTGCTCGGTCGTGTCAATGAAAATGGAGGAATGAATTTCGGTAGAAACCTATACAGAATGTTACTAACAGACACAAATTGCGTATTTGGAACATCGGTCCTTACGGGAAACTCCGTCACACTCGGCACTCTTGCAATTCTTGGTAAAAACTGATGACCAATTACCTTAGGGCTAGGCAATGCAGTTCGTAATATAGGTACTGGCGAAACACCCTGTGAAATTGATGCAACGGAAGGTACAGGTGGAGAGAAAAGTACCTTTACACCGCTTGCTCCACCCGGTGAACCGAAGTTCCGTACAATTTCTTTCCTAATTTCCTCCACCGTCCAAACCTGATTTGGAGACCTTTTATTAGACCTCACTCCCGATTTTGTCGTAGTGGGTATAAACACTGATGATGATGGTGTTGTAGGTGTCGTTGTTAAAATATCCATTCTATCTAATGATGACACTACTTGTGTTGTGGAACTTTGCAATGAGGAATATTTTCCTTGGGACTTAAAAGGCGTACTTGATTGTACAGAACTTGAGGTGTTATCTGACATTTTGCTTCTCGGATCTGACGTAACGTTCTTGGTGCTTATGGTCGACGTGGGCGTTGTTGTGTCCACAAGTCGAAACGGTGGTTTGGCAATGACTTCAGAAACTGGAACAACGCCGACTGAATTGTTGGCGGGCCAGAATGCACTGTGTGATTGTCTGAAATGGTGAAACGAAAAAGTCAGTTAGTAGTCCATCTCCTTAGCATTCGAACACCCTGGCCATTTCCCATCGAAACTTCGGATGTATGCCGGTACATCGGTAGAAGTAGTTCGTTTAATTTGAAAATGATAGTAATAATACATTGTAGTTTTTTTAAATTGATTTCCAGTAAAGTGTATTATTGAATAAATAATTAAGATTCTTAAGAGAAAAGTCATTTAGCTTAACAGCACTAGTGAAAAAACTTTGCAATCTACTCGCAGCGTAAGAATGTTAATATAGCTTAAAACTGTATAAGGTATTTTGACACTGTTATTATGTAGATTGAATGGCTATAGATGGCATATTTCTATTAGAATTATATAAGTCAATACGAAATTGAATATCTCCGAAATCTAAAGAAGTGTCGATTGTCTTCTTAAAAAGTTTTAACTATTAACATGTCAATGTCTATTTGACATTTTTTTTTTCAGAATCTAATTTATGTTTTCAAAACAGTATTCTTTATTGTGTGTTCAACGCATCTTCTTTTATTTCATATATTGACCTGTCGACGCCATATATATATATATGAAAACGTACTATTTTTTTGTTAATGATTACGTGCCGTTTTGACTGTTTCTATGTAAAATATATGAACTCATATATTTTTTGTTCTGTTGTATTGTATCTATGTATCGTCAACACTTTAATTAGTAATGTGTTAAGAGAAAAATTATCATCGAAGCAAGCAAGTAAACTGGCTAAGCATAGCTGCACATCAAAAATAATTTTAATGAATAAAAAAATAATATAGTGTTATCAATCTGGTGATGTTATATTGGCCCAGTTATTTGTCCGAGCTCAGCAGTATTATGTGGGTCTTGTGCTGCGGGGGAAACTGGAGTACCCGGAGGAAACCTACTTGTCCGGCTTGGTGACCACCTACTTAACTCGCATGCGCCCAGGCCGGGAATCGAACCCCGGTCGCCTTGGTGAGAAGCGAGTGTTCTAACAGCTGCGCTTACCGGACAACTAACCTTGTACTTTTTGCTCTTTGATACTCGCATACATCGTACATTTTCGTCCACTTCATTCTAAACTTACACAATACACATATACCTGGACGCAGTGCGCAATATAAGTATCTTCCACTGCCGAGATTTAAGATATGTTCAACTCAATCCATGGGCATGGTGTTTTGCGGAAACGAGGTAAAGCAAAGTACAGTTGAACCCCGTTGGTTTGAACTCCGAAAATGCGAAAATACCTCGAGTTCGAGCCAACGAGGTTCGACTGTTCAAACTAGTAGAATAATCCTGTTGAAGTTTTATTATTATTTTATTATTTTTATAATTATTATTTATATTATGAGTAGTAGTATTATTACGGTTTATTATTAGTAGTTTTATGAAAACTTATTATTATTAGTAGTATTATTATCATTTTTAATATTAGTTTTATCATCATTATTATTATTATTATTATTAGTATTATTATTATTATTATTATTATTATTATTATTATTATTGTTATTATTATTATTATTATTATTATCATAAAGGCTTATTATTAGTATTATTATTAAGGCTTACTATTATTATTATTATTTTATTATTATTATTATTATTATTATTATTATTATTATTATTATTATTAGTAGTAGTAGTAGTAGTAGTAGTAGTAGTAGTAGTAGTAGTAGTAGTAGTAGTAGTAGTTATATTAGTATTTTTATTATTGTTATCATTTTTATCCTTATTATCCTTATTATTAATAACATATGTAGCATAATATGGCCAAAAAGATACATGTATTGATAAAAGCAAAACAGTACAGCAAATAAATAAAAAAAACAAAAAACCTTTGCAGCAAAGCCAAACAGCAGAAAAGCCAGGCAATGCCACAATCAACAAACACACCTGCCTGATTGGTGGAACGCATTGAACTGATGTGACGTCATCGATGACGGCACTAAATGATGTGTATCACGTGGTGCAGATGTTGTTTGATTTTGCCAACCCTCCCGTGGGCGTATTTCTATATCAGCACAGTTCACATACTGCTCTTGTTGGCCACACCCAAGACATTTGCACTGCTCCTCGCCATTATATCTGTACCCTGAAAAAGAGTACCCTCTAGTGAGTAAATCCTTAGTTTTCATTGACCGCGCCACGGCTGTTACCCATTCGGAACACCTCGGCTAGTTTCCATCAAAAACAACTTCGGGTGTATACCAGTGCATCAGAAGAAATAGTTCATAAAAAATAAATAATAGTATTAATTAATTGCAGTGTATAAAAGTGTATTTTATATTACTAAGACTAAATTATTGCCAGTGAAGGGTTTTATTGCATAGAAAATAAAAATCCTCAAGAGTAAAGTCATAAAGTTTAATTGCTAAATTGAAATTACTACGCGATCTACTTGCAGCGTTGTTGAATGTTAAGAATTCTGACACTGTAAATCGTTGTACGTAACGATAACAATTTTGGGTAAGGTTTTTTTTTCTTTCTCAAATTTGGGCAAGTATTTGACAATTTTCTTATTTTTTTCAGTTATATCATCACTGGTCTAGTCCCTTTAATAAATATTTATGAACGTAAAGCAGAAATACGTGTAAAAACTATTTTTCCCAAACACGTCTCTAGCGAAAATCTAGCTATTTCTGTACGTTGTGACAAATATCGTATCTGATCGGCAAGGGAGCTCACTGCGTAGGTTATAACTGGTTCGTATCCAAAGGGAGTTAACTCCAAAGAGAAACACACTTTTAATTAGGCGAATGTTTAGCCCTATATAGACATTGAGGTTGGTTTAAAATATATGAAATATTTAAGCCGTTTTCGCGTCACAATTCCTATTCCAGCGAAATAAAATTATAATCTGCTTTGATCTGAATGTGACAATAACTCCCATGTTAATATTGAATATTCCAATTTCAAACTAAAGCGGGTATATCAAGTTTACCTAACATAAAAGAAAAAAAGAAGAAAAAAAAACACCCAATACATTAGTGTCAAAGATGCGTATGGTAGGAAGCATATTACACCAAACATAAACTCAAAATGGTAAGGTCAAATAGATTTTATAGTCAATTTCAGACAATATTTTTGTTTATTTTAATTGACTTACATGTACAAATGTATATTTATTACTATCATTTGATATTTTTTACTCTTAGTGCTTGTTTATTGTTTCTTTACCGCTCTATGACACGAATGATATAACAAATCTGGCATGGTTTAAATTTTATTGATACATATTTCGTCTCACCTGTTTTATATTTCCACTGCAAGACACACTTTTTACAAACTAGACCGCTTGGCAGTCGTATATGAATGTCGTAAATTCCTCCTCTAGATCCTGAAAAAAACAAGTCGCAAATACGTTTATGGTTGTCGTAAATCCTTACCCCAGTGTCAGGAAAACAAGTTGCAAACATGTGTATACATGTAAGCTGTAAATCCCTCCTTCGGGTCCTGAAAAAAAACACTTTTAAGGCTGGGACCAATTTACAAGCACGTGTATATAAGCCGTTAATGCTGTCAATCCCGCCCTCAGAGTTTTCCGAACATGGTGCTAATCCCTTTGCTAGAAACTGGAACCAATTTACAAGCACGTATATAGCTGTCGTAAATCCCAAATTCAGAGTCTGAAAAACATGTTTCAAACATGGTGTAAGTCAGTCAACTAGAGGATTCAACCAATTTATAAGCAAGTTCATGGCTGTCTGAAATCAGAGCCTTAAAACAAGTCGCAAACATGGTGAAAATTCCTTCTCTATAGGCTGGAACCAATTTACAAGCACGTATGAGGCTGTCGTCAATCTCTCCTTCAGAACCTGAACACAAATTTGCAAACATTGTGTAAATCCCTCCTCAAGGGGCTGAAAAACAAGTTTATAATACGTTCATATGCAAACATGATGTAAATTTCCATAGCCTGAAACCAAACGTGCAAATTAAGCGTTATACATGTATGTGCATAAACGTGTAAATTGACAGAAAAAACACACTTTTAATAACATTTCACCTTCAATAATGTTTTCAAAGATAAAGGTTTTTGCGATTATTATTTATTCATTTTTTTTCGGGGGGAGGGGGTATTTTAACAGGACGTAAATATTGGCCCCAAAATTCGACAAAAAATACAGACATGCACTGGAACCTACAAAGAGCTCATTGTTTATATACCTTTGCATATAAGAATAGGATTGATGAATCGATTGCAGTCAGTGTAATCTTGCTTCTTCTTTTTTAATTACTCAATTAAAATAAGTAAGTATTAACATAAGGAGGCATTGTTGAAAAGTATGCATATGTATTATTTAATGATTGATCTCTGTTGTTTGAGTGTATGTGATGTATAAACGCGGAAGGACACGCGAACAAATTGCATGACGCGAGCCAGGCCCAAATTTTTTTAAACTACTTAAGCTCATCAGACTGAAGTAGCTTATTTCAATATGCCAAAACGCATATTTCAATTTGGTTTTCATAAATGAAAATGGTTAATTGTGAATATGAGAGTGATGGGTCCTATTAAAAGCCTAAAAACTCTTAAAGAAGTAAAAACTATTCAAATTACATAAAAACACCAACAGCGATCTTAGAGTAATCCTGTAATACGGTCCTCCGGACTCCACACACTTTAACCAGCCCAACTGCGTTCATACCCCGATAATGACATCACTCCAGCATTTCATTCCTTAAATGGACCCTTTAAAGCTAACTCAAACTGATTTAAGGAAGATTTGCTTAACCCCGATACCACGTTTAAAGCTAAGTTTTTTTCTGTTCCTTTCTCTTCTAACGTCATATCCTGTAACCGCCCATGTGAAAGCTAATGTTCAAATGCTTTGTGATTGGATAATGAATACATATTTGATCACTCCACAGGTGTTCTACATTGCACTGAATGGGATATTAAAACAATGAATAATTCATACACAATGACAGGACATTATGATTGATATTGTGCAGTTATCGATACTTATTTAGCTTCTTAACATATAAAGGCTGTATTGAAGGTGACTTATACACGCCTGGTCGACGCACACCTCAAGAACCGATGGTGAAGCCATTAAAGAGACACAATATTCGTCATTTTTTGTTAATTTAAATGACTTTTAAGCACAAAGAAAAAAAAGAGTTTACGATATGTGTCCTGATTAAACAATCTTACTAGGATTTATATAGGTGTTTTTGCAACGTGGCCACACTTCCACGGCCAAAGAAGCGCCAAAATATCGCTCATATTGCTAATATTGTTTTATCTGTTTTTTTTTTTTTTCAAATCATATGTTTTTATTTGTTTAATCATTACATTCAAATGAGTTTAACATTATAATGCATTCAATTATTCATTTTTTATTTTTTTTATTGCATCAAACTTTATAATTTCCCTTTAATTACCGTCATTACCGGAATATTCAAAGCTCAATATAGCGGTAGCACCGTTTACGTCACACGGGTACCAGGGGCGGTCCAGGATTTGACGTAAGAGGGGGCGTAACTTATTGGCGTAACCTTTTAGCTTGTGCCCTTCCCTCAAAAACGAACTTGGTCATGTGCAGTCAAAAACCGAACTTGGTCAAGTAATAGAAAAAGCATGTAAACACTCTAGAGGCCACATTTATGACCATATGTTCATGGAACTTGATCAGATTGTTATTCTTGATGATCTGTATTGGATTAGATGAGCGATACAGGGCCTTCAGGGCCCTCTTGTTTTACATGATTTTAAGTGAAATGTTTAACAATTTCTTGTCCAAAGTTATGCATTTTGGGCGGTTTATATTACCTTTTTTTCTCCTGCATTATAATAAATAGTAAACTTGGACGCTTTTAGTGGGGAGGAAGCGCACGGGTGGACCCCCCCCCCCCGAATTGTCCAGAATTGACATTAAAAGGGGTGTAACTTAGGGCGTAACATTTTGACATGCGCCCTTCCATAAGAACCGAAATTTACTTGGTTCAAAGTGTTGGCAGTTGGATTTGGGTCCAACATTCAAATATAGTAAACTTCGACGCCGGATCCTCTGGATTTGCTTGTGAGTCCGTTAAATCTCGCTAATAAGATCACTGTACCAGCGATCGTTCAACTCTGTTCACATTTTTGGAGTTTTATGGCCATCAAAGTGGCTGGTGAACACGCCATGGGCGCCGCCATTGTTGTGCGCTCTATTAACCCAAAGATCGATATAAACGCGCTCTATTAACCCAAAGAGCAATAACTACAGAAAAGAAAATTTTCAATACGCAGTATAGCGGTTTTCGGCCGCGATTTCGAAAAAAAAGTTTAGGGTCGGCGGGTAAAAAATAGGGTCGGTTTCCTGAACCAGACATATTTTTTTTTTTGGCCTTACTGCGGTTTACTTACCCAAAAAATCATTATTGTCTGGAAAGTCAAATTATGACAAACAGTACTCTATTTTGCATAATCAAAGTATCTAAATAATTTGAGTGGCGGTTTTTATATTGCTGATAATGTTTGTGATATTTTTCGCATTAGATATCTGTCATTATGTCAATCATTTTTGAAACTTGAATTAATAATCATTTTGTTTTGCTTGGATCTTTAAAGTATGCACAATATCTTTGCAACTTAAATGACAAACATAGTACTAACTTGTGTATGTTTCGTCTGTTATTTATTTCTTCATATATTGATATATTGAAAGAAATGATATAATATGTCAATAAATTAAGTAAAGGTTGTTTTAGAGCAAGCAAATGTATATGAATAATTAATTGCTCGACAATATTAAGATCAATTGTTACATGCATACTTAATGAGACTCACACAACGGTTAAACTATTACGCAAAAAAAGTGAAATATATAGATAGTTTAAGTCATGGTTGTTTCAAAACTAGGTCACAAGGTTCTAAAGTTTCTTATTCTTTCATAAATTCAACACTATCTATCCAATGTTAAAAAATCTCAGGCAGAATATTCCACAGCATGATAAATATATCATAGTCGCTCTGCTTCGTTGTGTTTTGTGGGTTGTTTGGCTAGGAAAATCTTGTAATCATAAATAATAAACGAGGGAGTTTTATTGGTTCCGCAAGGTACCAGCTGCTTTCCCGTAGAATAAATACTCTGGCGATAGCTCGAATTGAACCGGGTGCGCCTTTTCAGTACAATATATTTTGAAAGTTGTTAAGACCACTCGGCCACGGGGGCTACTGGCACCTCATAGTAATTGAAGAAAAAACAAAATTGTAACACGTGGATTTGTCGGAAGAAGAGTTGTCTCCCCTGTCTAATGCATATTCATTTAACTAAGATTCTGTCAGTCAAATGTCGCAAGGTATTTATGAAGCATAACAGATTTAAAGGCCCAGTTTAAGGCATGATAATCCCATGCTGTGAACCACCTGCTAATTGCCCTGGTGTCACAGTAGGGGTCAATTTCCTGTGTATTCGTTTATTGGCTCAGGGCCATTTAGGGTCCATTTCTAAAATAAAACTTCTAAAACTGCACAGCAGGATTCTCAGATCGGAGATCTGATAAGAGGGATCAATGCAAGTAGATTAAGATCAATAAACAGAGGTTGTGTACTGTACACTGTTTTAGAGGGGGGGGGGGGAGGCTCACTTTAAGAAGGCTTAAACTATGCCTTTAAGAGCTGTTATTGCCGACGATAGATATTTATCACCAGTGTGATTATGGGTCATCTTGGGTATTTTTTTTTAGGTCGAATGGGTTCGAATACCTGGAAGCAGAATTTACTTTTTCTTATGTAAACATACATCCTTCTACAAACTCTCATTTGTCAAAATGAAAATAAAAACGGCTTAAGTACAATTTCCGCATTCATCCCGTGTTATACAATAAATCACAGTGCATACTTCATTTGTCATGATACGTGTATTGCGAAATATGTTTCAGGAAAGAACCTCATACTGAGACATGATTTCATTTAAGTCTTACAGTCAGTTTTGGCTTTTTTTTATCCTGAGAATTAGACATTATTTCATTTAAGTCTTATAGTCAGTTTTGGCTTTTTTTATCCTGAGAATTAGACATTATTTCATTTAAGTCTTATAGCCAGTTTTGGATTTTTTTATCCTGAGAATTAGACATTATAACATTTAAGTCTTATAGTCAGTTTTGGCTTTTTTTATCCTGAGAATTAGACATTATTTCATAAATTTAAGTCTTATAGTCAGTTTTGGCTTTCTTTCAGCTTGAAAATTAGACATTATTTCCATCAAGTCTTATAGTCAGTTTTGGCTTTCTTTCAGCTTGAAAATTAGACATCATTTCATTCAAGTCTTATAGTCAGGTTTGGCTTTCTTTCAGTTTGAAAATTAGACATCATTTCATTCAAGTCCTATAGTCAGGTTTGGCTTTCTTTCAGCTTGAAAATTAGACATCATTTCATTCAAGTCTTATAGTCAGTTTTGGCTTTCTTTCAGCTTGAAAATTAGACATCATTTCATTCAAGTCTTATAGTCAGGTTTGGCTTTCTTTCAGCTTGAAAATTAGACATCATTTCATTCAAGTCTTATAGTCAGGTTTGGCTTTCTTTCAGCTTGAAAATTAGACATCATTTCATTCAAGTCTTATAGTCAGTTTTGGCTTTCTTTCAGCTTGAAAATTAGACATTATTTCCATCAAGTCTTATAGTCAGTTTTGGCTTTCTTTCAGCTTGAAAATTAGACATTATTTCATTCAAGTCTTATAGTCAAGTTTGGCTTTCTTTCAGCTTGAAAATTAGACATCATTTCATTCAAGTCTTATAGTCAGGTTTGGCTTTCTTTCAGCTTGAAAATTAGACATCATTTCATTCAAGTCTTATAGTCAGGTTTGGCTTTCTTTCAGCTTGAAAATTAGACATCATTTCATTCAAGTCTTATAGTCAGGTTTGGCTTTCTTTCAGCTTGAAAATTAGACATCATTTCATTCAAGTCTTATAGTCAGGTTTGGCTTTCTTTCAGCCTGAAAATTAGACATCATTTCATTCAAGTCTTATAGTCAGGTTTGGCTTTTTTCAGCCTGAGAATTAGACATTATTTTATTTTAAACTTATCTCGAGTGTTGGCAATTCCTTAGCCCTAGACTTTTGACATTATTTCATTGAAAATTTACCGGCAATGAAGTCATTTAAAACCGATCGTGAATTTTAGCACTTTTTCACCCGAAGACAGATAAATTATATTATTTTAAACTTACCTCGAGTAAGTATACAAAACTAAATGATTTGACATCAAAAGGAAAATATATATCAAGTTATTTAGTACATTAGTCACTCAGATATTAAGCAAATATTAATTTCCATTCGATTAGACGGAACATTAGGACCATTGACATTGATAAGCTTACCACCCTTGTGAAAGTAAGCTTATCTATAACTCACACAAGGTTTTGGGAGCTTGTCCTAAATACCTTGCGACATTTGCCTGACAAAATCCATCGTCGGATACCCTGATACCCACTACGCTATGCTTCGTTGTGTACCGAGGGCAATTTGGGTAGGAAAATCTCGTAATCATGAATAATTAATGAGACAGTTTCACTGGTTCGGCAAAGTACCAGATACTTTACGGTTGAAAACTATTCTGGCGATTGTCGGTGTTGAGCTGGGTCCACCTTCTTAGTATAATAATATTTGGCAGGAGTCAAGACATCATGGCCACGGAAGCTACTGACAATTTAACAATATTTGAGTGTAACATGCGAATTTATTGGAATGCGAGTTTTCTCCCTTGCCTCATGTATATTTTTTAAAACGAGATTTTGTCAGTCAATTGTCTCACGAAATGTATGAATTGTAACGGAAGAAAGTACCGTGGATGCCGAGAAATATCTTATAAATCTTATTTTACTGAATATGCATGAAGCAGGGGAGACAACTCTCACACCCCAATCTCTCTCCACAATAAGATAAATTTCTCAACAGCAAATATTTCAACAATGAGATTTTTGACTACATCTGAAATAGTGGCTTTTAACAGTGAAGTTTATTAATACATGACATTTCACATTCTGAAGGTATTTCAATATTAATTACATTTACAAAAGCAAGTATGCATTTTTTAAGGCAAGCGGTTGAGGCGCATCACACCTCAATGAGCTATTTTTAAGCGACTCGCTCATGATTTTGTAAAAATGCACTTTTTTATAACGAAGTTAAGTGTGCGGAGTGTTAAAAAAAGATACCGACAGCTGGAACCCTTCAACAAATGTTTGTACAAATGCTCAAATATTTTCTTTTAAGTCCACGATTATTAAAAGCGTTAGTAAAAAGTTTCAACAAAATGCTTAAAGATTAAGTTATCCTTGTGTTTGTGTATGAGTCCTTGTGGGTGTGTGGTTTTGTTGTCAGTTTTCTCGACTCTACCGGCGTAGATTTGCTCCCAACTAAATCCAGAATATTAGTTTTAATGAGTAAAATAGTTATAAAATAGGTGTTTTCAGATCCAGTACCTAAAATAATGCGCTAAAAACATGACCGATTTCCTTTAAAGCTGCACTCTCACAGTTTTGACAACTTTTTTATTGTTAGTCTTGGAACGAGCCAATTTATGCAAAAATGCATGGAAACCAGTGATATAAGACTGCTGTCAAAAGATCAGATCGCAGATTTTCATATTTAAGTTTAAAAATTGATGTTTTATGCATTTTTCTTTAATCGTTAGTAACGCTTTTAGCCTTTAAACAATATTTTTCGATCGGAAATATGAAAATCTGCGATCTGACCATTTGTCAGCAATCTTATATCACTGTTTGCAGATATTTACGCAAAAATTGGCTCACTCTTAGTAAATAAATTAAAAAAGTTTCAAAACGGTAAATCTTTGAGAGTGCAGCCTTTAACCTGAATAAACATTATGAAAAAATATAAAGCCTGACATAATCATTTTGACAGTAAACTTTGGGGACGTTGACACTTTATATGTTTCTAACTGTCATTTTAACATCACCTGGTGATGATCTACATTTTCATTTGCTCTTTATGACTCATTAATAATGATCTTGCAATATTTTAATTCCTACAATACCTTTCATACTTAAAAAGACGGAAGTTCACGATGCATGCATCGTGTAAGACCTTTAAATATTAAAGCACGTAATTTTTAAAGACAAAAATAAGGAACTATACTTCTGTCATATATGATAATATTTATGTGTAATAAAGTCTGACCGAAATCTGTTTTGACATAGTTATCTTAGTTACAGCTGGTATTAATCATCTTGCTATGGATTACAGGAAGTACCGCCTTGAGTGCGCAGTCTACGCGAGTAATATATCCACTTTGGTTTAAGAAGTAATATATTTAAAGGGGTTTTCGAGAAATGTATCGAATATATTTATAGGGTTATTCGTTGAATATATCAAATATATTCCAAGAGGCATTCAAGTAATGTAGCAAAAATAGTGAGAGGAGCAATAAGAGAAATATATCAAATCTGTTTAAAATGATATTCGAGTAATATAGCAAAAAATCGAGTAATAAAGTAATTAAAGTTAAAGGGCCGATCGAGTAATATATCAATTATAGTAAAAAGGTCATTTGAGTAATACAATGTATATCAAATATAGTTAAAGGGGCATTCGAGTAATGTATAAAACAAAGTTAAAGTGACATTCGAGTTATATATCAAATATATTTAAAACGACATTCGAGTAATATATCAAATATAGTTCAAGGGTTTTTGAGTATTTAATCAAATACAGTTAAGGGGATATTCGAATAAAAAATATAGTTTAAGGAGTATTCGAGTAACATACTAAGTATAGGTGAAGGGGCATTTGAGTAGTATAACAAATTATGTCTAAAATGGCATTCGAGTAATATATCAAATATAGTGAAAGGGGCATTCGAGAAATATATCAAATAAGGAAAAATGGTCATTCGAGTAATATATCAAATAGAATATCATATATATTTAAATGGGTATTCGTGTAATATATCGAATATAGTTTAAGGATCATTCGAGTAATATATCGAATAGAATATCATATATATTTAAACGGGCATTCAAGTAATATATCAAATATAGTTAAAGGGAAATTCGAGTAATATTTCAAATGTAGTTAAAGGGACATTCGAGTAATATTTCAAATGTAGTTAAAGGGACATTCGAGTAATATTTCAAATATAGTTAAAGGGACATTCGAGTAATATTTCAAATGTAGTTAAAGGGACATTCGAGTAATATTTCAAATGTAGTTAAAGGGACATTCGAGTAATATTTCAAATGTAGTTAAAGGGACATTCGAATAATACTTCAAATGTAGTTAAAGGGACATTCGAGTAATATTTCAAATATAGATAAAGAGATATTCGAGAAATACATATCATACAATTAAAAGGGTATCCGAGTTTAATATAAAATATAGTTAAAAGGCCATTCGAGTAATACATCAAATATAGTTCAAGGGGCATTCGAGTTCTATATCTAATATAGTTAAACCAGTACTGAGTACACCACCTTTTCAAGCATTACCTTTGAAACGCCCATTTTCAGGCAAGGGAGTAATGTGTGCCAACTTTTAACTTTTTTTCGATATATGGGGGAAAATAAATGAAGTCATTTACTGACCTATATAATACCTCGTCCCGTATGACTCATCTATCCAGAGAGGATAACAGTCGAATCACGGCTAATCGAGCTAAATAATCGGCAATTAAAAGTCTTAAAATATATGGGGACAATTAAAAGTATATCAAACTATTTACTGACCTATATAATACCTCGTCCCGTGTGACTCATCTATCCAGAGCGGATAGCGGTCGAAGCAGGTCTGATCCAACGGAAGCTCCGTCGTGTTTCTTGGACATAGCCGGAACTCCACATAACCGAGGTAGTTACTGCTGACCTGGAAACAGAGAAAAGAATGAATAATAACGAAGTAGATTTCTCATAGATTGTGAGACTAAATAGATTATGTCAATATTTCAAAGAAAACGAATTCTAGAGCAAAATATAAACTTGAGTAATTGTTAAAAACAATGAATTGTACTCAAATACATTTTGGGTTGTAGATATAAATATTTTTGCCTTGGAATGTTGATCAACGCGTAATCAACATTAATATAGTACGCTTTTAAATTTTTAAAAAAAAATATGAGTTTTAATAACTGTTGATGATATGCGGTAAATCTAGAAACTGAATATGACTTTTGACAAAAGTATTTTGGTGATATTGAACCCCGGTTAAAACATATGTTACGAGTAAAAAATATGACAATAATTTGACAAATTGATAGTTTTTGTCTAAATACAACATGTAGTTGATTAAATGATTTTAAGTGCCTCCATATATTTGTTTTAGAAGACGGTGGTTAATATCACAATAAACCGTTGTCTTATCTTGTCTACATTATTAAAAAAATCTTGATTTTAACGGTGCATTTCAAGGAAAAGATTCTTTTTTACAACTGAGTTATATGCTTGCTCGCCAGACTGGAAACCACATATAAAACATTATGGCATTGCATGCCATTTTCGACTGCTTTTTGTGCAACATTCTTAGAAATCGGTGCACCTTTCTCGATGGCGGAGGTTAGCGCCTTCTTCAAAATTCGCGATGATTGTAATTCGCCTTTTTCCCTTTAAAGCTGCACTCTCACAGATATACCGTTATTGCAACTTTTTATATTCTTTGTCTTGGAAAGAGCAAATTTTGCGAAAATATCTGCAAACCAATGATAAAATTTTGCTGACAAAATATCAGGTCGCAGATTTTTATATTTCCGTTCGAACATTAATGTTTTATGCATGAAACCGTTACTAACGATTTAAGAAAAATGCATAAAACATCAATTTTTGAACTTAAATATAAAAATCTGCAATCTAATTCTTTGTCAGCAGTTTTATATAACTGATTTCAATGGATTTTCGCAAAAATTGGCTCGTTCTAAGACAAGAAATTAAACAAGTTGTGAAAACGTTCAATCTGTGAGAGTGCAGCTTTAACCCGCATTTTTTTCGAAGGAATAATGCTATAATCAAAGTGGCAATGTTTGTATAATGCCCGTCATTGTGGCTCCTAACGATTTCTACGGTATCTAAAAGGCTATTCCCCGTTTTCCTCCGTATCCTTTAAAAACAACGTCTTACCTCAAATGTAATGTTTATATAATGCCCATCCTTGTAACTCCGGACGATAATTCCCGTATCATAGCGTCCCTTGTCCGCGTTGTTTCCCGTACCGTTCCAGACGTCTCCACAAACACCACACCTACCACCATTGACTCGCCATTGCCACTGAAGAACAAAGGCAAACAAAGTTAGATTTACATTATACAACAGTCTACCATATATAGTAAAACCTCGATAACTCGAGGAAGCTGAGGCCTGACATCAAACCTCGAGTAATCCGATGTTTCGAGTTATGCTGATCTTTCATTTTAGTCCATTTTGAAATTCCTTAAAAGTCAAAACACGTCTGGAGAAAAGAGGAAAACCTAGTTAAATCCAAAGGGAACACCTCGGCTATCTCCACCATTCGAAGAGCCTCGGTACCAGTCAATCGGAACACCTCGGCTATCTCCACCATTCGAAGAGCCTCGGTACCAGTCAATCGGAACACCTCGGCAATCTCCGCCATTCGAAGAGCCTCGGTATCAGTCAATCGGAACACCTCGGCTGTCTCCACCATTCGAAGAGCCTCGGTATCAGTCAATCGGAACACCTCGGCTATCTTCACCATTCGAAGAGCCTCGGTACCAGTCAATCGGAACACCTCGGCTATCTCCACCATTCGAAGAGCCTCGGTACCAGTCAATCGGAACACCTCGGCAATCTCCGCCATTCGAAGAGCCTCGGTATCAGTCAATCGGAACACCTCGGCTGTCTCCACCATTCGAAGAGCCTCGGTATCAGTCAATCGGAACACCTCGGCTATCTCCACCATTCGAAGAGCCTCGGTACCATTCAATCGGAACACCTCGGCTATCTCCGCCATTCGAAGAGCCTCGGTATCAGTCAATCGGAACACCTCGGCTATCTTCACCATTCGAAGAGCCTCGGTATCAGTCAATCGGAACACCTCGGCTATCTCCGCCATTCGAAGAGCCTCGGTAACATTCAATCGGAACACCTCGGCTATCTCCACCATTCGAAGAACATCGGTACCAGTCAATCGGAACACCTCGGCAATCTCTGCCAAACGACGAGCATCGGATGTATGCCGATGTATAAAAAAGGAGTTCGTAAACTAAATAATAATGATAATAGTAATATCAAATTAATATTTGTGTTTTAACCTGTATTTTTAAAAAACAACTTTAAATTGAATCTCAGTGTACTGTGTTTACTCATTTACCGATAACACTACTAATCTGATGGTCGAAGGTCATACTGAACATTTAATATGCTTTTGCCACAAAAAAGAAGAAGAGCGTAAGGCCTTGTGGGATAGCATAATTCACTGCTGTGGCATGGATGCTTTTAAGTGTCTAATTCTTAAACCTCATAAGGGCCAGTGCGCAAAGGTGTTTCAATTTGCAACAACAAATTCTCATAATTGTTTGATGTTTCAGCCAATTGCAAAGGCGCTGATTAACTTACTTGTAGCTAGGAAAGCTTGAGCTATGCTTACATGTTTTAGGCTTATGTGATCCATGACGTTTTTGTGTAACTTGTTACCATGCTACATGTATGCACGTTATGACTTTTGTAAATTAACGTTTATTATGTACATAATAATTGTACATGTTTTATATTTTACTTGTAAATATGTTATGCTCTCCGTTACTGGAGGAATAAAACGTATCTATCTATCTATGTATACCACGTGATAAATTGCGTCATAAATGCTACTGCTACTTAATGTTATGGTTTTCCCAGTTTATTGTTCATATTTATATAACACAGAAAAACAACTATTTACATTTTGAGTTAAGGCGTTTGAAATATCTTATAACTATATTATCAAATATTAGTGCAAGGCTAGTGAAGTCCACAGAACTTCAGACTTATCCGTGCACTGACTAAATGTTAGCATACACATTTGAACCGCAGTTTTTAAAACAGGCGATATTTATATTCGCACTTATTACTCGCATATTGTCTCTAGAACAATCCAATGACAACCCAGGGAATACCGATTCCAAACAGGCGTTGTCTTTGTACAATCAATGGTAACCCGAATGTGGTGCATTCACCGAAATATGAATACAATTGTAAGGATATGTGTTAACCTTTGTAGGCGTTTGTTAATTAAGTAAGTAAAATAAATCCATTTCAACAGAGTTTAAAAAATCGTTGTAAAGGTTAAATGTGTGAATGAGTTCCTTTAAGAATTGCCTGCAAATGTGCGAATGAGCCCCTTTAAGAATTGCCTGCAAATGTGCGAATGAGCCCCTTTAAAAATTGCCTGCAAATGTGCGAATGAGCCCCTTTAAGAATTGCCTGCAAATGTGCGAATGAGCCCCTTTAAGAAATGCTTGCAGGTATAATAAACAAGTTATAGGTGTACTAGCTTATTCAAAATAATATGCTGGTAAGGTTTAATATGTTTTGTCCAATAATTATCCTCCAGAATTCAATGACAAACTCATAGTATTGATGTACGGTGCATGATTTTCACAAAGTATTGAAGTATAGTTTTCACAAAGTATTGATGTACGGTTTTCACAAAGTATTGATGTACGGTTTTCACAAAGTATTGCAGTACGGTTTTCACAAAGTATTGAAGTACGGTTGATACACGATTTTTACAAAACATAGATGTACGGGTGATGTACGGTTATCACAAAACGTGAATGTACGTTTTTCACAAAGCATTGATGAACGGTTGATGTACGGTTTTCACAATACATAGATTTACGGGTGATGTACGGTTATCACAAAGCTTTGATGTACGGTTTTCACAAAGCATTCATCCTACCTTTGTAACACTAGGTTTGATATTATCACTCGTATCTCTGCAAGAGGAATTCCAAGTAGAAAAATGTACTCTTTCAAATGTAACTGACACAATGTGCACATTTAAAATGGTTAAAAGAAAAAGTCCCATCTTCATCATGAAATACTGAACAACTTATAAAACACAAAAACTGTCTATTAAATGTCATATCCTGAATTAAAGGACTATGTTTGATTAATTACCTAGCACCCTTACTAAGATATGGAAGCGTATACCGTATATACTGATGATGTGATCAAGAAGTATTGTCAACTTGTTTTATGTCGACTCGGCGGGTTATTACATGACATGTCGCAAACGATATGTCGACTTTTCCACTTATTAATAAGATATGTCGATTTAATTTTGTCGACAAAATAACTTGATCATGCGTTGTGGACGTAAACTTAAACTGTCGACAATGCGATTTCAACCAGATCTATCGACAAAATTTCTGTCAACATAACTAGATAAAAAGTCAACAAATTGTCATAATATTGACAACACATTGTCGTAGTTTACTGGTCAATTCGACAACAACTACATTATCACATTTTCAGAATATACCATATTAAATTCACTTATATGCCACATCATACAAAACCTTAACATCACAGCAACGCTTAAATAGTATGACAAAACAATATCCATATAATGCAACATTAAGAAATTAAAACATAGTGCAATTATTAAATAGAAACACACAACTTCACATAGTTAAATGCTTATCTAAGCTTAAAGCTCTAAAACTTATATCCCATTTTGTCTCACACGTTGACGCATCAAATTCTGTTTAAAATGCTTTTAAACCACTTAAAATTATTTTTGTGGCTTTTTTCTCTTAATGACATGAATTAGACGTCTTTTTTGTATGGCCTTCAGACAAATTGTTTTGTATTATTATTATTATAAACAATTGATTGTATTTTGTTGTTCAACCATTTTGTATTTATTGCGGTTTATTTAAGAACGCATTCAAGGTTTACTACTTTATGAGTTCCATTCCCTTCAATTTTATACGTTTATTGCATAAAACAATACAATGTTTTTTAGCCCCCCAAAAATAAAACTTTATATGATTCAATGGCCAGAATTAGAAGAAAAAACATTTCGTGTAAAATCTGAACGAAAGGGTTGTTACAGTCATAATTAAACAATTGCCTATTTTCAATTGCATTGGCTGAAAATGTAGGCTATAGTCTAAGTAGCCTTCAACGAACAAACGCTTTCGTGTCTGGCCACTTAACTCGGAACTCCTAGGCCGTGTTACATCGTAAACAACCGCGTATGTATATGGACGGTTTACAATGTCTGAAATCTTTACATTTAAATACGCTGCAAGTAGATCGCGTAGTTATTTCAATTTAGCAGTTCAACATAATATTTTTACTCTTGGGAATCTTAACTATTTATGCAATTATACGCTTCCCCGGCAATCAATTTAATCTTAGTAATACAACATTCATGTTAGTAGACTACACTTGATTGATGCTAATATTTAAAATTTAACGAACTACTTCTACTGATGTACCGGCATACATCCGGCGTTGTTTTCGATGGAAAATAGCCGAGGTGTTCCGAATGGGGCCACTTAATCAAAGCAAACACTATCACGGTAGGAGGCAGAAACCTGACAACATGTCTAACGCTACGCTGAGCGAGAAATAGAACAGCCACTGATACTCGAATGGAATAACTTCTGTATACAAACGCAAAACAGGATATACGTTACTGAGTACTAACAGGACGTAAGGGTGATAATGAAACAAAATATAAATTTATTTGGTTATGAAAACAGCTTCATTTGCTTCTTGTTTTAGCGTGTTTTTTTTTGTGTGCGGACCAATGGAAATTGAGGATTTTTCAAATTTCATAAATTTCTGTTTAATAAATGTTAAATAAATCGATTCTGACGTATGCACAATACTAGTTTTTTTGAGCATATTTCAAATCCAACTCGAATCTCGAACCCGAATATGTTTTTCTGCGCCCCGTGTATCCCATATCGGATCACCTACTAACCCTGTAATTAATTTGCGTAAAACACCAAACAAGTAAGAGTACAATTTTAACGATCTACAAAAAAAGTTGGTCGATATACACACGCTCTATTTCATGTTAGTCGATTATTAAACTTGTTTCTTTTCTTTTTCTTTGTTGAAAGTTTTATAAGTGAAATAACAGTAGTGAATTCACTGCAAACTATGGATTGAAAATTACTTTTGTTTTATAAATGTTTGTAGTTTTAAATACATGTACGATATTTTAAGATTATATCTTACTTTAAACACCTCAAGTTTTCATCTGAATCTAAATCTATCTTAACAATGTAATTATACTAAAATGACAATGCATTTTCAAGCTTTAATTACTTATGATTATTTTTGCAAAAGTGCCTCTCTATCAATGACTTTTTTCCCGACTATCCAATATACATGGATATGAAACCTATTTTGAAATGAATGTTTTTCGTTCGTCGTTAAGTAAAACCGAATGTTAGATAACATAAAAACAAGTCAGGCAGACGCAGTTATGAGGTTTAACTTTGAGGTCAAGGTAAATATCAATGTTACGCTAGGTTGATTGCTATGATGCGTGAATCATAATTGTTTAGCCGTTGCTGCTACAAATGGCTGCTACAACCACTATCGCAGTATGGATATACATCGGAAAATACAGGAATCAACATAACAGTAAAAAAACTACGTATATACACACACAGGTACATACATTCACGATTTTTGTTGCCGTTCATTATAGGACAATTACCGATTAAAATTTGTCAAATGTCAGGTGAAGATTTTGTGATTCGTGGCTAGAAATTCAAAAATGAAAATATTTATTTAATCCCGACAACAATCAGATATTGTTCAGAAAAAGTCCCAATTTCCAGCCGTTTTCAGCCGAATTCTTCCCGATTATCATGTTCTCAATCCGATTCTGATCCAATTTGTATCTTTCGCATGGTGAAAAACAACCGAATCTGTCCCGACAGCTTCCCGATTCTCCCGAACCCGATATGACAGAGACCAGACAATGGCCAGACAATGACCAGACAGTGGCCAGACAATGACCAGATAATGACCAGACAATGGCTAGACAATGACCAGACAGTGACCAGACAGTGGCCAGACAGTGGCCAGACAATGACCAGACAATGACCAGACAGTGGCCAGACAATGACCAGATAGTGGCCAGACAATGACCAGACAGTAGCCAGACAATGACCAGGCTGTGAACCGACGCTGACGAAGACATCAGCTCGATTTGGACGCAATCTGGACTCAATTGGCAAGAGAGGACAGTGCAATATTGCTCCAGATCATGCCGGTTTTACAGGACATCGTCCAGACACCGTCTAGATTATGCGGCGGCCACTGTGCCGATTATGACTCCCATGTTAGAACAGACAGCGGTATGACACGTCAAGTGAAAAAGGCTGATAACTATTTTCGCTGATATGGAATGTCATATCATTGTCTAAACGCATTCGTATACGTTCCGAACAGAGTCCTACGGATCGAGAATGGTCCGGAGAAGCCAGCCACTCCCAACAGTCAGATACGTCCCGTAACATTCGGGAAACTCGGTGTTTTGTCTAGTTGGATTACATCGTACATTCGTGACTATGGCATGACAGATTCTGATTTATCGGAACAAAGTCGTAACAATGGCTTAGTCCGATTTTTTATTAATTATTTTATGATAATACTTAGAAGAAGTTTAATAGATCAATCTTTTGATCAAAATCTACATTTACAACCAATGAAATCGTAGGTAGGCAATTCAATATGTTCCAGGCTTAATCATTGATAATTTTCACTTCCGTGGGTGCTTAAAGCCCCGCTTACTATCAAACAGCCAATACACACACCTTCTCTGCATCAGCTTTGCGTTAACAATTTGTCAGCCAATGAGATACGCTCAATCCGCCAATTCTTAATCATTAAGGTTTTACTTCATTTCATCTTACTATCACATAAACCTTTCGGTTGACAAATGTGAACCTCCCGGTGAATTGTCAATGCTTAAAGATTATTAGTAAACTTTATCTGTAATTAATCATATTAATTAAATATGTTCTCTGTAATTCACTATGATGATTTAATGTATCTTTGTTTTGAAATTCTGACAAAGAATTCAACGATTCAATTAAAATTCCAAAACGTCGCTTCCACGGCTATTAATGTTTTCGAATTTGTCCGACTCAGCAATTGTTAGATATATAAAAACCTGTTCTTTTGTAGATAGCTAACACACGTGTACATTTAAGGTTGTTTCTTTGGTCATAAATGTCCTGACAACATTCAGAACAGACATAGAAATCTTGTTGCACATGGTGTAATGTTGTAAAATAGATTATGAATTATAAAACATTGATTTTTTCTATCTCTTATATTGCATATATCACTTGTCTTAGATGATATTCTGCTATAAAAAATACACTGTATGAAAGGCATCAGTTAAACCAAACACGTTTATTTAAATAGATCCTTTCTTACTCACGTTCTGTTGTATGTCTTGTGGAAATGTTTTGTTTTTACATATTGGACACGTATGGCCGATTTTCTAACTCCAGACTGGTCTGCGTCTCAATATTTGGGTTGAAAATAAGATACACATATTCACAATGCATCTAATGTCAATCTTGTGGAAATGTGCCATATAGTTTATTCAATGTATAGTGTGATATTCAAATTTGTTCTTATTTAGCTCACAGAATGGTATAGCTAATCGGATTGCATGATATATAATTGAACCATACAGTGAATAAAATCTATGGCACATTTCAACAAGACTGACTTAAGCTGCATCAGTGTGTGTATATCACGTGATAAATTGCGTCATAAATCTTATGTCGAAAGGCAATACTTTGCCTTGAATGAAGACTTTTAACACAGATAACTTTTTTCTGCACCATTTAAGATGAAACAAAGGGCAGTCTATGCCGCTTTAAGAATTGAAATGTGCCATGATTTGATTCACTATATAAGTCAGTTTTATATATCATGCAATCCGATTAGCTATACCAATATGTGTGCTAAATAAGAACAAATTTGAATATCACACTTGGGCCCTTTGGCATTTAAAAGAAAGGTGCAGTAAACATGATATTTCTACCTTATGAGACGATAAAATTTATGTTTATCATACATGTACGTGTATGGATTTTGAATAAGAGTGTCACTTTATATAACTTGAAAATAAATGGATTTATGCGTTGGTTTCGCTTCCCTTTCAAAGGCGGTAATCTGAATATTCACTAAAGATATGCAAATGGTTATATTTTCATACGTCAAGTCTTTTGTATAGGTAAAGTTTGACGTTTATATTATATTACACGCAAATAGTTATGACGTCATTGTTTATTTCAATATTTAGCTCCAATCGGATTGTCGCGCAGTCAAAAAATCAGCTATTATTTTATACAAACATATATTGCCGGTTACATTTCTTTAAGAACAAATACTAAATTGCAGAAATAACTGCTCATTTAAAAAGCGTAATGAATAAATTTTATTTATTGTGAATATAAGTATTGATCGCATTTTTATGGAATTGCTCTCTTGCCCTACTGCGTTCATACAACAGCATAAACGCAATCACAAAATGTAAAATGTAATCATACGCAGAAAAGGCTAATGAGATAATTTTTGAATTCAATTGAGTTATCTCTGACCACCGTGGTTGCTATACTTGCGGTTTTATAAGCTTTAGAAATATCTCGGTAGGAGGCCTATATTTACATGACAGTACGTCTAACGCATCGCTGAGTGGAAAATGGGACGTACCATTAAACCCTTCAATTATCTGAAGCTCTAGAGAGTGAAACGTTAGATGATTACATGTGCACAACAGGATGTTTATAAGTCGACATTTTAATCATTAGAACGTTATACTTATTCCTCCAACGAATGAAACAGTTTGTTGCCGTTTTTTTTTTCAACGTCGTCTGACGTCATTAGGATGTTCCGCCTATCATTTTTACTTTAATTTAAGGGAAACAGAAATATGAGATGGTATACTGCCCTGGAAAGTGTGACACGCATATTGATAGAAAACAATGTACTAAATGAAAACACAATAAAAACTACACGATCTATTAATTAAAATTCACTTTTCTCGTAGTTATTTGACACTTTATTCTCATTCCTATGTATATGAACATTACATAACGGCATGAAATATTACATTTGGTTTCATAGTTTATGAGACAACGTAATCAGTTTTGCTTTTCATGTTACGTTTTGGGAAAGGGCCGTAACTGATGTTGGAAAAAACTCGTGGCCCAATTCCTTTGCATGTCCTTTTTATATGAACGTAAGCTTTGTTACATTGCACTGATTCTGTTTCTTTGTTGTTATAATCATTATATAATGTGTAAATGTATCGTCATGCAATAAAATATGTTAAAACTAATCAAACTTCGCTAAACCGAAGTCGTTGCGAACTCGGGAAATGCATGGAGATAACGAACATTCTATATAACCGAAATAGAAAGCATGTCTAACAAAACCCAATACATTCACAATAAGATATACGTAACCAGAACATCGAGATAACAGAGTTTGACATAGCGAGTTTTGGCTATTCTATTATTACAATATTCGTGTTCTCGTAGTATTTCCCGAAGCCCCTACTAAGAAAATAATTTGTCACAACCAGCCCCATTTAAGGATGAAATTTAATCCAAATTTCTTTTTAAAATGGGGGCGGGGGAGGGTATGGTGACATTTTTTTTCTTACATGACTGTTTCACCGTTTAAATATGTGTTCTTACTCTTTTGTATTGCATAAGGGACTACAAACATATGTTTTGGACGAATCAAGAACACGATCGTAATACATTGGCACCGTAAGTACGAATAAACGCCATTCCCGGACAGTATCGGACCGAAAGCATACTTTCACAGACCCTAGTTCAACATTTTTATTTCAATCAATAAAATATAGGGGCGGCTGAAAAAAAATTGAAGTCTCATTAAGATACATTGTGTGCCCTCAAAATATCTTCAAGAAAATAGAAACATACTAACAAAACAAACTCACGCAGCATGTCGTATATTGCCTTTATAAACAACGCCCATTTAAGTACTTAATCTATTTCATTTTTTTATTTACCGTTAGTCCCCAGACTATATATATGCTTGTTACTATTTATAAAGTTAAGCAATTGCTGATTTATGTGTGCGACCGAAAAACCTACTGAGGTAAGTATATTTATCTAATGGTTAAGACATCGCCAACGCTAATATATTTTATGAGGGTTTATTTATGTTTAAAGTAGTAGTATACGTCTAGTGTGCGGTGAAGATAATAACAAAACATAGTTATTTCTTGGTATTTGTCTATAATTGACAAACTTTGTAAATTTTATATGAACACCAAGAAATTACATTCCGATGAGTAGTTTTAGAATAAAGTCAAGCACATTCATTCTCTTTGAGTGCTATAAAGTATAAAGTCAAACAGTTATATTCCGATTGTGATATGCAATTGTAATGCAAAGTAATTCAATTCTGATTGAGTCATGTAAATGAAATGCCTAACAATTCCATTATGACTGAGTCATGCAAGTACAACCATTGGCAATTCCATTTTGATTGAATCATGTAAGTACAACGCCAAGCAATTCCATTCTGATTGAATCATGTAAGTACAACGCCAAGCAATTCCATTCTGATTGAATCATGTAAGTACAACGCCAAGCAATTCCATTCTGATTGAATCATGTAAGTACAGCGCCAAGCAATTCCATTCTGATTGAATCATGTAAGTACAACGCCAAGCAATTCCATTCTGATTGAATCATGTAAGTACAACGCCAAGCAATTCCATTCTGATTGAATCATGTAAGTACAACGCCAAGCAATTCCATTCTGATTGAATCATGTAAGTACAACGCCAAGCAATTCCATTCTGATTGAATCATGTAAGTACAACGCCAAGCAATTCCATTCTGATTGAATCATGTAAGTACAACGCCAAGCAATTCCATTCTGATTGAATCATGTAAGTACAACGCCAAGCAATTTCATTCTGATTGAATCATGTAAGTACAACGCCAAGCAATTCCATTCTGATTGAATTCATGTAAGTACAGCGCCAAGCAATTCCATTCTGATTGAATCATGTAAGTACAGAGCCAAGCAATTCCATTCTGATTGAATCATGCAAGTACAGCGCCAAGCAATTCCATTCTGATTGAATCATTTAAGTACAACGCCAAGCAATTCCATTCTGATTGAATCATGTAAGTACAACGCCAAGCAATTCCATTCTGATTGAATCATGTAAGTACAACGCCAAGCAATTCCATTCTGATTGAATCATGTAAGTACAGCGCCAAGCAATTCCATTCTGATTGAATTCATGTAAGTACAACGCCAAGCAATTCCATTCTGATTGAATTCATGTAAGTACAGCGCCAAGCAATTCCTTTCTAAGTGTGTTATAAAAGTACAACCCCAACCAATGCCTTTCTGAATGAGTTATATATAAATACTTTTCCAAGCAAATACATTCTGATTGACTCCTGTAAGTACAACGCCAAGCAAATTCCATTCTGATTGAATCATGTAAGTACAACGCCAAGCAATTCCATTCTGATTGAATTCATGTAAGTACAACGCCAAGCAATTCCATTCTGATTGAATCATGTAAGTACAACGCCAAGCAATTCCATTCTGATTGAATCATGTAAGTACAACGCCAAGCAAATTCCATTCTGATTGACTCATGTAAGTACAGCATCAAGCAAATTCCATTCTGATTGACTCACGTAAGTACAACGCCAAGCAATTCCATTCTGATTGAATCATGTAAGTACAACGCCAAGCAAATTCCATTCTGATTGACTCATGTAAGTACAGCATCAAGCAAATTCCATTCTGATTGACTCATGTAAGTACAACGCCAAGCAAATTCCATTCTGATTGACTCATGTAAGTACAACGCCAAGCAATTCCATTCTGATTGAATTCATGTAAGTACAACGCCAAGCAATTCCATTCTGATTGAATCATGTAAGTACAACGCCAAGCAATTCCATTCTGATTGACTCTTGTAAGTACAACGCCAAGCAAATTCCATTCTGATTGACTCATGTAAGTACAGCATCAAGCAAGTCCATTCTGATTGAATCATGTAAGTACAGCGCCAAGCAATTCCATTCTGATTGAGTCATGTAAGTACAAGGCCGAGCAATTTCATTCTGATTGAGTCATGTAAGTACAGCGCCAAGCAATTCCTTTCTGCGTGTGATATAAAAATACAACGCCAACCAATTCCTTTCTGAATGTGTTATATATAAATACTTTTCAAAGCAAATCCATTCTGATTGACTCCTGTAAGTACAACGCCAAGCAAAATCCATTCTGATTGACTCATGTAAATACAGCGCCAAGCAATTCCATTCTGATTGACTCATGTAAGTACAGCGCCAAGCAATTCCATTCTGATTGAATCATGTAAGTACAGCGCCAAGCAATTCCATTCTGATTGACTCATGTAAGTACAACGCCAAGCAATTCCATTCTGATTGAATCATGTAAGTACAGCGCCAAGCAATTCCATTCTGATTGACTCATGTAATTACAGCGCCAAGCAATTCCATTCTGATTGACTCATGTAAGTACAGCGCCAAGCAATTCCATTCTGATTGAATCATGTAAGTACAACGCCAAGCAATTCCATTCTGATTGAATCATGTAAGTACAGCGCCAAGCAATTCCATTCTGATTGAATCATGTAAGTACAACGCCGAGCAAATCCATTCTGATTGAATCATGTAAGTACAACGCCAAGCAATTCCATTCTGAATGAATCATGTAAGTACAACGCCAAGCAATTCCATTCTGATTGAATCATGTAAGTACAGCGCCAAGCAATTCCATTCTGATTGAATCATGTAAGTACAACGCCAAGCAATTCCATTCTGATTGAATCATGTAAGTACAACGCCAGGCAATTCCATTCTGATTGAATCATGTAAGTACAGCGCCAAGCAATTCCATTCTGATTGAATCATGTAAGTACAGCGCCGAGCAATTCCATTCTGATTGAATCATGTAAGTACAGCGCCAAGCAATTCCATTCTGATTGAATCATGTTAATACAACGCCAAGCAATTCCATTCTGATTGAATCATATATGTACAACGCCAAGCAATTCCATTCTGATTAAATCATGTAAGTACAACGCCGAACAATTCCATTTTGATTAAGTCATGTAAGTACAACGCCAAGAAATTCCATTCTGAATGAATCATATAAGTACAACGCCAAGCAATTTCATTCTGATTTAATTATTTAAGTGCAACGCCAAACAATTCCTTTCTGATTGAGTTATTTAAGTACAACGCCAAGCAATTCCATTCTGATTTAATTATTTAAGTGCAACGCCAAACAATTCCTTTCTGATTGAGTTATTTAAGTACAACGCCAAGCAATTCCATTCTGATTTAATTATTTAAGTGCAACGCCAAACAATTCCTTTCTGATGGAGTCATATAAGTACAACGCCAAGCAATTCAATTTTGATTGAGTCATGTAAGTAAAACACCAAGCAATTCAATTTTGATTGAGTTATATAAGTAAAACACCAAGCAATTGAATTTTGATTGAGTCATATAAGTAAAACACCAAGCAATTCAATACTGATTGAGTCATATAAGTAAAACACCAAGGAATTCAATTTTGATTGAGTCATATAAGTAAAACACCAAGCAATTCAATTTTGATTGAGTTATTTAGGGCAAACGTTAAGAAATTCCATTCTGACACATCGTAAAGTATTTAACATATGTTGATATGTGACATTTAACAGAGACAAGCAGACGCATTAATTAGTTGAAAATTAAGGTTAATGTAAATTTTAAGGTTGCTGTCACTCTTGGGGTCTCGCTATACAGTATTAATCATTAACATTTAAAACATTATGCAATATTAACGGCAGTGTCAATCCTAGCTGTCCGAAATGTAACCATGAACTTATTGAACGGTAAGTAGGTCAAGGTTTAAATTCATAAAGCTTCTTAGTGCAAAAATTCGACTTTTAACAACATAAGTTGTAAATACCGTATATTTCGGTTGATAAAAGGCTTTGATATACCATCATTTTTGGACATATATTTTTGTTTCTCTTAATACTGTTAGTCTGAAAACATTGTTTGTTTTCTTTAAATTCATCTTAAAAAAGGAATTTTACTCCACGTAGGAAGACTTCACTAAAGATGCATTATGCATACGCACCCCCCCCCCCCCCCCCTCTCCCCCGGGCTCAATAGACATTTAACGACAAAAGCAATCCCACCAGTCCAAAAAATAGCCATGGACTTGTTGACAGACATTTAACAAATAACACACTATCACAAGGTGTGGTATTCAATATGCAACGTAAGTCATTCTTATGGTCGAACATGGTTGACTTCATTCACTGTATTGATCCGTAATTTATATCACACAATCCGATTAGCTATATCCTTATTAGATCAAATAAATATCAATAATCGACTACCACAACAAACAATGGGTACCATATAGGGTAGAATATGCCCAGCTCAAAAAGTCTTCCAGACAACAAACATTCGGTATAGCGAAAACAAAAAAAGTATAAAACTTAATTTAAAGAAATCGATAGAAGTTCGACATAACCAGAACATCAAGATACCAGAGAGGGACATAGCGAGTTTGGACTGTATTATTATTATTCAACACCAGTTGACCCAAGAGTGTTATATCTTTGTTTGTTCGCATACTCCAGACGGGGGTGGTTCTATCATGACAGACTGTCCAATGCAACACTGAGCAGATAATAGTTTGTACCAGGCAACCCAACGAAAACTATCGTCAAAAGAAAATCCACTATCATGTGTGCTAGTTTCTGAACGACCTCATACAATTAATAACAATGTTTTCCAAGAACTTAGTACAAAACGACTATCATTGTTAATGCCGATACATTGTTCTGGCAACACTTCTTAAATTTTACGCCCAGTTTAAAGTAAGTCTCTGCATAGCAATTTTAACTAATTATCAACAATCAAGAAGTACAGCATTATTTAAGTTCCAGTTTGACAGTTGGGAAATTCTTACTGTGGATGTTTAAAATTTAAAGTTTGGGATCAATTTTTTTTTAGTCTTAAGTAACTCCAAAATATTCTGCTAACAAAAGGTCAGACCTTGGTTTTTCATATTAACGTACTAAAATCGATGTTATATTGCGGAAGGCGTTACTAACGCTTTAATAACAATGCACTTTTCGGCAGTTTTCCTAAGAATTGAGAAATGCTATTTTGTGAGTTATCATATATGACTATCTTTTTAGGTCATTAATTCCAAAATTGTATTCAGAAACATTTTGTTTGTTTGTTTATTTGAGTTAAACAAGGTCTGCCCGCGCCAATTGATTTTAAATACGAGTGTCACTTGCTGAGCGCTTGACAAGGGAGTCACTGGTACCATATTTTAACGTCTTTCGATATAAATCGTTCTGACTTAAACTGTGCCAGTTATATACTACCATGTGCGTCCATGACGGCTGCTGTGCGTGCATTATAACATTGGTTGACAAACAGAAGTAGCTATTAAACTATGTCAGGGTTGTCGTTAATGAAAGAAGAAAATATTTACAAGCCATTCATAGAAATGATATCAATATAATATCTTTCCAAAGGATAATGTGTGAGAATGATTGTGAAAAGCTATTACTCACAAACTAATTCATATCTTTTGTGTTTAAAACATTACGAAACCCTCCTGGCAATATAACCTTAGGCTAGTATTTTAAAGATGAGTAGTTCGGCTATAACTTATTATGGTTAAGTGTATCTAATGTCTTTTCAAATTAAAATATATTATGCTTTAATATCTGACCCCAAACACCTGGTTCATTAAATGTTGTTTTTTATATAATAATTAAATTATATTATAATATAATGTCTACCTCCATTCACATATAAAACGTGTTGAGCTTAATAAAAGAAAGAGAAAAGTTAAAAACTGTAAACACTTTGTGAGAATGGATTTTTGAGGACATTAGCTTATCTAGACAGAAGTGAAAAAACGATATGCACTTAAGGACTGTCTGGCCCCTGGAGCCCCACACACAGTTAATATGTTGGTCTAAAGTAGAGTTGCCTCATAACGAAGAAAATGCTTACAAAACGAATAAAACAGATGTGCACTATATCAAAACACCAATTATCAACTACCAATAATGCAATGAAAAATACAGGGATAAGATAAGACAGGGCAATGTTGTCTGAGTTCAGACTCAAGTCCAAGTCTAGACTTAGACTCGGAAAAGCATTTTAAAAAAGGAACAGAAAATCATATCTATTTCATTTTTATAACAAAAGTGTATGTTAATAATAGTAAAACATTCAATTATTAACATATTTCAGCAAATTTTACATTCATTGCTCTAATAGAAGACATATTACAATGAAATGAAGTTTTGCCATAAAGAGTCTTGAGTCTGAACTCAGACTGTTCGTAATCACAGCACCAGGGCAATGATGTCTGAGTTCAGACTCAACAGTCAACATTCCAAATCTTTATTTCATTGTCAGTTTCCTTCTGCGAAGCATTGATGGTGGTCTTTGATGCACTATATTACAATTTGACAAATACAATTTTTTGTAAAAGAAGTGGAAAAAGGTGATTTATGTTCCTCCATAAAAAATGTGATTCCGAGTCTGAGTCTAGAGTCAGACTTGAGATTGGTTACTTTAAACATTATATATGTTACAACGATTGTGAAGGAAGCTATGATAGCTTATACTAAGTCACTCTCGTTGGCACGATGTTGCGCGAGAGTGTGGTCTTGTGTTGTGGGGGAAACCGGAGTACCCGGAGAAAACCCACTTGTGCAGCTTGGTGACCACTAACCAAACTCACATGCGCCCAGGCCGGGAATCGAACCCGACCGGGTCGCCTTGGTGAGAAGCGAGTGCGCTAACCACTGCCAACCTGAGATTGATTGTAGTTATGCCCTATAGTCAGGACACATAACAAATTACACTCTGAAAGTGTGTGATATCACTCTAAATTTGAATAATGTATGAAAAGCAATTGGTCTTGGCAGTCTAAATAACGAATAAAATTATCTTTGCGAAAGATTGATAGAATAGTATGTCAATAAATTGCATTTATTGCATTATAAATTAGAATAATTTTAAACTAAGTGCTTCTGACTTAATATAGTATTTGACACGAATAAAATATTCATAACTTATAATACATTGAGGTCGGCACTTCATAAATTGTCACTGTGACATTGCAGTTAATGAATAGACGTCAAGGGCACTTTTACACGGATTTTTGTCGGCAACGTTCTTTTTTATTTTTTGAAATTGGAAAGTTAGAAATTATTTTTGCTGACTTCTATACAGCAACTGTCTAATACTCATTGACACATAGTTCTGTTAAATCAAATTTTATATAAAAAATACAGAAACATGTCCAGTAGTCGAAAGTTAAGACATGAACCCCGTTCAATGACACTGGGCCCAAACCAGAAACCCAAAACAACAACAACAACAACAACAACACAAATCCACAATCAAACCTACAATCTTTCAATTTTCGATAAGGTTACTAACGCTATTCGGCAATAAACATGACTAACAGATACATCAATTGTAATACACTGAGATCGTCATGTTAACAGATGTGCCTGTGACATTGCAATTATGTTAGGATTGTTCGCTTTTTTTCTTGCGTTTATGCTATATGAACGCAGTACGGCATGCGAGCAAATTCCATGAAGTGCGCTAACTGATTTTGTAACGTCGAATATCATTGGTTAAATGACGTCGCACTTAATATACAATTGGAGTGCAATATTGAAATAAACAATGACTTCATAATACCTTGCGTGTTATACAACATGAACGTCAAGTTTTATTTACGCAAAGGTCTAGGCGAATGTAAATATGTAAAATTAACACCATTCAATTAGATGGCGTTAAAGGCACTCGTTCATATTTTTTGTTCGGCAACCTTTTAATTACTTTATGGACAAACACCAAACGGCACTTTACAGATGCTCTTTATTTTTTAACATTATTGTTTAATTCAATACCTCTATGCAAAATTACAGAAGCAAGTCCAGTAGTCGAAAGTTTAAACATAAACCCCGGTCAATGACACAGCGTCAACGCCGATAACACAGAACAAAAAAAAATTCACCAACCAGAAACATGGAACAACAACACAAAACTCCACAATCAACATACTACATATACACTATATAAAACTAGGGGTGTCTATCAAGGATTGTTAGGTACCACCTCGGAACGGTCAGTACAATGTAAATTTACTGGGGGTTTAAACAAGTTTGTGTGCACAACCTCACTCTTATCACAACACTCCCCAAAAAAGGAAAAACGTAAACGTTTTTTATCAAAGAATGCGTTTACTTGAGGCTTAAGATTAAAATAAATAGTAATTTATGTTATTGTGCAAAGTATTAAGATTCAAGATTCGGTAACAGAAAACATGTTCTGTAACATTTCACAAGAAATAAATACTAAATTAAATGACGTCTTTGTATATAAAACGTGAACTGTACACAATATGGAAGATAGATTGGTTGTTATTTATTACTGAATAAACAGCCATAAGTATTCATTGTCAATGTTGGTTACAATTCAATACACACAGATATGTTGCACAATAATAAAACAATGACTATAAGTTATATAAGATTACGACTAAAATCAACACGAACCTTAAATGAAATGGTTCGCAGGAGTGTAAACTATTCAAAGTTTGACCCAAACGTAAAGCCGATTCACAATTTATGAAGATATGCTATACATTATCAGTATGATAATGAAATTATCTAACCATATACTGCATTAAGAATTCTATGAATTTAAATAATGAGTATTTTATATTCAATAAAGTATCACCATTTATCAAGAGATGCCACACATTATCAATAAGAAATTGAAATAATCTAACCATATATTGTATTTAAATTCGATGAATTTAAATAATGAATACTTTTCATTTAAAAAAATTATCAGACAAGAATAACAGACGCATCAAGTATAATTGTACTAGGTCGTCACGCCTCGATGTCGTCTTATATAAAATTGTCACTGTGATATTGCACATCTATCATGGTGGAGGGTGTGTTGTTTTTGTGTTGGCCTATGTATTAACACCCATATTGGAGCTGTAGCAACAGAATGGAGCTTAACCATTATACTACCACAAGAATGTCCGGAGGGGCAACCGGCACCCCCTTAACATGTCGATGTAGTTCAATATAGGAGATAACAGTTATTAAATACACCCATATGCACCATTTCGGACAAGAAATTAAAAAAATCTAAGGGATAACCCCAAAACGCACCTGGCAACAGTTTAAACCAAATAAATTTCGGTTCAGTGGAAGTGGCGCAAGTCGAATTGTTACGCCCCTAAGTTACGCCCCCTCTAGCGTCAAACCCTGGGCCCTTCCCTGATCAATATCGTGCTGATATATAGCAGCGTTATTTACCTATATATATGCTTGTTATTGAATGCTGTCTTTGATCAGATGGTTAAAAAAGTTCCTTTACCAATTACCTTCATGACTGAAGCGTTCGTGTGTGGTTTCAATAACCCGGGCTGCGGGTGCAGTAACTCTTACCTTAATATGAATAACACCATCTTATTAGAAAACGTTTACTGTAAGAACGCAGGTGTGCAAATTCCATAAACCTTATTTTGAGAATTTCAAACGCGCCTAGCTGTCTTTATATACACATGAAATATTGCTAGCAATCCTTAAAGATGCACTCTCAAAGATTGACCGTTTTGACATTTTTTTTTAGATTTTTCTCTTTGAATCAACCAATCTTTGTGTAAATATCTGGAAACCAGTGATAAAAGACTGGTGACAAAATATTCAATCGCAGTTTTATATACTACAGCTCGAAAATTGTTGGTTTGTGGCTAAAAACTACTAACTTTTTACGAAAAATTAGTTTATCGGCATAAAACATCAATTTTCGAACGTAGATATGAAAAACTGTAATCTGATACTTTTGTCAGCAGTCTTCTATCACCAGTGTGTGTATACCCCCTGACAAATTGCGTCATAAATACTACGTCAGAAGACAATATTATGGCTTCTAATGAAGACTTTAAACAAAAATAACTTCACTTTTTCTTCACCATTTTTAATACAACATAGCGCAGTATACGCCGCTTACGGAGCCCCATCTTCGATCTTTTACCAGAATTTGATTGAGAGTTTAATTTCTTAAAACACTTCGACAAACTTTACACAATACCGCCGTCTGTCAAAACATTATTTTGGAAACAAGTTTGTCGAAGTGTTTGATGAAACTAATCACCTTATCAAACTTCGGTAATACAACGAGTGTGGGGTTCTTCAAGTGGCATAGACTGCCCTTTGTTTTATTTAAAATGATGAAGTAAAGGAAAAGTTATCTTTGACTTAAGTCTTTATTTTAAGGCTTCCGACGAAGCATTTATGACGTAATTTATCACGTGGTATACACACACTGAATCACTTGTTCTTAGACATTTACGCAAAAATTGACTCAATCTAAAGTTGTCAAAACGGTCCATTTGTGAGAGGTAGCTTTAAAGCTGCACTCTCACAGATTGAAGGTTTTGACAACTTTTTTATTTTTTGTCTTGAAACGAGCCATTTTTGCGAAAATCCATGGAAACCAGTGATATAAGACTGTTGACAAAAATATAGATCGCAGATTTTTATATTTAAGTTCAAAAATTAATGTTTAATGCATTTTTCTTAAACCGTTAGTCACGGTATAAGCCATAAAACATTGATTTTCGAACGGAAATATGCAAATCTACGATCTGATCTTTTGTCAGTAATCTTTTATCGTTTGTTTGCAGATATTTACGCAGAAATTTGCTCTTTCCAAGACAAAAAAAAGTTGTAAAAATGGTATGTCTGTAAGAGTGCAGCTTTAAAGTTACTTTTTAAATAAGCAATCATGCATAACGATGAAAAACTAGTGAACACTTCTCCAGCGCTGTATTCATTGTAAGAGTTAAAACACCGACAACATACTTTACAGTTGTGTAAAGAAATAGCCAATGTGTATTACGTCGCTCATTATTGGTTAAATGACAACTCGCTAATCCAATCAGAAAGCAACATCAAAATAACCAATGACGTCATACGCCCTTGCAAGTTATATGATTAGGTCAAGTTTTCTCTATACAAAATACTAAACGAATGTTTTAACAGTCGAACCCCGTTGGCTCGAACTCCCAAGGACCGACGAAAATACCTCGAACCTTGGGAAATTCGAGCCAAGCGGGAATGTTTAGCTTCATTAGAAAGAAACCGGTCCTTATCAGATAGTTCGAGCCAACGAGGAAATCGAGCCAAGAGTATTCGAGCCAACGGAATTCGACTGTACATAATCATTTGTCGCATGTGAACTGTCTTAACTTTTAAGCCCTATTCAGTTTCCTATTTTAAGTCATTTTAACATTTAAAATAAAACACAAACAATTACAATTGTTCCACATACAGACATTTCCCTACTCATCAAATATTCTCTCTTTTTTGTTTTTCTTCGAAAATGTTTTTTCCTAGAAGTTCAACATCAGCTGAACGTGATGAATTCTTGTGACAGTGGCAGTGACAATTATATGGAATTGCGGGTTGTTCTCAAACCTGGCAGGCCTGTGTTTTGTATTAAACTCATATAACCACATAACTACGATGGCATAGAGGTGAAATACGTGCTATTTTTTATATCGTTTTAACAACCAACGAATCTCTTTTAAACAATAAACGTATCTCATTTAAATGACTTAATTCGCTAATCAGAATTTTGTAATAAAACTCCCAGAAGTAACCACTTAAAAGAACTTAGAAAAGGATTATCCGATTTAACGATATATTAGTCACACGAGGAACGAAATCATACATAGACGGCGTGCGCCGAAAAGCCATTTGTCCATATGTGCTGTAATTCCCATTTACAAAATGCTACTTACATTTTTTTGCTGTTTTAAGTATGTACGATTATCTATAATTTATACTCTTAAAAGAACTAACCATTTTTTCAGTGGTATGTCAACTAGAGGAGATTATCCGTACAACAGCGCTCTAATCCATCTTACTTCTTGTAATTTTATGTTTGAAAATATTGAAAACGGCTTTTGTAAATACTTATTCAATACATATTGCCCGGAATTAACATAACAGGGTTTTCCCATGCCGGTACAAATAAAAGGTGAATTTCAAGCTATTGAAATTCATGTAACAGTTCAACGACTCTATTGTTTCCTAAGTATCATGTATATATTACAACGATTTAATTTTGTTTGTACCGGAGGATTAGGTCGGAAAAACCAGAATGGCTATAATAGTTGTAGCCCGGAATTATAGCCATTCTGGTTTTTCCGACCTAATCCTCCGGTACAAACAAAATTAAACCGTTGTAATATACACATGATACTTAGGAAACAATAGAATCACTGGACTGTTACATGAATTTCAATAGCTTGAAATTCACCTTTTATTTGTACCGGCATGGGAAAACCCTGTTATGTTAATTCCGGGCAATATGTATTCCGGGCTACAACTATACTGTGCCTTTAAAACTCGTCACGTGCTCTTTGATATGTTATGATATGTTATGTTTGTTTGTTATTCATGTCGGAATCTAGCTCATTGAGCTAATGTTTCTTGTTAACATATACCCGACATTAAATAAAATTATTGTATCTTGCATCGGTTGCTATGTAAAACCCTTGTCAATTACGTTGTACTAAATATATTCAGTAAAGTGGCACTCTTTTCAAAACCAATACATAAATATGTATAACAAACATCAACTTTAAGTGATAAAACTTTAACAACTTACTAAATAATACAATTATGGAAAATATTAATTACTGATAAAAAGATTGTAACCGTGTTTTTAATAGCTGAATACGCAAAAATATTAAATGATTGATGAGTGCTAAACTATTTACTGCGATCTACAATCGTCTTATGAGAAAATACAGTAGAAATACAGTGTTTCCTGCACCGTTCTTTTAAATTAAACTCGGTTTCCTTTATAAAAAAACATTGATTTCAACATTTATTTATCCTTTTTGGTATATCAAAACAATGTATTAAATGTGGTAAATCTTTTTGGTATATCAAAACAATGTATTAAATGTGGTAAATCTTTTTGGTATATCAAAACAATGTATTAAATGTGGTAAATCTTTTTGGTATATCAAAACAATGTATTAAATGTGGTAAATCTTTTTGGTATATCAAAACAATGTATTAAATGTGGTAAATCTTATTTAGGAGTAAGAGTGCATCTTTAATAATACATTCCAAAAGTACAGGTGTAGTTAATTAATTCATTTGTTGGTATAAACACATGTTGGCTTAAATAGCGTGAACCATATTTTAATGTAGTCCTCCATTGCTGTAACAATTTAGTCGCGATTGGATGTGACGTATTCGTTGCTTTGGGTAAGGAATAGTCCATTATTTCCGTATAGCTTTAACGTGATTTATATATCACTTACAAACAAACCTAACGCGAAACCACAGGTATTTCAAAAAATGAACCAAAACTAGCTTTTTAAATTTGCATTTGGCCTAAAGTGATCATTGTTTCCGCTACAAAATAAACACCCACTATTTATTCAACTTAGTAATTATTCAAACACACACGTCATCCAGTCATACGGTGTATTTGTTTATCAGGGGCCAATATTACAAACAGTATCACGTCCGAGTATGGACTTAGACATAGAAAAGCCCTTTTATAAAAGTGACACTCTTATTCAAAATCAATACATTCACATGTATAACAAACATCAAATTTGACTGATAAACCTTTAGCTACTTACTTAATAATGCATTTATGGAAAATATTAATTACTGATAACAAAATTGTAGCCGTGTATTTAATTACAGAAAGTGCAAAAAAAATGATTGGTGAATGCGAAAAGATTTACGATTGTCTTTAATAATAATAATAATCAATAATAATAATAATAATAATAATAATAATAATAATAATAATAATAATAAAAGCTTCATTACCGAAGGTCACACATTTAGACATATGAGAACATATATTCTAATTTTAAATATGGCCTTCAAAGTAAAGAAACAAAAGAAAAAGCATTTTTTCTTAAACATAGGTCACCTGTCAATGTTAAAACTAGAAAGATACATTTACATATAAAATTATTAAACATTCTGTTAATAAATGCATTCAAACTTAAACATTCACTGACAGACACTCAGACATGACTATAAATTAAACATATACATATGTTAAAGAACATGTAAAAGAACTTATCATTCACACAATAAATGAAGCTCATACTTTCCTTTAAAAGTTTTAAGGGTTTTCAAGGTACGTATATGTAAAGGAATGTCATTCCATATAGTTTTGCTATAATTTGTGAATGATGTTTCCATGTATTAAGTACGAGGTTTTATCTTTAAGACAAGATCCTTGTTTGATACTGATCTTAACTGGTGTGTTTTATTGTCAGAGAACGTTACAATATCTGCCAAATATGATGGGGCCTTGTTATTAATAATTTTATATACCAGGACAGCAAAGTGGTATTTGCATCGGTCTGAAAAGCTCAGCCGTTTAAATTCTTGGAATATGTCTGCCGATGGTGTTTGCATCGGTTTATTAAGTATTATTTTGCAACTCGTTTCTGTAGTATATTTATCTTATTCACATAGTTACTTGTTCCTTTGCCACAGAACGTACAATAGTAGTCAAATATGGGCAATATGTATGCGTTAAAAAACATGACTTTCATTTCAGGTGTGAGGCAATATTATAAGTATCTTCCATGGCCGAGAGTGTAAGATAGGTTCATTCCGACACGAGCGTAGGGTGTTTTGCGGGGTTTACCGAGTTTTCGCAAAACACCCTGCGCGAGGGTCGGGATGAACCTATCTTACACGAGCGGCTATGGTAGATGCTTTTTCTCCCACCTCAGTTAAACAAAATAAAGTAAAAATGATTTTTTTGCTGGAACTCTTTTGTGCTTAGTGAAAAATAATTGCGTATGGATATGCGACAATTCGTGGTTGCCATGGATATGTGCGCATTGATTTAGTCTATGTAAATAGTCAAATCGGTCTTTAAATAGTACTAAGGAGAGTGAAGCATTATTTATTGAAAGGTGCGTGAAAACTGTTTTATGGTGACATTTGAAGCGAGAAATAATAAATTAGCGTTCTAAATATTGTCAAAATACAAGAATTCCATGATGTTACAGACGACAGTCATCAACAAGGGAGGTAATTACAATGTGGTGACCATTAAAAAGGAGTTCCATACGGGCATTTTATCTTCACCCGTAGGCAAGATAAGAATTTCTAGCATTGTAAAATCATTGGATCTACTTATCAGAGGTGGGAGAAATTATGTTCTTGAATAGGGCAACTTTGTTATTTATATTTTTACAGACATAGTCAATTTGATTATGACAGGTTAGATTATTGTCAACTTAAACTCCAAGTAACTTATGACAAGTAACGTTTTCCAGATTTATGTCCTTGATAAATAGAATTCGAGCGGATTTTAATTTATAAGTAGACCCCATTATCATATGTTTAGTTTTTGTTGGATGCCATGCCATATTGTTTAATTGACACCATTTATTTACATATTCAAGACCATTCTGGAGTTTATTTTGATTTGTGGAAATATGATTCCCCGATTCACATAAGGTTGAGTCATCTGCATATAAATCCATGTTAAGATCAGGATACATAAACGTTTTATCATTTATGCAAATAATAAAAACCAATGGCCCTTATATGGACTCCTGGGACTCCCCACATGTGATGAGTAGTATCTCAGATTGTACTTTTCCAACTTTTACAATTCGTGTCCTTTTTTTCAAGATATGATTTAAACATTTTAAATGTACAACTTGAAAAATGGTACAACTTTAATTTGTGAAGAAGTATTTCGTGATCTACAAGATCAAAAGCCTTTCTTAAATCTAAAAATATTGTTCCCACCAATTTACCACTATCCTCCGGACTGCGTTTTATGTATAATATCAGTTTTCTCAAAATATGACCCTACTTGTGTTGCAATATGTCGTTCAAATATGTTTTATATAGTTGGATGAATTGATATTGGACGGTAATTGTTTGGATCGTCATTGTTACCAGCTTTAAAAAATGGTATAACTCTTGTACAGTTATAGTCTCATAAGGTAGAAATACCGTGTTTTCTGCTCATTTCTTTCAGATTAAACTCGGTATCCTTCATAAGAACCATTGTTTTCGATATTTATTCATCCTTTTTGGAATGTCAAAACAATATTATAAATTGTGGTAAGATTGCATCTTTAAAGTACAATGAATCCTCTATATTCCGTTCGTATTTCAGGAATAAGTGTTAGTTTCATGTAGTAAATAGTAAAACATCATTACTTCTCAACTAGAAAGAAAAATGCCATGAAATGAGAGATTGCAGTTTTTCCACTTGAGTCTGAACTTAGACTTGAGACTGTTCGTAATAATTGCCCCTGTGCGTCAGTTTAAAACTCAAAATCAAGACGTCTTAAATATGGACCGAAGAATCATTCACTTGTGTACATATATCAGCTTTTAGCCTCATTTTCACATCGAATACATCGAAATTACTAAGCATTGGTTAACTTTGTTAAAGTGACCAACGTTGTTAATTTCATCGATTCTGCACTCGAAGTTTTAATGGGTTCATTTGTAATCGGCAGTAATTCTAACGTAATTTGAGGCAACTGTTTCAGCTGTACTTGTTTCATTTCAATATATGAGCATATCATCACATAGTTCATGTTTAATAGTTAAAACGATGTTGTTAACTTGAACAGAGTTCATATTATCTGTCCATAGATTGTGTCAGTTAACTCTCCAGTCGCTTATTATTATTATTATATATAAAACACATTTGTAAAAGTTTTGATGAACATATCATTAGTTCATATTATGTTTAAAAGTTAACAGCGATGTCGTTTATTACGTTATTAACTTTAAACTTTGAGAAGGTTGTGAACAATCGGCCTATCATAATAGCAACTTATACTGACATCGTATCCGCCACATTAAAGACTGACATCCCTCAAATTAGCAGTGGTGTTGTAGTTAAACATATCAGCAGTTCATTTACGTTTAAAAAATAACAACGATGTCGTTAATCACGTTGTTAACTTGAAGAACGTTGTGAACAACCGACCTACCATATAACAAACTGTACTCACATCATATCCGCCACAGTTAAGACTATCATCCCTCAAGTTAACACTGGTGTTGTAGTTAAACCTCCACAGACTGCTCCTATGAGGTGGTTCCACCATAATTGCGCGTCCGTTCGTCTCACGTGATATCCATATTGCCGTTACCATGGTAACTAATAATCTACAGAACGTGGAGTGACCAATCATCGGGGTTACCATTCATGTCCTGAAATAAATAGAATTATCATAATGATTAACATTATTTTGTGATAGCAAAATTTCCGTTACCATGGTTACTTATAATCTACAGAACGATCAATGTCCAATAATCCGGTTAATTGTTCTTGTCCTGAATAAATAGAATTATCATAATGTTCAACACTATTTTGTAATAGCAAAATTTCCGTTACCATGGTAAACTTTACAGATCGATAAATGACCAATAATCGGGGTTACTGTTCTTGTCCTGAAGAAATTCTAGTTTTAAAATAAAAAAATACTCTTGAAAAAAAAAACACACCGACTATCAGGGTTAAAGATAATGTCCTGGGGCCGTATTCAATAAGCATCTTAGTGAATATTTTCAACTAAGTGAGAATTTCGTAATATTTGACATCGATTATTTTAAATACCCACTACTTTTCATCCGATTTATTCATATGCATGTATTGTTTAGACCATTTTCTTGCTTATTTTTTTACTTTTGGTGTACAAACATTGTTCATTTTCTTAATATTCAAATTAGAAAAAAGGCAATTTTTCACTAAGTTGAAAATTGTTACTAAGATGCTTATTGAATACGGCCCCTGAAGAAATATCAGTTTTAGAATAAATAGCACTTTTCAAATACCTTCCCGTTGCCATGGTCTCTAAACATCTAAGAACTTGAAGTGACCAATCAGCAGGTTTACTATTTATGCCCTAAATAAATTTCATTTGATGATTTATAGCTTTCTTTCGTATTAAAAAAACTTTCCGTTACCATGGTTTCTAATTAAATACAGAACATGATGTGACCAACCCTCGGGATGTCGTTAATTTGCTGAACAAATTTTTGTTTAATTATGTATAGCATTCTTTTGTATTATTTAACTTCCCATTGCCATGGTAACTAATACGTATTTAAGCTTATACATTCACCGAAAATAGGAATTTAAATGGATTGTCATTAGCCAATGGGGGATTATAAAATGCTGAAAAATGTAGTAAATAATAAACAATAGCAAGAAAAAGCAATGGTTATCGGAGATGAAACGAAAAAAAACAACGAAGGAATGGTTCGTTTTGGCAGGTAGTTATTGAGTTTGACTACAGTAAGAAGAAATTTGACTCCATTTCTTCCCATGCCTTCCAATTTTATCATTTGTCACTGCGATAACCTTTTGTAGTTTATTTCTCAACATAAACTCTAGCCTTGAATCAAATTAAGCATTAAACGTTCAAGATAATAAACAGTGTCTTAAATCTTAAAGTTCATACTATTATTAGTAAACCAAATAAAAACTTTTCATTATTTTTTGTTTCTTTATAAAGATGAATAAGGCCCGCTTTTGTACAAACTTATACACCTTATTTATTCCAAATACTAACATGTTGTCTTTAAAGTGTTTTTCGGTTATTGCTCAATTATAAACTGGCTTTTATGTTACCGGAGGTCTAGCTCGGGTTCGTATTATTGACGACGGGTTGCATGGACAAAGCGACTGCAATATATATGTATAAAATATATTTGAATACGATGCGTTATCGTCAAGTGTCAAGCATAGAATGGCACAGATCCACCCTATTCACGCTTGACCAACTGTGGTATTAAGGTGATACGGTATAGGGTATAATACTGTTAATAACAATGGTATTTGCATGCAGGTATTAAGTGACAAAGTAAGTACTCTACTACCTTAAATGACACTTCACTGTATTATCGTAGCTTAACACCCCAGTGAACACAATGCTGTTCAGAACATTATAACGTATTAAATGTTGATTATGAATGAGGGAAATAATAACTCAAGAGACAATAAAATAGTTGTTTCTTTATTTCAACAGATACAAATGAGGGTAACATGAATCTCAATAAACTCAAATAAAACACCCTGTGACATATACTAGTATTATGTTAGAAAACTGAAATTCCAACTTTTGCTATAGCTATACATAACTTATTTGTGATTATCAAAATATTATATGTTTGTTTTAAGATTAGTATGCATCTTTAATCTGAATCAATGTAAACTTTCTGATTGGTGACTTATAGGCCCATGGGCCAGGTGTTGTCCGCTTGATTTTTGTTTGAGAATTTGTACTTTGCGTATACACAAGTCACAATAATTAACAATTTACTTACTTACGTATAAAATAGAAGGGACACTTACATCATCTTGTTTTAACTGACAGATGGGACACCAGATGCATGACATTTCACATTTCACATTTCACATTGGCCAAAGTAGGTCAGAAATAGATCTTTAAATGAATACATTCATCACAGCTTGTGACCATATTTGAAAAAAGGGCGACATGCAGTGTATCTGATGGATTAAATCGAATCATTATGCCCCAAAATACTTAAATAAATTAGAGCCTTTTGTTATGACGTTTTTGTATCTAAATTAAAATATAACATAACACTAGTTAAGGTAGCGGTGGGACAATAACATATAAAGATCAGATCCATATAATGTTAACTTGAGAAAGTTTCTTAAAGCTGCACTCTCATAGATTGAACGTTTTGACAACTTTATTGATTTTTTGTCATGGAACGAGCCAATTTTTGCAAAAATCCATGCGAACCAGTTATATAAGAATGCGGACAAACAATAAGATCCCAGATTTTTATATTTAAGTTCAAAAATTGATGTATTATGCCTTTTTTTAAACCGTTAGTAACGGTTTAAGCCATAAAACATTAATTTTCGAACGGAAATATAAAAATCTACGATCTGATTTTTTTGTCAGCAATCTTAAATCATTAGTTTGCAGATATTTACGCAAAAAATTGCTCTTTCCAAGACAAAAAATCAGCAAAAGTTGTAAAATTGGTATATCTGTGAGAGTGCAGCTTTAACGTTTCGATGAGTTAACATTATATGCTATAACCATCCCTGGAAGCTGCTATTTTATATTATTGTCCCGAACAAATGTTGTTTACCCCGGTTATGTCTATGAAACGCTTATTAGCGTCTACTAATACGGATTTCCAACTATATTTGAGAATCGCCTAAGAAGTGAAGTTTGAAGTTTTAATGAAGTTCTAATGAAGTTCTAATGAAGTTTTAGACTGCATGTTAGGTTGGTATTAAAATTTACCACATGAGACAAACAAGAAATTTACTAAGTGTTTGGTCTGAAATAATATGTTTCGGACAAAAATCTAGTATTAGTAACCAAGTTCGAAATCGTTATTTTTGTTCAGTATTTGATTTTCAAATGACTTTTATGTATCATTTCAGATCATACACTGAGTCAACTTCCTGTGTGTCGACCTTTTTTGCCTTGGTGCATGTGAGATAAGTAATAGGTTACAAAGCCGGACATGTGGGTTTCCCTAGTTACTCCGGCTACCCCCACAACACAAGACCAGACTCTCGCGTAACATCATGCCAACGAGAGTGATTGATATAATGTTGGAATTATTTGTTTCACAATCGTTGTAAAACAAATAAGTCTAAACCATGATTAAAGTGACGACGCTCTTATTCAAAATCAATACATACACATGTATAACAAACATAAATGATGAGTGAAATACATTCAACTACTTACTAAGTAATGTATTTATGGAAAATATTAATTACTGATAACAAGATTGTAACTGTGTATTAAATAGCTGAATACGCAATTATATTTTTAAATGATTGGTGAATGCTAAAAGATTTACTGCGATCTACAATTGTCTCATATGGTAGAACTACCATGTTTTATGCACTTATCTTCAAACTGAACTCGGTATCCTTCATAAGAAACATTGTTTTCGACATTAATTCTTCCTTTTTGGTATTTCAGAAAAAAATAATAATTGTGGTAAATCTTATTTGGGAGTAAGAGTGCATCTTTAAACGAAACTACTTGTACATGGTAATCCTTAAATGAAACATTATGTAAGGTAATGCAAAACACTGACACGGTTTCGTTTGATGTATTGAGTATGTAAGTGAAATTGCTATGGACTAATTTGACCTGGCAGCCACATATACAATAATCTGTCACCATGTTATTTGCCTCGACGTGTAATTTATACGTAAGATGTGTAGTGTTTAATGGATGGTTATTGCTTCTTTAACGTTAAGTTAGGTAACATTTAATCAAATACTCACGTTTGGTTTACACATACTTTGTTTTAAAGATCTGTTCTTCCTGATTTATAGAATTTAGTGTTAAAGTGACAATCTTATTCAAAATCAATACATTCACATCTATAACAAACATCAATATTGACTGATAAACCTTTAACTTCTTACTAAATAATGCATTGATGGAAAATATTTATTACTGATAACAGGATTGTAACCGTGTATTTAATAGAAGAATGCGCAAACATATTAAATGATTGGTGAATGCTAAAAGATTTACTGTGGACTACTATTGTCTCATAAGGTATAAATACTGTGTTTTATGCTCATTTCTTTCAAATAAAACACGGTATCCTTCATAAGAACCATTGTTTTCGACATTTATTCATCCTTTTTGGAATATTTAAACAATATTATTAGTTGTGGTAAATCTTATTTGGGAGCAAGAGTGCATCTTTAAAGTGATTATTCTTTGAACTTTAACAGAGCTGTTAACACACGCTCACCGTTCAATTATTTTCAAGTTTTATTTTGTGCGCCATTTTCTTAAAGCATATTACAGAAAGTTTTCAATTAAGTGACAAAAATGAAAAAAATCCTAGTTAAATTTAAAGAAACTTCAAATTTATATACACGAGAAATATGAAAACAAGCAAGAAAAACAGGCAAATGATAAAAACACCTGAAAAAAAGAAGTATAGAGAGTATTTAAAATATTTATTGGTAATGAATTGAAAAACTGCATTAAGTTTACTTAGGGGTACTTCCATTTTTTAAAACTAATTCTTGTCATTTAGGCCATATTTCATTACCTTTTTCTCTTGCATTGAAATGAAAGGTAAACGTAGACCACTTGAGGCCTAGCAGACACTGAGCGAGATACCCACAACTAACAAACACACAAACAACTTGGTTGTCCGGTTAGCGCTGTGGTTAGCGCACTCGCTTTTCACCAAGGCGACCCGGGTTCGATTCCCGGCCTGGGCGCATGTGAGTTTGGTTAGTGGTCACCAAGCCGGACAAGTGGGTTTTCTCCGGTTTCCCCCACAACACAAGACCACACTCTCGCGCAATATCGTGCCAACGAGAGTGACTTAGTATAAGCTATCATAGCTTCCTTCACAATCGTTGTAAAATATATAATGTTTAAAGTAACAAACACACAGACATACCTCACATGGATATATATATTTTATCAACACTTTTTCAATGGGACGATCAGCTAAAAAAGACTTTACCCCGGCTGTGGCACAATGCAAGGAAATGCAGTTACTAAACGAGACACACAATACTAACCCACAACACAGACTTTCAAACATACCTCACATGTATCAAATAAGTCATTAATACTCGATCAGCGCCACAGTTGTTTAACCTGGTTTCATGACAATCCTATACCCTAACAGACCTGAACGAGACACACACCACCAACCAACAACACAGACAAACACACAAACTTCATATGAATCAAAATAGTTTTATCAATATAATCTGGAACGATCAGTGAAAAAGGGGGTTCATAGGGGTTAAAACTAACTTATATATACACCTTATATCTTTTTCAACATGCCATTCCATTAAGTATAACCACTACTGGAGGCAAAGTAGATTTATATAAGAATTTATAACCTAAAATAACAATCATAAGTGTTCAAAATTATGGCTTGACAAACGGGACTTCAGTACAGGCCCGGTACTCATAAAACACCTTAAGTTATTTCTTATCTTAAGTCATTTTCCTAAATAAAGTATCTCACTTTGAAAATAATGGCGATCAAGAATTTCAGATATTATTTAGATACAACATCATATGATGTTATATCTAAATAATATCTGAAATTCTTGATCGCCATTGTTTTTATTGAATATAGATACGTATAGTTTATAAAAAACACCATTATTCTTTTGTTTTAATTTGAAAAATCTAAGAAATCGACTTAAGTTAGAACAATGACTTAAGTATCTCACTTTGAAAATAAATGGCGATCAAGAATTTCAGATATCTTTTAGATACAACATCATATGATCAGGGGCCGTATTCAGTAAGCATCTTAGTAATAATTTTCAACTAAGTGAAAAATTGCCATTTTTCTAACAAGAATTTTAAGAAAACGGCCAATGTTTGTACACCAAGAATATGAAAATAAGCAAGAAAATGGTCTAAACAATATATGCATATGAATAGGTCTGATGAAAAGTAGCGGGTATTTAAAATAATCGTTGTCAAAAATTACGAAATTCTCACTAAGTTGAAAATATTCACTAATATGCTTATTGAATACGGCCCCTGATCATATGATGTTATATCTAAATAATATCTGAAATTCTTGATCGCCATTGTTTTTATTGAATATAGATACGTATAGTTTAAAAAAACAACACCATTATTCTTTTGTTTTAATTTGAAAATTCTAAGAAATCGACTTAAGTTAGAACAATGACTTAAGAGTAATTATGAAAATCGCCACTTTGGTAACAAATTCGCCGTACATTTACTAAAACGATCAGCAGCCATCTGCAATTAAGTTTAAAAAGAGTCGGTAGACCAACTGTTTTTTTTAACTAAACTCGAAAGCCGTTAGCTCGATATCCCAGGGACCGGCCTAGATTATTTGAGCCACGTGAATACCGAGCCAAGCGGAAATGCTTACACAGAGTAAAACAAAACCGGTCCTTCACATCCAGTTCAAGCCAAACAGAAAATTCGAGCCAAGCGATATCGAGCAAACGGGTTTCAACTGTATTTAGCCGATTGAGAAACTTCCCTAAAATCGAATAAAAGGATTACAATATTTTTCGTTCATTGTATTTTATCGTTAGCTATTGTATTCTAAACATTTGTAAATATGCATATACTAAATAAAAGTGGTCGCACGCATGACCAAGATTAAAATTATGAGAGCACATATTTCTACATTATTCTACTAAACTTTATGAATTCTAGCGTATACCTAATATACCATAACTTAAAAGCAGTTTTACATATGCATAAAAAACTATTTGACATAAAATAAATGATGTATCACAATTATACAAAAAAAGAGAGACAAATCGTCCAAATTATATAACACAACATAAATGTTTTTGTTTTTCTGGCTTAGATTGTAATGTTCTATTTACACAGATATAAATGTCGGTTCTATTTTATATTGTATATATAGCAACTACATTCTTAAAATATAAATGAGTTAACGTATTATTTAAGGAATGAATTGCGGAATTGATGTCATAATCGGGGTATGAACGCAGTTGGGCTTGTTAAAGTGTTGAGTCCGAAGGAATGAACGTTGCGGTGTAAATGATTTGTGTTGAATTTTTTGTCGATTTTTTGTGCAATGACAGTAAGCTTCATTTAAGCGAACATTGATCCCGGCCATGATTTGAAACAGCTCTTAGTCGTTAAGTGAAACTATCTTAGTGTCAATTTTTCAGTTAATGCTTATTTACTTTGTTAAATATTTTCTGCAATAAATACTGGTTAAACCAAATTTTCATTTTTTTTAAAGTATTTTTGTATGAAAATTCACGTGAGCCGGTGCTCACGTAGAAAGCAGAGTTGAGAGAACATTTGACCGATTTGAGGAAATATTTGACCAAATTGAGGGAATATTTGACCGATTCGAGGGAAAATTTGACCGATTTGAGGGAATATTTGACCGATTTGAGGCTAACTTGACCGATTTGAGGGAATAATTGACCGATTTAAGGGATCACTTGACCGATTTTAGGGAATATTTGACCGATTGTTCAGAGCTTAGTTTAATAGAACAACCCTGTTACGTTTCAATTCCGCATTGTTCGTGAAGTTGTACGGATATGCCAAGAACTACAGTATTCCTAACTTTTAAAAGTTCATAACGATGTCGTTAACAACGCTGTTAATTTTAACAAAGTTCAGAACAATTTGCCAACAGTTTGTATTAAACATATTGTCATCTGTGACGTTCCTACAGACATAAGAGTTTAATGTTACTATTAAACGCCCCTTAAAACTACACTCTCACAGCGTTTTGACAACTTTTTAATTTGACGTCTTAAAATCAGGCATTTTTTTGCGTTTAATGTCTGGAAACTAGTGATATAAGACTGCTGATAATTACTTCGTCGTTGTTAGCGTTTAAAACTGTGTCGATAAGGTAGTTTCATGGATATAGTTAAAATCTGCAGTATTCTTAACCCGATTTAAGACAACTGTTTTATTTAAATATATAAGAACATCGAAATAATATTTCACCTTTAAAAGTTAAATAAAACGATCCCGTTTGTCAGGCTGTTAAATTAAACAACGACCTAAACACTCGAGATTATATCTTCATTCTATGTCAGATAAAGTTGATCAATTGCCTCATATAAAAGTGATTTATTTGGAGGAAAACAACAGCGCTTGATCTACATAATTCATTGCAACGAGTTTGCATATTTTGTGGTTAAAGTGACACACGTTTCTAAAATCAATACATACACATGTATGACAAACATATATTTTGGGTGGTACACCTTAAACTACTTAATAAAGAAGCATTTACGGAAAATATGAATTACTAATAAAAAGAATGTAACCATGTATAATAGCTGAAAACGCAAAGAAAATAAATGACAGGTGAGTGCCAAACTATTTACTGTGATATACTATAGTCTCATTAGGTAAAAATACCGTGTTTTATGTTCATTTCTTTCAAATAAAATTGGTATCCTTCATAAGAACTATTGTTTTCGAAATTAACTCATTCTTTTTAGTATATCAAAACATATAGTAATTCAATTTAATTCAATAACCTTTATTGTGGTATATCTTATTTGGGAGTAAGAGTGCATCTTTAAAGAGAAATATCCTCGTGCCTTCAGATCGGATAGTTAAATCAAGACCGGAAACACATGATAAATACCTCAAGTCGCAAGGTTAACTCCATTTAAATTATGTGAATACAGATATTCCTTATTTACATATTTTATGCGTAATTGAGTGATATGTGTTTAAATAAATATACCAATTAATCACAATTAAATGCAATCACAGCGCAGGTATTTGCTTAGTCATTAAATTATGTAAAATAGGTAGTTGTGTGATATATTGATAGCATTTATGCTTATTAAAATACTTCCTTTTAGTGTAACTTTTAACTCATCTCATATCAACATTATTTATTGCATTAAACAGATATACATGTTCATAACTATTACAACATACGCAAACACATGAATTAAGGCAAAAATGATGTATTAGATGAGCAAACTATTTTAAGGATGAAAATGGGAACGAAAACTAGTCTCTTAAGATGTTTGCATTGTATATAAACTTTGATAAGTTAATTAGAGATTTTTTTCGAATGTTTTGATAAAAAATTGACAAAAATTTGCTTTGTTGGCCATATGTTATAATGTCTTTTGATATACTTTGATCTTAGTTCTGAATATATTTGGCATATCAATACAACACTATATTCACTTTTAATCTTTCTTTAATTACCAGGGTTTTAAGTTCGTTTGTTTTAAGGAAAAATAATAAACTGTCATGGGTTAGGTATGGCTTGTGTTTTGCGGTGGCGTTAATTAAGCCCGCAATAAAATATTCAAATAAACCATTGCGTGCACAGTCATTCAACTTTGCACTTATTGACTTATTGATCGCTGTTACGAGAAATGCAATAGTAGAATGAAAACTACAGGGACACGCCCAGAAGTCGAAAATTCAATAAATAACTCGATTAAAGGGCACATGGCAATGACCCAAACTACAATGAACTAGAGACACACACACAAACATCACAATGAGACCACACACTTATCAAAATAAAAACATCCCAAGAACAGATAGAATATGTACCTTTTGTAATATGAATGCCATCGAAAATGAATATCATTTTCTTTTAGTATGTCCAAAATATAATAATCTACGAAAACAATTCATTAAACCATACTTTTGCGATTGGCCAACAAAACAAAAAAAATATTACCCTTTTGTCCTCAGACAGCGGAACATTTATGCACAATGTTAGTAAATATTTTAAGCATACATCTTTGTTACGATCAAGAACCTAATTATGTTGAGAACTTGATAATATTATATATAGTATACTTCTCTATTGACTACCAGGGTATGTCTTTGCTCTTCACGATGATTTGTTTCATATGTTTGGCATTTTGGCTATAGATGATATGTCATTTAATGCTGAATAAATGTTATGTTATGTTAAAAAAAAGCTTTAACGATAAATGATTGGATTAACGCCTTGGAACGGTCTGTGAAATTCGAGTTCACTGGAAGAAGATTGAGATCTCGTTAATAAAGTTTCAAAGTTTATTGGCAGATCGGCATAAAATAGCCTTTGGCCATTAACAACATAAATATGGCTAAAACATAAATCAACTATAAAGAGTAACGGAATAATAATAAATATACATTATGTAATTAAATATGACAATATAAATTGTCAAACATTTAGAAGGAAAAAACATAAATACACAAAGGTTACCTTAAGGAGCATTACTATTGTACAAGGGTTTTAATAAGTTCATCTCACCTGCCACACTCACTCTCATTTTACCACTGATTTTTCCAAACATTAAGTACTTAAAGTGACACTCTTATTCAAAATCAATACAAACACATGTATAACAAACATTAATTACGGCTGATAAACCTTTAACTACTTACTACATAATGCATTTATGGAAAATTTTAATTACTGATAACAAGATTGTAACTGTGTATTTTATAGCAGAAAGCGCAAAAATATTAAATGATTGGTGAATGCTAAAATATTTATTGTGGATTACTGTAGTTTTATAAGCTAGAAATACCGTGACTTATGCTAATTTCTTTCAAATTCAACTATGTATCCTTCATATGAAACATTGCTTTCGACATTTATTCATCATTTTTAGAATATTAAAACACTATTATTAATTGTGCTCTAACATATTTGTGAGTAGGAGTGTATCTTTGAATTTGAGCAGACACAACACTTTTAGCTCAAACACTGATAGTTCCAGGGGTAAACCTCACACAAGTCATTCGAAGGGGGATTATCTAACACCGGCCGCCCCAGGACGGTTATCCGAGCAAAATGGTGACGATAAAAACAGAATGCTAACATATTATCAACATAAAATCCAACCTAAACAACGCATTCACTGCTTTATTGGTTGTCATGAATATCATGAAATGCATATTTTGGCATTATATTTTCTATTTTCGGGTAAAAAGATCGCTTAATATGAATTGCCAATGGACCCTTCTATCAATGAGCGTGTTGTCCGATCACTTTATTAGAATTAATATCTCTGAGTAATAATTTCAAACACGTCTTTAATAATGAACACCTAAGAAAACATAGACTGTTTAAAGGGACTAGATACCAGATGTTCCTTAAAACGGCAAGTACAATATTTCCTCAAACAAGCCTAAAATCGTCATTACGAGCTAATTTGTTGCCGATAAAACATCACTTTACATGAATAAAAGAATATGTTGTCACTGATTCAACTGAGTTTACCTGTTCAAAAAGCGCATAGTGTTTCCAAGTTTATGGTGTGTACATTTAGTATGCGAAAATCACGTGATAAGTACAGATACATATTCCTATGTTATTTTTAAATTTACTGGTATTTACGTGGTTTAACAAACCCAGTTAATTTCGTGGAATAAGCGATGTGATGAATCATTAAGTGTCATTCAATGAGTGATACACAACGTTATTAATTTTCTTAGTTTTTGACAATTTTCTTCTTTTTTTCTTGCAATCGTATCAACCTGTGTCTAGTCCCATTTAATGTTCAAGCAAAGCTTTCAATTACTAGTACTTTCGTGATAATACACTTATATCAAACCGAGAATCTTGATGTTACGATTTTTGTTTTGCATTCTTTGATAAGATTGCCTCTATATCTTATACTTTATGCCTGTGACCAATTTTATAAAAACGGATGAGCTGATTTGATTTGTCAAAGTTACCAAAAATGCTCATTGATTGGTCAATATTTATCAAATGATAAGTATAAACCAATCGAATCACTTTATTTGCAACCTAACCAAAAATAACCAGTAGACATCTTATCAAAGTTTTATACGATAGGCTCCAGGCTCCAGGCCCCAATATCACGAAAATACTTAAGTCCAATCTCAAACTCAATCTCAACTCATTTCACCATATTACATCAAAATTTATTGACAAAAATATATGTTCTTACAAATTTTAAAACCGCATTCTATCATTAAATATGATGATTAAAAGCTTTGGTATAGATTCCAATGGAAAAATATTCTACAGCCCAAAATATACTTGAGTAAAATTCATTGCCTTTTATCAATTACTGAAGTATATATTTTGCTCCTGAATAAGTTTTTTTTTAAAAATTGTCAAAATCTTTCAATAACATATTCTATGAGAAAATACATTTTCAAAAAAAACCAAACATACAATATTTTGAATAATACTATGCTTTTATATGGTAAAATGAGTTGAGATTGAGTTTGAGATTTGACTTAAGTATTTTCCTGATATTGGGGCCTGGTCCCAATTTCTCGAAACTTCTTAAGCTTAACAGGCTTAAGTTGCTTATATCAATTAGCCAAAATATATGCTTGAATATAATGTTAATAAATAAATAAAATGGTTTATTGTGATTAACATAAGATCTTTCCAATTAAAAGTAATAAAAAGAAACATAAAGAAGTAAATATAACGCATATTATATTTTTTTAGTGAGTTTAAATCAATCTTGTTATAACGGACTTTAGAAGTTTTGAAAAAGTGCGGCTCGATATTTCTCAGATGGGACTTATACTATTATTTATCGATTTTTTTCAAAATGATTTATTTAATACAGCTTCACACATATAACATTGTGAAATCGATCAAATGACACTATATTGTATATTTATTTTTCCACATTCGCCATGGCCTTCGGGATTTTTAAAATCTTGAAAATGATTATGGTGAGAAAAATAATTGATTTTTTTTATATGTCAGCGATCTTAATAGCGTGTACGTAAACATGTCTTTATCATCAAAATGATAGTGATTAGACTTTGGATCATCTCTTAGATTCGACATTGCGATTTTTGTAAAATCATAATTATAGAAGCTGACTTCCAAATCATTCACTTTAAGTTACACTCTTATATTCAAAATCATTACATACACATGTATAACAAACATTAAATTTTTACTGATAAACCTTTGACTACTTACTAAATAATGCATTTATGGAAAATATTAATTACTGATAACAAGAGTGTAACCGTGTATTTAATAGCAGAAAGCGCAAAAAATATTAAATGATCTGTAAATGCTAAAAGATTTACTGTGATCTACTTTAGTCTCATAAGGTAGAAATACCGTGTTTCATGCTCATTTCTTTTAAATTAAACTCAGAATCCTTCATAAGAACCATTGTTTTTTGGCATTTGTTCACACTTTTTTTTTTAAACAGTTGTATTAATTGTGATAAATATTACTTGGAAGTAAGAGTGCGCATTTAAATGTACAATAACAAACTAACCTTTTAGTAGAACTATACATCACTGATTCTTAGATGATATAGGCTATTCCTTTTTCACAAATCCTGTTTCAAATCCTATTCAAAAAGCATTTATCTTGCTACAGATTATCAAAATCATTTTTCTTTCTTTATATAAATCACCAAAAACCCACGAAGCAATTTCCGTTGCATGAAAAACCAAGTCTCTATGTCTTATGATATCTAACAATATTCGTTCATACATAATGACATTAAAGTATTTTTGTAGCACGGGAATCTAAAAACAATATTTTATGACAGTCAGCGCTTTCATTTACATGGTGAAACAAATGTCCATGCCTTTGTGATAGAACTTGTTCCTTTCAGCTTTATTGCCACATCCGATATTAAAATATGCACTTTTCTTTCATACACTCTTTATATACTATCTATTACTCAGACAGATCTTGGTGCGATTACACTGTTTGTTAAATATTACACATGTCAAATATGTTCGATACAAAATCTTTCATTAAAGACACCTACACTTTCAAGGATTCGTTTTGACAACTTGTTTTTGTTTTAAATTTTTGTCTTTGAATTAGCCAATTTATGTGTACATGTAAATGTCTGGAAATCAGTTATATAAAACTGCTGACAAAAGATCAGATCGCACTTTATCCTATTTACGTTCGAAAATTGATGTTATATGGCTAAAACCAGTGATACAAGACTGCTGACAAAAGATCAAATCGCAGTTTATCATGGTTACGTTCGAGAATTGATGTTTTTAAAGCTAATAGCGTTCATATTAAATGCCTTAAAGAAAAAAGGAAACTTTCGGCAGATTTTCAAACAACAGAGATATGTTCCATAGTGAGTTATCTAATTTGACGAATTGAAGGCATTTATGCCAATATCAGCCGATTCCGAGACAAATAAAAATAAAAAAGTGTCAAAACTAACAATCAGTGAGAGTGCAGTTTTAAGGGTTTTTTTAGAAGCTGGGCCGGTATTCATAGAACACCTTGAGTCATTTTATATCTGGAGGCACTTTCCTTAAGCTAATAATCTCACTGATCATTAAATATAATAACTAAGTAATGACTGAAATTGTTTATCGTCATTGGTTTTATTGAATAAACATAAATCTTTTATCTTAAAAACAGCTATGGATTGACTTTGACAAGTTAAAGAAATAGACTTCAGTTAAGAATTGGCTTTAGATAATTAATGAATACTGGCCAAGGGAGCGGTATTTATAAAACTCCCTAAGTAATTTCTTAATTTTCTTAATTTTAGTACCGCTTTAGTCATAAAAAAAACTTAAGAATTTCTGAAATATATTTTTTTTTATTGACCTTATTGAAAAAATCAACATTTTTATGTTAAAAACATTTCATTCCATTTTTATTTGACTATGAAGGTTTTAAGAAATTGGCTTTATTTAAAAAAAATGGTTTAAGATATGTAATGAATACCGGCCCAGGTCTTCAACCTACCCTGCTTTTTGATCGCATTCTTCTGACTACATAATTTAAATATTAAGATACTTAAATTGATTAAATGATTATTAATACAGTGTAGATACTTCATAGTTAACCGATTTAAACTAAATGTATTTAAACATATTGTTATTTAAGTTTTCTGTAAAACTCATTATGTTTATTTAAGTCTCCATTAAGTGACACTCGTATTTAAAATCAATACATACACATATATTACAAACATAAATTTTGAGTGATAAACTTTTAACTACTTACTAAATAATGCATTTATGGAAAATATTAATTACTGATAACAAGGATGTAACCATGTATTTGTGTTTTAATAAGTGAAAACGCACCAATATTAAATGACTGGTGAGGTCTAAAAGATTTACGGTGATCAACTATAGTCTCCTAAGGTAGAAATATCATGTTTTCTGCACCTATTTTTCAAATTAAACACGGTATCCTCCATAAGAACATTTTTTTTTAAAATCTTTTTCATCATTTTTGATAAATTAAAGAAATGGTTTAAAATTGTGGTTCATCTTATTTTGGAGTAAGTGCATTTTTAATAAACTGATATGTTACTACAACTACCTGCATTATACTTCACTTCATGTTCAAGTGTGATATAAATATATATATATACAAACATAAGAAAAAGATACATTAGTCGTTATTACTGGCAGAATCCTAGTATGTTTAAACTTATAGGACTGTTACAAAGTAAAAATAAGAAAGTATCAACCAACCTTTCTTGTTATATAAATTGTGCGAATTCGAATTCGAATTAAAAATAATTTAACAATACCTAAAGTAAAAAACGTTTTCTGATTATGCTGATTTAACATATGCTATAAAAATATAGTAACATGAGAATAAATGTTTTTTTTGAATACTGTATTACTTCCCTCCACATTGTTTTCTTTGTATTATTATATGTTTTGTTTTATTGTTTGAATGTATTATTTGTATGTGAATGTGTTTGTTTTTGTGTGTATGTACATTTCTGTGATTGTTTGTATAATGAGAGACTATGAAATCTAGATCAAAATAAACTTCTGTTCTGTTCAGTTCTGTTCTATATATTTTTTTAATCTGGCTTAATGATACAATATATGGTACGGACGAAAAAACACTGATATATTTTTCAAACCTATCACCATACAAAACCTTAGAAATTAATTAATTTGCTCTGAAAAGTGATGCACGGTAATATATTCCATAATTGTTTTATGATCAAAATAATGGTTTGATTAAGTAGCGGCACATCAATCAACCAGTGTGACACTGATCCGTTCAATATCAATCAAGAAATCTTACATACTAATAAATATTTATCATGCACAAAAATGGGATTATATCTTTTCATAAAAAATGAATTGCTTAAGAATTAATGCATGGATCAGTTCATTATTTCACTTAATCAAATATTCAAATCTATTTAGTTCTAGTTAACCTAATGTATAAATATATTGAACAACACATACGCCATAAATTAAATGCCTAATGTTTAAGGTATCCGATCAACATACGAGGGTATTCAATTAACCTCACTGACAGTCAACGAGTCTGCCATACGAGTCTGACAACTCGGCAGACTCGAGGCGTCCACCATCCTATCTGAAAGTAGCAAGCGGATGTTCCGCGAATATTTCTCGCGCAGATATTTTCTATCTCCGTTAAAGTTCCACGAAACACGTATGTTTTATTTACTAAACACAAACTTATTTATGTAATCACAAAACGTAGAAACGTCCAAGCTTATTTTTTATGTCAATATCGACGTTAGAAGTATAAAATACGCTCGAAATGCACTATTTGGGACTAGAAATTGTTATTTTTTAAGGAGCAGTAAACGCAACCGTCAACATTTTAACCATTTAAATTTAAGTTATGAGGGAGGGGCGAATGTTAAAAGGTTTGCGGAAACCAAGTTACACCCCCTTTATCGTCGACTTCTGGCACCGCTCCTAGCATATTGGCACATGTCCAGATGAAATAAAACACATGCATTGACTGCTTACAAAGAGTTTCGTATTCTTATGAATCAGCATGTGTATGCGATAGTGGACTGAATTTAGTTAATGATATTTTAGGGACATTGAACTATATATTAAGTTAAGAATGGTGTATATTTATATGTTTGGTTTCTTGTAGTGTTTCTTCGTTAATAGGTCAATTTCTAAATTTAGCGTCTGGCCAACCAATGAAAAGCCGTTCGCCATCTAGTCCTAGTTTTCCGCGATTGTGTATTTCGTAATTATCAAAACACAGAATTTTCTTTAATAAGTGAGTACTTGTCATAACATAATATCGTTTTGGTACCAAAACAGCCGTTCCAGTTTCAGTAAGTGATTTCAGCCAAACTTGTTGGTGGATACGTCATAATGTAATAGTCTTTATAGAGCGCTGATAACACATACACATTCAAATACACTTCATTGTGTTAAGTTTATGGCAGTACGCAACACACGGCACTAACACGATTCGGGATTAGAAAACGACTTACTTTTTATATTTCTCGGCTTTTTTTGAATAGGAAAATAATTTGAAATAAAGTAAAACAATATATCTACCTTATTCAAATCGTATATTCTCAAAATTCAGCAGTCTAACACGTACACACATTTCTCAAAGTGTAAGAACGTGACGGTTTTTACGATTCCAGTTTTGAATGCAGATAAACCATTAAGAAAAACTCCCAAACTTCAGAGTGTCAAGTACAACTTGTCGCTTTTTGCGATAAGATTTCTGAAGGTGAAACTGTCTGAAAGAAAACTCCAAAATTAAAATGTTCCAAAATAATTTCAGGATTATGTTTGTTTAAGTTTCATTTAAATATTAGAAATAATTAACACTTTTGTTATGTCATATGAGCACCGCGGCTGAATGTTGGATGTTCAATATCACTTTTTTCGCCATTTAAGCTAAATAATGCAATCACTGTCGGCACTTTATTTTACACTCGTATAACAATAAAGTTCTTTAAATCACAAATAAACACTAGTGTATAAATAATTTCAATTGAAAACCGGTTAAAAAAATCGATAAATGCTTATAAATTTGTTAATCTTTCTTTTGTTGTAAGTTATTTAACCAAGCAAGCACTTCCAATTGCTCATAAAACCACTTTCGAACAACACGATTTAATAATTCACTGTTGTGAAATTAATTTTCATTGCATTGTTAACTATTCAACAGAGTAGCAGATATGCTCACTGCGACATTTTGTCACTAAGAAAAAAACGAGAGTTTAAAAATAACTAAGCAAACGTCGTGCATATGAAAAAGAAACCTATTTGAAGTTAAGAGCTGAAGGATAAGGCCAAGCAAAAAGATTTACCTCAAACCAAAATAAATCCATTTCTTACATTTTAATTCATTTAGTAAGTAAGTAAATTGTTTATTATTGTGACTTGTGTATATACAGAGTACAAATTCTCAGAATATAAAAATAGTTTAAACTTATTTAATTTACAGCGATTGTGAAACAAGGTATTACAATATTATATAATAATCACTCTCGTTGGCACGATTTTACTCGACAGTGTGGTCTTGTGTTGTGGGGGGGGGGGAACCGGAGTACCCGGAGGAAACCCACTTGTCCGGCTTGGTGACCACAAACCAAAATCACATGTGCCCAGCCCAGATATAAAAAGCAAGCGGATAAAACCTGGCCCCATGAACCTATAAGTCACCATTCAGAAAGTTTACAATAATTCAGATTAAAGATGCATACGAATGTAAAATAAAACAGACATATATTATTTTTTTTTAAATCGCAAATAAAGTATGTATGACAATAGCAAAAGTTGGAATTTCAATGTTACATATGTTAATATATTTGAATGTTTTAATAATGGGTCATATTCCACTACTATAAAGAAAGAATGTGTATACATACGATAAATGAATAAATTATATTTTTTTATATTTTTATATTCTATTTAATTGGTTATTTTTGGTTGTGCAATACTTTAATAACAAACACAACAGTGCATTTTGTTCCATATTCAAAGTATTGTTTGGCCATCCATACGTCCAATATTTATTTTTTGTAAATTAAAACATTTTATTCGATTTCCCTAAACCAAGTATGCCATTTTTTCATTTTTATTCAATATGTTTTATTCATGGGTCATTTTCAACTATATCAAGGAAAGAATTTGAATGTATACGATGAATGAACAAATGATCTCTTTTTTATATCTATATTTTATTTAATTGTTAGATTTTGTTAGTGGAAACCTTTTAAAAACATCAAAATGCATTGTGTACCTTCTTCTAAATAGTGTATGACAGTTCAAACGTCCTAATGCATATTTTTATTCTAATGGAAAATTAAATATTTTAATTGTATTGGAAAATAAAATATAACGGACACTAGTGGAATATTACTTATATAAAACAGGCCATGATCATTCTACTTGTGTTCGGAAAAATGTATTACAGATAGTATGAAGAAAAAAAGTTTTTACAAGAAGTTTAAATCTCAATGACCTCAATGAGCCGATTTTCAAAACGAACAACTTTATTAAAAGTCATCATTGGCTACTTTTAGATCGATATTGCTCTGAAAAAGTCAGGGATATACTTGTGAACTGCAGAATTCCAAAGAAGATTTGAGACCACTGTTTCAGCTGTACTTGTTTTTATTTTGATTTATATGATTCTATCATGAAATATTTCACACTTCAACCTTAACAAAGATTTCTCCTATGACGCTTTAACCAAAGCTCTGAGCAATTGTCTCGTTCTCTCATGATTATAGTTATATTATCATTGCAAGTTTAACTTTTATGTTGTATTTGAAAGAATTTACTTAATAACGGATAGTATGTTAACAAAAAATAAATTAAAAATTCCAAAGCAATCGGCACATGATCTCATAATTATAGTTATACTATAATTGTAAGTTTAAAATTTATACTGTATTGGGAAGAAAATGTCTTAATTACTGATAATATGCTAAAACATGAAAATAAATTCAAAACCCTTCTTAGTTTAATTTATACAATAATGACAGAGGAAAACGACAACACAGGTATATATTTGATTGGCCTTATTTCACATAACGAATTATAATTGATGGTGTCTCGCACAGTATAACGTATCATTCTACAATGTGGAGCACGGAGATCACCTTGCGTTTATTTTTTTGTCCATACCACAATGAATAATTTGTTTTACGTTCAGAAATGTATGTGTTTTGTATCTTAATTATCGCTCACATATCATCAAATGTAACATTAATATGCTGACACGACGATAAACCATATCGAACGCATGTTTAAGTGTTTTGTCTTAGGTAGTTTTGTTAAGGCTGCACTCTCACAGATTGAATGTTTTGACATTTTTTATTTTATTCTTTGTCTTGAAACGAGCCATTTTTGCGTAAATCCATGGACGCCAGTTATATAAGACTGCTGACAAAAACTAAGATCGCAAATGTTTATACTTAAGTTCAGAAATTGATGTTTTATGTATTTTTCTTAAACCGCTAGTAACGGTTTAAGCCATAAAGCATTAATTTTCGAACGGAAATATGAAAATCTACGATCTGATTTTTGTCAGCAATCTTATATCATTGGTTTGCAGATATGTACGCAAAAATTTGCTCTTTCCAAGACAAAAAATAAAAAAAAATGTAAAAATGGTATGTCTGTGAGAAAGCGGCTTTAACAATTCAAGCATCTTTCCCAGGTTTGATACAGCAATAAATCAAACTTAAAGTATATAAATGCCAAAGTGTTAACAAATGGAATTAAAGCCCTCTCGATTAAAAAAAGCAATCTGTACAATCATACCTTTGATTACAACTTAATTGCACTTAGAGTTTATTCAGCATTTTAAAAATACGTGCATGTCAAGTTTATATAAAGAGGATGCGTTAAGAGATGCTCTCTTACTCCCAAAAAAGATTGACAATAATTAATACAATTGTTTTAAATTACTGAAAAGGATGAATTAATATCGAAAACAATCATTCTTGAATTTCGAGTTTAAATTTGAAAGAAAGGTGCAGAAAACACGGTATTTTAACCCCATACACGAAAGTTAATCACAGTAAATCTTTTTAGCATTCACCATTCATCTAAAAATTTGCGTTTTTAGGTATTAATAACGCGGTTTCAATCGTGTTATCAGTTATTAATATTTTCCATAAATTTAGTAAGTACATGTAGTTGAATGTTTCAAAATTTATGTTCGTTAAACATGTGTAATCATTAATAGTGAATATGACTGTCACTTATAACTCGCATGCAGCATTTCAAATGTGTTTTTTCTGCTTTACTGGCCGGTCCAATGCGATTACAACACATCTTTAGCAGAAAGTGAATATAATAAACTGTATAGACAAATTGTCAGTTCTTGTTCATCGACTCATGCAATTCCTTACAGAGTGATGTCCCTTGTCGAGCAGAGTCTGTCTATAGTCTCTGCCAGTACTAACAAAAAGCTAATGATTAGCTACAGAAGTTTTTTTATCTTTTATGCATTATGTTATTGAATGTTCAATTGATAACGCTGTTTTTTAAGTATTTTTGTTACGATTTTTTTAATTCTAGGATCATAGTGTATTTCAGAAGAAGGTCAGAAAGCTGTCGGTTGGTTGTCCGGTTAGCGCAGTGGTTAGCGCACTCGCTTCTCACCTAGGCGACCCGGGTTCGATTCCCGGCCTGGGCGCATGTGAGTTTGGTTTGTGGTCACCAAGCCGGACAAGTGGGTTTTCTCCGAGTTCTCCGGTTTCCCCCACAACACAAGACCACACTCTCGCGTAAAATCGTGCCAACGAGAGTGATTAATATAATGTTGTAATGACTTGTTTCACAATCGTTGTAAAATAAATATGTTTAAACTAAACTAAAGCTGCCGGAGAAGGTCAGTTAACAGTCGGAGAAGATCAGCAAACAGTCAGAGAGGTCAGTAAACAGTCGGAGAAGGCAGTAAACAGTCATAGAAAGTCAGTTAACAGTCGAAGAAGGTCAGTAAACAGTCGGAAAAGATCAGTAAACAGTCGGAGAAGGTCAGTTACAGTCAGTGAAGGTCAGACAAAGGCGCAGATAGTCACAACAGTTAATCAACATACGAGTCATTCGTAGTTTTAATTGGGCACAATATAGCTTGATGCAAAGGCGAATACAATTGTAATTTTAAATGTCAATGCATTATTATGTTAAACTCTATTGACCTTTATAAACAAATGGCACATGATTTATGTTCATATAAAATATATTAGCCTTTATTAATGGGGGTGTCAATTTATAGCTATGTGGGCACGAATTCCCCAGAAAAAAAGCGCCAAAATATCGCTAATATTGATTTATTGCGCACAATCATATAGTCATGTTTTGTTTTTGTTTTTATCATTAAAATCGAATGATTTAAACATTATAATGCAATAAAATAAAAAGAAAAATGTTGTCTTTTCATGAAGTGTAGCTCTTTAAATCGCACATCTAATACGGAAGAAAACCATAACAAAAACACAAAACAAATGTCAATATCTAAATTCGCCAGGCAATCTGAAGAGACAACATGACTTTCATAATACTATTTATATAACCCGCACGTGGTTATGACGTTGCTAATTTCAATGGTGCATTCTGATTGGATAAGCGCCGAGTAATTTAACCAATGGCATACGACGTAACACTTATTGATTCCTCAATACAAACGTGAGTTGTCCATAACCTTTCCGAAGCAAATTCAAACCAACCTTTACTGAAATGCAGTCGTGGTAAAGAAATTTAAATAAAGACTGATCGCATGTTTTGGCCTTGCCATGCTGTATAAACGATGAACCGCACATTTGCAAATTAGTTAAAAAAGATTTATGGACTTTGTTCGCGTTCTCTCCCGCGTTCCCACAAAATGATGCTATAACTCTAAAGTGACCTGACCGGCTTCACTCATGAAAGTAAAATAAAACACTGGCATCTAGAGGGACAAACATTTTCACATTTACAGTCAATGAAATTGCATAATTAGCAATCATTAAGTTCTCTCCTTAATCAGTAGTGACACTCTTATTCAAAATCATTACATACACATGTATAATGAACATACATTTTGAGTGATAAGAAGTGCTAGTTCGCTTCACTTACTCCGCCCATTCTTTATCATTAAGACGTTATTTCATGCTATCTAACTACTTATTATTACATATAACGTGTTTCTTGCTTAATCATGGTATACTAAATGGGTTTGAATAGTTGTAACAATCCACTTCAAATACATGTACAGTCATATTAAAACATTTCTTATTATTTTGTTAAAGCTGCACCCTCACAGCTTGAACGTTTTGACAACTTTTATATTTTTTGTCTTGGAACGAATCAATTTTTGCGAAAATCCATGGAAACCAGTTATACAGGACTGCTGACAAAAATAAATCGCAGATTTTACCATTTAAGTTCAAAAATTGATGTTTTGTGCATTTTTCTTAAACCGTTAGTAACGGTTTAGGCAATAAAACATTCGAACGGAAATATGAAAATCTGCGATCTGATTTTTTGTCAGCAATTTTATATTATTGGTTTCCAAGACAATTTTTTTTGTAAAAAATGTAAATCAGTGTGGGTGCATCTTTAACATTTGCAAATGATATTTTATGCAACTATTTATGATGCATTGCATATCAGTGAAAAAACACAAAGTCATTAATAAACATTAATCACTCACAAAACCAACAATTTGAACGTGAATATGTTTTTGCGTTTTATGAACATGATAAATAATCAAAACCCAATTTAAGCATTGTTTTTCCCCATCAAGCAAAAGTTAAAGCGAATTTCTATTCATCATTGCTCACGAAGTAACAGTAGCTCTTTGTTTTTCAATATTGACAATTGTCACTATATGCATATCTACGACTTGATTCATTTGCAACATAACAGTTATTGATGATCTTTTACAACAGATCGTTAAACTGGAGAGAAAAAAAAACAACGCAATTATTTATTACTGTTATTCATATTAAATGAAAAAAATAAAGATCTGTGTCATATTAAAATGCTTTGTCAGCACTGATAGGGTTTGCGAAATATATATATTTTTTGTTTTAACAATTGTTCCAGGTATTTATATTTCAAGATCATTTTATCAACCCCCCTTCGCCGAATACATAGACATCAAACGAATGTTTCGAAGACATTTTATCAACCCCCCTTCGCCGAATACATAGACATCAATCGAATGTTTCGAAGACATTTTATCAACCCCCCTTCGCCGAATACATAGACATCAAACGAATGTTTCGAAGACATTGTATCAACCCCCCCTTCGCCGAATTCATAGACATCAAACGAATGTTTCGAAGACATTTTATCAACCCCCCTTCGCCGAATACATAGACATCAAACGAATGTTTCGAAGACATTTTATCAACCCCCCTTCGCCGAATACATAGACATCAAACGAATGTTTCGAAGACATTTTATCAACAAAAGTCTTAAGGTGACACTCTTATTCAAAATCAATACATACACATGTACAACAAGCATTTTGAGTGATAAACTTTCAACTACTTACTAAATAATGCATTCATGGAAAATTTTAATTACTGATAACAATAATGTTACTGTGTATTTAATAGATGAACACGCAAAAATATTAAAGGATTGGTGAAGGCTAACAAATTTACTGTGATCTACTATCGTCTCATAAGATATAAATATTGTGTTTTCTGCACCTGTTTAAATTTAAATTTTGTTTAAATTAAAGTCGATCTCCTTCATAAAAAAAAAATTGATTTCGACATTTATTCATCGTTTTTGGTATATTAAAACAATTGCATTGAATGTGGTATAATGTATTTTGGAGTGAGAGAGCATCTTTAAAGGTCGACAGTAAAAGTTATTGCTCGCGTACTGTCGCTCGTTCAAACAGCATGCTACAAGAACAAATGCGATCCATCAAATAATTAACTTCAAAGCAGAGCATAAAGTACATCGTCAAACATATATTATTTCACCTTAAAGTATGCTAGTTGCCTTAAACATCATTCAACATTTTTTTTAATTAGTCCCTACAGTTTAAAGTGATTGAATATAAGTTTGGCTTAAAGTATGCTAGTTGCCTTAAACAACACTCAACATTTGTTCAATTAGTCCCTGCTATAAAGTTTAAAGTGAATGAATATAAGTTTGGTTTAAAGTATGCTAGTTGCCTTAAACAACACTCAACATTTGTTCAATTAGTCCCTGCTATAAAGTTTAAAGTGAATGAATATAAGTTTGGCTTAAAGTATGCTAGTTGCCTTAAACAACACTCAACATTTGTTCAATTAGTCCCTGCTATAAAGTTTAAAGTGAATGAATATAAGTTTGGCTTAAAGTATGCTAGTTGCCTTAAACAACACTCAACATTTGTTCAATTAGTCCCTGCTATAAAGTTTAAAGTGAATGAATATAAGTTTGGCTTAAAGTATGCTAGTTGACTTATACACTTAGTAACACTTCGTACTAAATCCTTGCTTAACACTTAGCATATATAAAGTGAATTGTATTCAGCTATTAAATACACGAGTACAATCTTGTTATCAGTAATTAATATTTTCCATAAATGCATTATTCAGTAACTAGTTAAAGGTTTACCACTCAAAATTTATGCTTGTTATACATGTGTTTGTATTGATTTTAAATAAGAGTGTCACTTTAGCTTTTTTGTTCGTACTGGCAGAGACTATAGATTGCCTCTGGATTAATTTTCGAACGTAAATAAAAATAACTGCGATCTGATATTTTGTCAGCAGTCTGATATCACTGGTGCTCAGAAATTTACAAAAACATAAAAAAAATCGTCAAAACGGTAAATATGTGAGAGTGCAGCTTTAAGAATCCAAATAAGGAACTATTTTCATGATATTTACAAGGAAACAATGTTTTGCACATGATTGAGGTTAATTTTTAATTAGTTGAAATTTTGAACTGTTGTTCATCAATTTATTGTTTAATTAACTTCTAAATTGATTAATTAACACCTAATATACTGCCGAAATAATCGTCTTTGATATTTCCGTCAGCAGTAAACGTTTATAAGATTACGAAGCAGAAATTACAAGAAAATTATCGATATGAGAACTAGTGTTTTGTCATTTTATATCAGAAAAGAATGTCTATTATCTAATGAATATACAGCATATGGATATATTAATATAATGATTAAGCAATATGTCATGAAATGTACAAATAAATAAACATGATCATGAATGCATGCACAAAGTTTGAAAACATTCAACTCAATGCATAATAATATACAATCAAACCTGTATTAAGTGGCCATCTTTGGGAGAAGACCAAAGTGGCTGCCTAAAACAGGTGGCCACTTAATCCAGGTTGGACATTTCCGACCCTTTGGCTTTGCTCAAACATACATGGATGATGTATTTTAACCAACAACTCACACCACAATCACATAAAATAAGCTTAGAGCGATATATTACCGGAAATGGTTTTACGGTGTTTATAGACAGGGATGTCATCGCGTAATTAAATTACATTATTTATCAAATCAAGTCGTTTATATAAATTAATGAAACCTTTTACTATATACAATGAATTAGATAAATTATTTTAAAATGACTTATTTTTTGTTGACAGGAATTTGACAAATTTCAACATGCTTGGTCGAACATCTATATATCGGGGAAATAAACTTTAGTCTAAGTTCATTGTAAACTTCACACACTCGGTAACAAAATGGTAGTCGTCCTCGGACCAGACCTTTATTACATAACTAGTTAGAGCCTTCTTAAAGTGAACCCCCAGTCCACATATCTGTGGATAGTACACAAGTACTTTTGATTTATCTTAATCTTAATTCCTGTACGCTATCTATCAGATATCAGTGTCCTGCTGTTCAGTTCTGTGGTTTTTATTATAGAAATGACAAAAAAACGATCGTGAATAAAATCTTTTTGTTTGTTTACTTTTTCAGGTAAAAGTACAATTTCTATTACAATGCATTTGAATGAGAATCAGAGTAATTTTATATGTAAAAGCAACATGATTAAATTTAATCCTGATGCTTTACAATTTGGATATAACAATGTAGTCCATCAATTTCAAATGGATTGAAATATATCAAATATATAACTATCACAACACGTATGACTGTTCTTTGTTTATTTGTTATACAAATTGTATCAACAAAAACAAGTTATATCTCAGATTTATACAAATTAGCTGCAGTAGTTTATTTTTCAAAAACAATCATTATGGTAATTATAAAGTTTTTTTTTTATAAAACTGCCCACATATATTATTCAAATGTCATAGATGTACTTTGTCTAGGAATTTAACCTGTGCATTTTACGTTATTAATACTAACATAATTCGTTTCGGTGTTCTTGTCAAAATGAGCAGACAGACGATTGTTAACTTAATTTTCAGATAGAGCGAAGAGTTAATTTTTGTAGGATATTTAAATGTGTTTTCCAACCATCGACATTTGTTTTTTTTCTCACTAATTAACATTCCACAAAGAGTGGGCGTACACGTGCTAATATATAGACGATAATTGGTTCTTTCAGTGTAAGATCGTAATATATTTCACCGATTGAGCACCAATATATGTAACGAGTGGAGTATTCACCAGTGAAATAATTTTTTTGTTGTTTATGAGGAGATTTTTTATGGCGATCTTTAACTTAACCAACATTTTTTTCTTTTTAGTATATGTGTGATAATTACAGTTCATTGAAGTTTTTTTTAGAAAAGTGTGTCAAACTGTATGCGAACATAACGTATTTTCGGAAATGACGTAGTTAAAATTGTGCACCCAGCATTTTGCGAGCTGGTTTTGATTTGGAAGTGAAAGCGGGCTTTACAGTTTCAAAACAGTGAACAGTTTTAAACACTGAACTATTATGTTTATTTCACTGATAAATTTGTATAAACGACAAAAAACACATACTGCAAGGGAACCTTGCTTTCTGGCCTCGGGCGATAGTCTATTGTTCCTTTTACGACCTCGGTCAAATAGTTTTGACTATTAACAATCAAGCAATTTAGTATGTGTATACTGGAGCACTATATGGGCATGAAGTGTACAATACTAACTTCGTTTAATACTTAGTATCATAGGAAAACAATCGAAATATTGGTCTTAAGTTATTCAATGCATGGACATAGCGCCTTTCGTTTATTTTTTCCAATGACCCGAATGTTGAATGTTGATGCCATAAAACCCTATATAAATTTGGTTATTTAAAAAGAGAATTGCCATCATGATAGAAAATTGCGGAAACTTTTTTTATTGCAACATGTATAATTTTGGTCAAAATATTTCAACCGAATTAAGGCGTCAAAAGATCGATTTTGCAATATTTTCAAGGCGAAGGAAAATTGTTGTAATATGTTTTCGGATTATTTTTGTAGAAACACATTATCTACCCATAAGGCACTTTATGATGATACCAGCATAAAAGCAAGTTACTATGTGGCAGATTTTTAAATATTGTACATCTAACGCCCTAACTCATTTATCTTAGTTATACACTATTTGGTCATTTACAGTTAAAACAATTATATAACTGACGCATTAGGCACACGGCCGTGAGGACTTACATAAAAGTAATGGATGTTTTAACCTTTATTGAATACATTCGTAACTTCACGTGATAATGCCAATCAACCATTCACGTTGCAATTCTGAGTTAAATCGCGTTGCTATTGTCTTTCAAAATTATGGGTTTTAAAGACAATATTTGAGCAAATATCAACATTTTTTAAGGGTTTTAGCTGTCAGTCTCTTAGTTTTAACATTCTTAATGATTTGCCACATATTATTTCGGATTATATGTTTTTCGTTAAAAGTGCATTTAACCAACCATAATCGAGTCTCTTTAAAAACACCTTCATTTGCATTAATTATGCTTATTTATTCAACATTTTTATGCTTAAATTCCATAACAATTAGCTGTTACAATTTATCCATGTAATTCCAAGTATACAGATATATAAAAAATGAATTAAATAATAATAAACCAATATTATATTCTTACCTCAAACGAAAAGAAAATTTTATCCTTGCAATACCAGATAAAACAAACACTCTTTGCATTTTTACGAACTTTTAAACACTGAAGGTGACAATAGATGATTTTTTATAGGGTATTCCTTTTGACGCACCAAATCGTGTTCATTAAACACGGAAGTAGAGAAACGCAGACTCACAGAATAGCCATTATAGCGATGTTAAGGAAGAGCGATCATAACTTACATAACACTTTTTAAACCGTCACAACAATAATAGTTGTGGTCTATTTAATGCTCACTTCTACATCGTTGACAATCAGCGAAAAACTAAACGTTTGTCTGAATGGAGCAGGTGAATTTTAACGAATTTGGCCTTTAGTGGTTTTTTGATGAACGCTAACGTCATTAGCGTAGAACGTTGTAATTTATCGCGAGGACGAGCCTCCCTTTGTTTTACTGCACTATTATTCGGATTGGTGGAGAGCCACGTCATTAATGTATAAGTAGTACAAATACAATCATAAAAATTTAAACAATTAATATGTGAAAAATACACATATGCATACTAATAATGTTATCATCATATATGTGAACAATTCATATATTAACAATACACATATGAACGATACACAATTGAACAGTACACATGTGAGCAAAACATACTTAACATTACAGATATGAGCAATGAACATGTGATCAATACTCATATGAACAATATAAATATGAATAATACACATAATATAATAGTTATACAAATATTAATAATACACGGAAAACAAATAATACACTTAACATCTCTAAATATTACACGTACATCGTTTAGTGTTTGTTCGGTGTTGCATTGGGTTTTAAAACAATGTCTTAGGTCTTAGGTTTAGATTCCTGATTTGTCCTCCTTGTTTGTGATGTACTGTTTAATATTAACTCCCCTTCATGTTTTATAGGGTAAAAAATAGAAGAATTTGATTTGGTGTGTAATGTGAACAAACTCATTTTAACAATGAAAAAAACATGATTAAAAGTTCACATAAGTGATGTATTTTTCTCCCACCTCATATAAGTAGATCCAATAATTTAACCATGCTAGATATTCTTATCTTGCCCACGGGTGAAGATAAAATGCCCGTATGGAACTCCTTTTACCACATTGTAATTACCTCCCTTGTTGAAGACTGTCGTCAGTAGCATCAAGGAAATCGTGTCTTATGGTAATATTTAGAACGCTAATTAATTATTTCTCGCTTCAAAGGTCACCATAAAACAGTTTTCAGGCACCATTCAAGAAATAATGCTTCATTCTCCTTAGAACTATTTAAAAAGACCGATTTGACTATTACCATTAACTTGATCACTGCGCGCATATCCATGACAACCACGTGCTATCGCATATCCATACGCAATTATTTTCACTAAGCCAAAAAAAAATGTTCCAGCAAAAAATGCATTTTTACTTAATTTTGTTTAACTGAGGTGGGAGAAAAAGCATCTACCATAGCCGCTCGTATAAGATAGGTTCATCCCGACTCTCGCGCAGGATGTTTTGCGGAAACTCGGTAAACCTCGTTTCCGCAAAACACCCTACGCTCGGGTCGGAATGAACCTAATTACACTCTCGGCCACGGAAGATACTTATAATCTATTGATTATGTCTTTGCTCTTAGTCTGGGCCTGATCCCTTTGCATGATTGATATTTTATTATTTGTCTCAAATACTTTGAAAACCTGTTGATGCTGTTTTGATTTTTACATTGTACTTACCTTCATGCAATAAAATATTATTAAATAAATGTCTTTGCTCTTCACAATGATTGGTTAAATATGTTTTGCATTTTGGCTATGCATGATCTAACATTTAATGCTGAATAAATGTTATGTTATTTGATGTTAACGACCGATTAATTTTCACTCTTTGTAAGCATTTCGGCTTGGCTCGATATTCGCGAGAAGATTTTTAGCCGGTCCCTGGGATATCAAGACCATGGGTTTCGATTGCATATTGAACAGTCCAACACAGAATGAGAGAAAAAGCGTTGTAGTAGAAAGTTGATGAAGTAAGGATAAGCAAAACCCTTAAATCTGTTAAAATGATTGGTTCTCGTGTGTTGTTGGTTGTTTGGTAAAACAAATAGGTATAATATATCAATATTAACATAGTTTTAAAAATGTTTCCTAAATATAATTATAATAATTGTGAACGCATTTCCTTAAAATAAAGCAAAAACTAGGCTCTCTATTTCTCTCTGTAACAGTTTTGTGTTTCGTGAAAAAAATGTGCACATTAATATTTTTCTTCAATAATTTCCCACTAACAATGCTTTCCTTTAATTAAGTCGGAGTTTTTTTGCTAAGTAAATAAGCAAATAGAAAACAATCAACGACCTTTTGAAACCACATATTTCCTGCCGATGTTGTGCATGTCATTATTAAGCAAATTGAAGTTATACAGGCCCTGTGTTTATTTAAAAAAATCCTATTGTCATTTCGTTACAATCAAAAATGGCATTGTTGATCAGAAATGTTATACACCGTTCCTCTATATATCACTTAAAATATATAATGATTAACCAATAATTTATAAAAGGTGAGCTAATACATTATACATTCAAACCCCCATCGGCTCGAACTCGTTTGGTTTGATTTCCTCGCTGGGTCGAACTCGTTTGGTTCGATTTCCTCGCTGGGTCGAACTCGTTTGGTTCGATTTCCTCGCTGGGTCGAACTCGTTTGGTTTGATTTCCTCGCTGGGTCGAACTCGTTTGGTTCGATTACCTCGCTGGCTCGAACTCGTTTGGTTCGATTTCCTCGCTGGGTCGAACTCGTTTAGTTCGATTTCCTCGCTGGGTCGAACTTGATGTAAAGGACCAATTTTATTCTATTAAATCTAAGCAAAAGCTCGAATTTTCTTTAGGTTCTAGGTATTTCCGCCTGTCCCTGGGAGTCCGAGCCAACGGGATTCGACTGTATATAAATTTTTGTTAGGCTATAAATGTTCTGTTCTGTTCGAATCATTTCATTGGTTCGAATATCATGCCCCTTTTATGTCTGAAAGAAACACAGTCTTGGATACGATGCTTAAATTATCGGCTATTCTGTTAAAGTGACATTCGTATTCAAAATCAATACATTCACATGTACACCAAACATATGTTTTTAGTGATTAACCTTTAACTACTTACTAAATAATGCATTTATGGAAAATATTAAATATTGATCACAAGATTGTAGCCGTGTATTTTATAAATGAAAACGCAAAAATATTAAATGTTTGGTGAATGCTAAAATATTTACTGTGATCTACTGTAGTCTCATAAGGTAGATATACCGTGTTTTCTGCACGTTTCTTTCAAATTAAACTAGGTATCCTTCATAAAAACATTTGATGTCGACATATATTCATCCTCTTTTGTTGTTCAAAACATTTGTATGAATTGTGTTAAATTTTATTTGTGAGTAAGAGCGTATCTTTAAACAATCCTGAACATGTCTTGCCGACAATACATACTCAGCTGCATCTGTTTTACTAACACTTGCTCGTTGTGTTTCAGTATTTAAAATGTAAATATACAATGGAAACCAAATTGGCTCGATCTCGCTTGGCTCCATTTCCGCATTGGCTAGATCACTATCTAAAGGACATATATTTTCTTTTGTATGTAAGCATTACCGCTTGTCTCGACTTTCCCGAGGCTGTTACTATTTTTGCCGGTGCCTTAGAGTTCGAGCCAACCGGGTTTAACTGTATTGATTAAACTCATGATAGCTCTTGATGGATATTGCTTGTGTTCTCCCTTACGTTTAAACAGCATGACCACATATACACGTACGATCAGTTTTTCAATGATCTCCAGGAAAAATACGGGGATGGAGAAAACTCTCCAAACAAGAGACACAACTCTTCAATGACCTCAAGGAAGACTACGTGCTGGGACAAACTCTCCAAACAAGGAACACAACTCTTCAATTACCTCAAGGGTAACTACGTGGGGCACAGACTCTCCATAAAAGGGACACAACTATTCAATTACATCAAAGGTGACTACGTGGGGCACAGACTCTCCATACAAGGGACACAACTCTTTAATGACCTCACGGGAGAAAAACGTGGTAGACAATCTCTCCAAACAAGGGACACAACTCTTCAATGACCTCAAGGAAGACTTCCTGCTGGAAAAACTCTCCAAACAAGGAACACAACTCTTCAATTACCTCAAAGGTGATTACGTAGGGCACAGACTCTCCATACAAGGGAAACAACTCTTCAATTACCTCAAAGGTGACTACGTGGGGCACAGACTCTCCATACAAGGGACACAACTCTTTAATGACCTCACGGAAGACAACGTGGTAGACAATCTCTCCAAACAAGGAACACAACTCTTGAATAACCTCAAGGGTGACTACGTGGGGCACAAACTCTCCATTCAAGGGACAAAACTCTTTATTGACCTCACGGAAGACAACGTGGTAGACAATCTCTCCAAACAAAGGACACAACTCTTCAATTACCTCAAGAAAGACAATGTGGTAGACAATCTCTCCAAACAAAGGACCCAAATCTTCAATGACCACAAAGAAGACTACGTGGGAGAAAAACTCTCCAAACAAGGAACACAACTCTTCAATTACCTTAAGGGTGACTACGTGGGGCACAAACTCTCCAAACAAAGGACACAACTCTTCTTTGGGGACAAACTCACCAAACAAGCCCACAGCTCTTCAATAACATCAACGAAGATTACGTGGAGGGACAAACTCTCCAAACAAAACTCAAAACTTTTCAATGACCTCCAGGAAGACTTCGTGGGAGACAATTCTTGAATGGCCTTCAGGGAGATAACGTTGGGGAAAATTCTCCAAAAAGGAGTCACAACTCTCCAATTATCTCATTGAAGACTACATGGGCGGCAAACTCTCCAAACAAGAGACTCACCTCTTTAATACCGTCAAGAAATCTACGTGGGGACAAACTCTCTTAACAAGAGGCTCAATTCTTCATTTACCTCAAGGAAGACAACGTGGGGGACAAACTCTACAAACAAAACATACATCATGACAAAACAACAGGCATTCCACAACTATCAAAATAACATAATATGCTAATGCTGAGGTAACCGCCTTGTCAAGTTCATTGAATATTAAGTGAGAAATCATTGGGGGATTAAAACTGTTGACGAGCGGTCAACCTCATATTTGCCTCACAATTTATCTATACATTGAACGGTTTTCATCAAACATTTCAAGTCATTTTCTTACTTAAATTATTTTCATAATCTTGCTTGCCACATGATATTATTCACATAACAAAATAAGATTACTCCTTTTATTGATTTTTTTTATTTCATTGCATACTGATATGTTAAATCACTAAAACTTTTATTTTTAGTTTTCTGATAAGAATGTTATATATAAAATCCTCTTAAGTAAATATGTTTACCTACGTCACGAACAAAAGTACGTAATACTAACAATTAAACTGACGGTTTGACAAATGAAGCCTTCTCATGAACAGGCACGGCTTAAAACTGCACTCTCACATATTGAATGTTTTGACAATTTGTTTAATTGTTTGTCTTGGAACGAGTCAATTTTTGCAAAAAGTGTGTGGAAACCAGTGATATAAGACTGCTGACAAAAAATCGGATCGCACAAATTTAATTTTAAGTTCCGAAATTGATGTTTTATGCATTTTTCTTTCATCGTTTGTAACGCTTTTAGCCATAAACCAGTTTCGAACTGAAATATGAAAATCTGCAATCTTGGTTGTTTGATATTTACGCAAAAATTGATTCATTTTAAGACAAAAATGTCAAAAACAATGGTTGTTATGAAGGAGACCGAACTAATTTGAAAGGAAGGTGCAAAAAACACGGTATTTCTACCTTATGAGACGATAGTAGATCACATTTTATATTTAAGCACTCACCAATCATATAATATTTTTTACTTTTAAGCTATTTAATACATTGTAAAATCTTGTTAGCAGTCACTCATATTTTCAATACATGCATTATTTAGTAACAAGTTAAAAGTTTATCAGTCAAAGTTTATATTTGTCATAAACATTTATGTACTGTTTTAGAATAAGAGTGTCACTAAATGAATTGACGCTCTTGTATTTTGATGATTGTTTTGACAATAAAAGGCTGACACGGTAACACGTAATCAGGGTTGTAAATATGTATTTAAGTACCGAGTCTCTGCCCAAATAGTTTTCGCTGACCCAGAAATTGGCTGTTTTTTACGGAATGCAGTTAGGGCCATCGCCTGTGAATGCGTTGATCTGAAACGCGATACTCGAAAGTACGATGATGAAAACGCGAAATCACGAAACGACGATGATGAAAACGCAACAGTAAGATGATGAAAACGCGACATTACGATAACGAAAACGTGATAATACGACAGTACGATGATGATAATGCGATAAACTTTTAACAGACGGATGAAATAGATGAAATGGAAACAATTGTCACGAACTTTTTAACCGTATCCAATCGTAACGAGGTGAAGTAGTAATCGAGAACTTGTTGTTTCATAAGGATAGGTGAAACGGTGGATTACTACCTTTCTGCGGTGGTAAACAACACCAGAGGAAAGTAATCGACAACTTAATCAGTTTTGAAATGTTAATAAGGTATGGACAATCAAAAAGCATACGTGGTGTGGTTGAAACTGTTAATTGATAGTGACGAAATTTTCTACAGTTGCAACACCACCTACAGTTGGCCTTAGCTATAGTCTAATTTTAGGAGTCAACGCGACATATTTAATGACGTCAAAAGGAACAAAACGTAAACATCTACACGGTGGTCGATTTACGAGACATTCTTAACAGACGTATGAAATAAATGAAATCAAGGAAAGCTTCGTGGCGGACAAATTCTCCAAACCAGAGCCTCAACTCCTCAATGACCTCAAGGAAGACTACGTGGCGGACAAATTCTCGAAACAAGAGACACAACTCTTTGATGACCTCAAGAAAGACTATGTGGAAAACAAACTCTCCAAACAAGAGACACAACTGTTCAATGACCACACGGACGACTACGTGGGGGACAAACTCTCCAAAAAAGAGACACAACTCTTCAATGACCTCAAGAAAGACAACGTGTAGGGCAAACTCTCCAATCAAAGGACACAACTCTTCAATGCCCCCAGGAAGAATTCGTGGAGAATAAACTCTCCAAAAAGGAAGTCACAACTCTTCATTGACCTCAAGGAAGACTACTTTGGGGACAAACTCTCCAAACAAGAGACACAACTGTTCAATGACCACACAGAAGACTACGTGGGGGACAAACTATCCAAAAAAGAGACACAACTCTTCAATGACCTCAAGAAAGACAAGGTGTAGGACAAACTCTCCAATCAAAGGACACAACTCTTCATGCCCCAGGAAGAATTTGTGGAGAATAAACTCTCCAAAAAGGAAGTCACAACTCTTCATTGACCTCAAGGAAGACTACTTTGGGGACAAACTCTCCAAACAAGGGACACAACTCTTCAATTACCTCCAGGAAGATTTCTTTAAGGACACACTCTCAACTGTCACATGATGTATTTACATTATTATCATGTATTTAACAAGTTAAGAAATACCCTTTTTATTGACTTCGTTTTGATAGGCATTTAATACTGATATGTTAAACCACTAAAACTTTTATTTTTAGTTTTCTTATAAGAATGTTACAAAAATCCTCTTAAGTTAATATGTTTACTTACGTCATGAGAAAATGCACGAATTAAAGTACGTAATACTAACACCTAAACTAACGGCTTGACAAATGAAGCCTTCTCATGATCAGGCAACTGATAAATACGAGCGCCATAATAAACTACGAAGTTTTTTGCAATATGTAATTAAGTTATAAACAAATGTATTCTATTAAAGGTACTGCGTTTGGGAGTAACTGGACGGACTATTATAAGGAGGTTTACAGGATGTCAGACATTTTGGATGGGCGTCTTACTGGTCGTATGATTTTGAGGGGGATTATATAAGTGTAAACACTTATATAGGTTTAGAGCATTGATTATATATATGTACTCCATAATATTTATAATAAGAGAGAAACAATAATAATGAAATACAGGGACAAGCCCAGTAGTTAAAATGGTTTGTATTTATGTATATGATGTTAATATGTTTGTGTCTATTGTTCATTGCCGTTTGTGTCTATAGTTCATTGCCGTTTGTGTCTATAGTTCATTGCCGTTTGTGTCTATAGTTCATTGTCGTTTGTGTCTATAGTTCATTGCCGTTTGTGTCTATAGTTCATTGCCGTTAGTGTCTATAGTTCATTGCCGTTTGTGTCTGTAGTTCATTGCCGTTTGTGTCTATAGTTCATTGCCGTTTGTGTCTATAGTTCATTGTCGTTTGTGTCTATAGTTCATTGCCATTTGTGTCTATAGTTCATTGCCGTTTGCGTCTATAGTTCATTGCCGTTTGTGTCTATAGTTCATTGCCGTTTGTGCCTATAGTTCATATTAATATGTTAATAATAGTTCATTGCCGTTTGTGTCTATAGTTCATATTAGTATATTAATAATAGTTCATTGCCGTTTGTATCTATAGTTCATATAAGTATGTTAATAATAGTTCATTGCCGTTTGTGTCTATAGTTCATATTAGTATGTTAATAATAGTTCATTGCCGTTTGTGTCTATAGTTCATATTAGTATGTTAATAATAGTTCATTGCCGTTTGTGTCTATAGTTCATATTAGTATGTTAATAATAGTTCATTGCCGTTTGTGTCTATAGTTCATATTAGTATGTTAATAATAGTTCATTGCCGTTTGTGCCTATAGTTCATATTAGTATGTTAATAATAGTTCATTGCCGTTTGTGTCTATAGTTCATATTAGTATGTTAATAATAGTTCATTGCCGTTTGTGTCTATAGTTCATATTAGTATGTTAATAATAGTTCATTGCCGTTTGTGTCTATAGTTCATATTAGTATGTTTATAATAGTTCATTGCCGTTTGTGTCTATAGTTCATATTAGTATGTTAATAATAGTTCATTGCCGTTTGTGTCTATAGTTCATATTAGTATGTTAATAATAGTTCATTGCCGTTTGTGTCTATAGTTCATTGCCGTTTGTGTCTATAGTTCACTGTCGTCTCTGTCTATAGTTCATTGCCGTTTGTGTCTTTAGTTCATTGCCGTTTGTGTCTATAGTTCATTGCCGTTTGTGTTTATAGTTCATTGCCGTTTGTTTCTATAGTTCATTGCCGTTTGTGTCTATAGTTCATTGCCGTTTGTGTCTATAGTTCATTGTCGTTTGTGTCTATAATTCATTGCCGTTTGTGTCTATAGTTCATTGCCGTTTGTGTCTATAGTTCATTGCCGTTTGTGTCTATAGTTCATTGCCGTTTGTGTTTATAGTTCATTGCCGTTTGTGTTTATAGTTCATTGCCGTTTGTGTTTATAGTTTATTGCCGTTTGCGTTTATAGTTCATTGCCGTTTGCGTTTATAGTTCATTGCCGTTTGTGTTTATAGTTCATTGCCGTTTGTGTTTATAGTTCATTGCCGTTTGTGTCTATAGTTCATTGCCGTTTGTGTTTATAGTTCATTGCCGTTTGTGTTTATAGTTCATTGCCGTTTGTGTTTATAGTTCATTGCCGTTTGTGTCTATAGTTCATTGCCGTTTGTGTCTATAGTTCATTGCCGTTTGTGTTTATAGTTCATTGCCGTTTGTGTCTATAGTTCATTGCCGTTTGTGTCTATAGTTCATTGCCGTTTGTGTCTATAGTTCATTGCCGTTTGTGTCTATAGTTCATTGCCGTTTGTGTTTATAGTTCATTGCCGTTTGTGTCTATAGTTCATTGCCGTTTGTGTCGATAGTTCATATTAATATGTTAATGATAGTTGATTGCCGTTTGTGTCTATAGTTCATATTAGTATGTTAATAATAGTTCATTGCCGTTTATGTCTATAGTTCATATTAGTATGTTAATAATAGTTCATTGCCGTTTGTGTCTATAGTTCATATTAGTATGCTAATACTAGTTCATTGCCGTTTGTGTCTATAGTTCATATTAGTATGTTAATAATAGTTCATTGCCGTTTGTGTCTATAGTTCATATTAGTATGTTAATAATAGTTCATTGCCGTTTGTGTCTATAGTTCATATTAGTATGTTAATAATAGTTCATTGCCGTTTGTGTCTATAGTTCATATTAGTATGTTAATAATAGTTCATTGCCGTTTGTGTCTATAGTTCATATTAGTATGTTAATAATAGTTCATTGCCGTTTGTGTCTATAGTTCATATTAGTATGTTAATAATAGTTCATTGTCGTTTGTGTCTATAGTTCATTGCCATTTGTGTCTATAGTTCATTGCCGTTTGCGTCTATAGTTCATTGCCGTTTGTGTCTATAGTTCATTGCCGTTTGTGCCTATAGTTCATATTAATATGTTAATAATAGTTCATTGCCGTTTGTGTCTATAGTTCATATTAGTATGTTAATAATAGTTCATTGCCGTTTGTGTCTATAGTTCATATTAGTATGTTAATAATAGTTCATTGCCGTTTGTGTCTATAGTTCATATTAGTATGCTAATAATAGTTCATTGCCGTTTGTGTCTATAGTTCATATTAGTATGTTAATAATAGTTCATTGCCGTTTGCGTTTATAGTTCATTGCCGTTTGCGTTTATAGTTCATTGCCGTTTGTGTTTATAGTTCATTGCCGTTTGTGTTTATAGTTCATTGCCGTTTGTGTCTATAGTTCATTGCCGTTTGTGTTTATAGTTCATTGCCGTTTGTGTTTATAGTTCATTGCCGTTTGTGTTTATAGTTCATTGCCGTTTGTGTCTATAGTTCATTGCCGTTTGTGTCTATAGTTCATTGCCGTTTGTGTTTATAGTTCATTGCCGTTTGTGTCTATAGTTCATTGCCGTTTGTGTCTATAGTTCATTGCCGTTTGTGTCTATAGTTCATTGCCGTTTGTGTCTATAGTTCATTGCCGTTTGTGTTTATAGTTCATTGCCGTTTGTGTCTATAGTTCATTGCCGTTTGTGTCGATAGTTCATATTAATATGTTAATGATAGTTGATTGCCGTTTGTGTCTATAGTTCATATTAGTATGTTAATAATAGTTCATTGCCGTTTATGTCTATAGTTCATATCAGTATGTTAATAATAGTTCATTGCCGTTTGTGTCTATAGTTCATATTAGTATGCTAATAATAGTTCATTGCCGTTTGTGTCTATAGTTCATATTAGTATGTTAATAATAGTTCATTGCCGTTTGTGTCTATAGTTCATATTAGTATGTTAATAATAGTTCATTGCCGTTTGTGTCTATAGTTCATATTAGTATGTTAATAATAGTTCATTGCCGTTTGTGTCTATAGTTCATATTAGTATGTTAATAATAGTTCATTGCCGTTTGTGTCTATTGTTCATATTAGTATGTTAATAATTGTTCATTGCCGTTTGTGTCTATAGTTCATATTAGTATGTTAATAATAGTTCATTGTCGTTTGTGTCTATAGTTCATTGCCATTTGTGTCTATAGTTCATTGCCGTTTGCGTCTATAGTTCATTGCCGTTTGTGTCTATAGTTCATTGCCGTTTGTGCCTATAGTTCATATTAATATGTTAATAATAGTTCATTGCCGTTTGTGTCTATAGTTCATATTAGTATGTTAATAATAGTTCATTGCCGTTTGTGTCTATAGTTCATATTAGTATGTTAATAATAGTTCATTGCCGTTTGTGTCTATAGTTCATATTAGTATGTTAATAATAGTTCATTGCCGTTTGTGTCTATAGTTCATATTAGAATGTTAATAATAGTTCATTGCCGTTTGTGTCTATAGTTCATATTAGTATGCTAATAATAGTTCATTGCCGTTTGTGTCTATAGTTCATATTAGTATGTTAATAATAGTTCATTGCCGTTTGTGTCTATAGTTCATTGCCGTTTGTGTCTATAGTTCATTGCCGTTTGTGTCTATAGTTCACTGTCGTCTGTGTCTATTGTTCATTGCCGTTTGTGTCTTTAGTTCATTGCCGTTTGTGTCTATATTTCATTGCTGTTTGTGTCTATAGTTCATTGCCGTTTGTTCTATACTTCATTGCCGTTTGTGTCTATAGTTCATTGCCGTTTGTGTCTATAGTTCATTATCGTTTGTGTCTATAGTTCATTGCCGTTTGTGTCTATAGTTCATTGCCGTTTGTGTCTATAGTTCATTGCCGTTTGTGTCTATAGTTCATTGCCGTTTGTGTCTAAAGTTCATTGCCGTTTGTGTTTATAATTCATTGCCGTTTGAGTTTATAGTTCATTGCCGTTTGTGTTTATAGTTCATTGCCGTTTGTGTTTATAGTTCATTGCCGTTTTTGTTTATAGGTCATTGCCGTTTGTGTTTATAGTTCATTGCCGTTTGTGTCTATAGTTCATTGCCGTTTGTGTTTATAGTTCATTGCCGTTTGTGTCTATAGTTCATTGCCGTTTGTGTTTATAGTTCATTGCCGTTTGTGTCTATAGTTCATTGCCGTTTGTGTTTATAGTTCATTGCCGTTTGTGTCTATAGTTCATTGCCGTTTGTATCTATAGTTCATTGCCGTTTGTGATTATAGTTCATTGCCGTTTGTGTTTATAGTTCATTGCCGTTTGTTTCTATAGTTCATTGCCGTTTGTGTTTATAGCTCATTGCCGTTTGTGTTTATAGTTCATTGCCGTTTGTGCCTATAGTTCATTGCCGTTTTTGTCTATAGTTCATTGCCGTTTGTGTTTATAGTTCATTGCCGTTTGGGTCTATAGTTCATTGTCGTTTGTGTTTATAGTTCATTGCCGTTTGTGTTTATTGTTCACTGCCGTCTGTGTCTATAGTTGATTGCCGTTTGTTTTTATAGTTCATTGCCGTTTGTGTCTATAGTTCATTGCCGTTTGTGTCTATAGTTTATTGCCGTTTGTGTCTATAGTTCATTGCCGTTTGTGTTTATAGTTCATTGCCGTTTGTGTCTATAGTTAATTGCCGTTTATGTTTATAGTTCATTGCCGTTTTTGTCTATAGTTTATTGCCGTTTGTGTCTATAGTTCATTGCTGTTTGTGTTTATAGTTCATTGCCGTTTGTGTTTATAGTTCATTGCCGTTTGTGTTAATAGTTCATTGCCGTTTGTGTTTATAGTTCATTGCCGTTTGTGTCTATAGTTCATTGCCGTTTGTGTCTATAGTTCATTGCCGTTTGTTTCTATAGTTCATTGCCGTTTGTGTCTATAGTTCATTGCCGTTTGTGTCTATGGTTCATTGCCGTTTGTGTCTATAGTTCATTGCCGTTTGTGTCTATAGTTCATTGCCGTTTGGACCTTTGCCTTGTGTCCCAAAACAGGGTTTATTTTTGAATTTTCGACTACTGGGCTCGTCCCTGTATTATCAATACCATACGGCAACAAACTTAGATTAGACTAAATGCATTGACGTTATGGTATTTTGATGATTGTTGTGACAATAAAAGGTTGATACGCGGTATCAGTGTTGTCGCTTGGCTCGAATTCTTCCCTGGAGGTTCGAGCCAACGAAGTTCGACTGTAAGTACCGACTGCCGGCCCAAATAGGTTTTTGCTGAACCAGAACTTTGGCTGTCTTCCGGTCTGACGTTACATGGATTCCTAGGAAAAAAACGGTGGTAAACATCAAAGGGATATTTTTTTGGATAAAAGCGAAATACATTTTATTGTTTAATTCAATTGGGTTTAAACTTAATGTTTATACAATGTACAGTAGTTATTTACGTGAAACGTTAGGAATGGCATTTTTATCCGCAATGTTAAGTGTTTCCTGTGTGAATTGAAATGCATAGGGAAAATAATTCGAATCAAAACATTCGTTGTCAAACTTTTGTGTGAAACGTAGTGCTTATGTTGTTAATATTTAGTTCTTTAGTAAATATTATAATAAAAGAAACATTCGTTGTCAAAACTGTTTTTTTTAAAGTGACACTCTTATTCAAAATCAAGACATACACATGTAAAACAAACATAAATTATGATTTGATAAACCCTCAACTAATTACTAAATAATGCAGTTAATGAAACAATATAATAACAGTGTATTTAATAGCTGAAAACGCAAAAAAAATTAATAATATTGGTGAATGATAAAAGATTTATTGCGATCTACTATCGTCTCATTAGGTAGCATTATCGTGTTTTCTGCACATTTCTTTTAAATAAACTCGGTATCCCTCAGAAGCATCATTGTTTTCGACATTTGTTCATCCTTTTTGGTATATTAAAACAATTGTATTAAATGTGTTAAATCTTATTTGGGAGTAATAGTGCAACTTGAAATGTAATGATTATATTGTAATTTTTTAGTTCGTTAGTAAATATTTGAATAAATAAAAACAAAAACAAAACATTCGTTGTCAAAACTGTGTTTTTTTAAATGTAATGATTATATTGTAAATATTCAGTTCTTTAGTAAATATAAGAATAAAAACGTTTGTTGTCAAATAATTTATTTGAAACGTAATGATTATACTGTAGATATTTAGTGCTATAAAATTACGACAGAAAATTGTTATATGAATATAATTTAACACAATTACGAAAATAATATAAACCACATTTTTAAGTGACTTTATTAGCGTTTTTTGTAAGTGTTATCATAAATTGTCATTATTGTCACTGTGTTAAACCGCAACACTTCAAGGCAAAGTATCTCTCTTCATGTGGATGAATTGAAAAAATACCGAAACTTTTTTAACTCAAAAGTGTTTATTAATGTGCTCTGCATAGTTTACGACAGTCCACAATAGACAAAAGATGTCATACATTGCATATTCCCACATGACCTGCAGATACTTCAATATTTCATTATAAGGAATTAAGCTGCTTTGTGTAAATGGGGACAGGTAATGAAAAATGCTGCACTCAAACACTATTTGCGTTATTGTCTCGAAACCAGTGATTCAAGATTGCTGAACAAATACCAGATCGCTGTTTCTCATATTTACGTTCGAAAACTGAAGTTTTGTGGCTAAATTCGTTGCTACAGCTTTAAGAAAAAATGAGCTTTTCGGCAGTTTCTAAACCAATTGAGATATGTTCTATTGTACTTTATCTTATATGACAAAATTGAAGGCAATCATACCAAAATAGTGTCGGTGTGGTTGAAACTGTTAATTGATAGTGACGAAATTTCCTACACTTGCACCATCACCTACAACCGGCTTTACCTTTAATATATTTTAAGGAGACAACAAAACATATACAATGACCCAAAGGAACCAGAACATAAGCAACTACGCTGTGGGCGATTTAGGAGGCACTTTTAAACAGACGGATGAAATAAATGAAATGGAAACAATTGTAACCTTTTTTTAAACGTGTCCAATCGTAACGATGTGAAGCGATGGATTACAACCTGTCTGCGGTGGTAAACAACACCAGAGGAAAGTAGTCGACATCTTAATCTGTTTTGAAATGTAAGTAAGGAATATACAATCCAAAATCATTCATTGTCAAAAGTGTTTTGTAAAACGTATTGATTATGTTGTAAATATTTAGTTCTTTAGTAAACATAAAAATAAAAAACCCCATAAACATTCGTTGTCAAAACTGTTTTATTTTAACGTAATGATTATGATGTAAATACTATGTTCTTTAAAAATTAGTAAATATTTGAATCAAAAACATTCGTTGTCGAAACGTTTTTCTTGAAACGTAATGATTCTGTTGTAAATATTTAGTGCTATAACTTTACGACAGAAAATTGATATATGAATATAATTTAACACAATTATGAATAAGTATGACGAATATCATTTAAACCACATTTTTAAGTGACTTTATTAGCGTTTTTTGCAAGTATCATCATAAATTGTCATTATTGTCACCGTGTTAAACCGCAAAACTTCAAGGCAAAGTATCTCTCTTCATGTGGATGACGAAAAATAACTTTATTTTTCAAAAGTGTTTATTAATGTGCCCTATATAATTTACGACAGTCCAGAATAGACAAATGTCATACAATGCATATTCCTACATGACCTGCGAAGAACCAGAACATAAGCAACTACGCTGTGGGCGATTTACGAGACACTTTAAACAGATATGAAATAAATGAAATGGATAAAATTGTCACGAACGTTTACAACGTGTTTAATCGTAACGAGGTGAAGTAGTAGAATACTTAAGTAATCGAGAACTTGTTGTTTCATAAGGTTAGGCGCAAGATGACCACCCTGTTATTATGATTCCATGTATGTATTTGATTTTTCCACGATATTACCGTTTTAGCAATCATCCGGGAAAGACAATATATGTTCTATGGAAAGTATGTCGAAAAGCTTTAACAGCTTAAACAAAACAACAATAGCGAATTACAAGGCAATATAATGGTAAGATGATTTCTTACCGTAGGAAATCTCTTATCTGTATTGTACTCAAATTGTTTACCATAATGGAGGTGTAAGATTGGCATAGAGGGTGTCTATTTAAGGGAAAATATTTTAACGCTGTATGATGTTTCAGGTTTTGCAGTGTAACACTAGTTTTTATCTCGACTATACGAAGAATAAGGAGAGCTGTACTACTCACCCTAGCCTCGTCGTCGGCGTCACACCTTGGTTCAGGTTTTGCATGTAAGCACCTTTAAGTCATTATCTCAGTTAATACATAATGTATTTCATTGGAACTTTGGATATGTTTTTCCAACTATCTAACCTACTTAATTGATGTAGTTAGATAACATTTTTTTTAAAAATAATGCAAATAATGGGCCTTTATTATTTGACTTAGAAAATCTGGTTAAGGTTTTGCATGTAAGCACACATAGGTTAATGTCTCAGCAACTACTTGATGAATTGCATTGAGACTTTATACAATGGTAATCAACCACCCAACCTACTTGAATAAGTTAGATAACTGTATTATGGAAATAATGAACCTTTATTATTGGACTTAGAAATTCTGGTTAAAATTCTGCCTGAAACCACATAATGTTAATATGTCAGCAAATACATCATGTATTGCATTGAAATCTAATTAACAGTGATCTATGCATGTTTCGCCAAAACTTTTCAATCCTTACACTGAAAAGCGGTGGAATAGTCGAGCGCGCTGTCTCTGTGACAGCTTTTGTTAAAGTTTGCTTTTTAGCAATTTACCAATATAATTTGTTCACATTGACACTACACACTAAATAATAACCTTATACGTTAATTATAACAGATTCACGTACGGACATACACACACACGCACAAACACATAAACAGATTATGATTAATGGTTCTGAACATCTACTTTTAAATGTACATACACATAAGTCTCGTGTTTATATTCCATGATGGAAAATAAAACCCCTTAAAAGACAAAGCTGTAGTTTAAGGTATTCCACGGGTCAAAAATTACTAGTAATTTTTTTCGTTGTAAAACTCGTAAAACACGATGATTAATGGCAAGTTAATAGTTTTTGGCTTGTAGTTTGCGATAAGATAACGAGTTGACAATTTAGCTCAGTTGGTAAAGCACCTACCCGATAAACCAAACGTTGGTGCAATGCAAACGGTACTGTATTTCTACTTTGTTTATCAAAACATCATGAAATATTTCATAAGTATCTATGTTCAAGAGATTATTTGTTTTTGCATCAAATTTAAGAAATTTCCCATTTATATCATGATTCAAGATATCTGATATGTAAACTATTTATATGTATTTAAAGCGGATATTCCGTTTGTGATTATGACCTGGTGGTATTGTTTAAGTAAACAATACAAACAAATCATAAAAGCTCAAATCAAAGGTTTATGCGGTGTGTAAGCTTATTTATACTCACACTCGTGCAAGGCCCATTCCATTGACCCCTGTATTGACAGTCAGGTGAGTAGACTAGCCACAATAATGCACGTTTAGGTAACTTTTTTAACATTTGGATATTCATTTTATTTCCTATACGCCACAAATCGACTGATTCATACCAATGTAAAATATATTCTTCAACTGTAACTCAAAAATAGTTGACACTGCATTGTGAAATAGAAACATAACATTTACACTAAAAGTATTTTTAGCCAATACTTTTCTCTTATAACGCTTAAGTGTTTCATGAAACACTAATTCAGATCGACATCTAGCAACAAAGCATCTCCATTTTGGAACTATCTAGCAGGTGCCCGTTATCTTTTCGCTAAATATACTTAGCGCTGAGATCTGTCATTCTGGACTTGGAAATTAGCACGTGGTAAATGGATGCGTAGAGTCGCTAAAACAAAAATCGTCAAAGTCTCCGAAGCGGCTGCTTATATAAACTACGACTTGACCACGGATCCGCCAGTTTTGAAACCAAATGCAGGGCAATACTGAACAAGATCTCATTTATTGTACCAAATACACCTTTTTGTTGAATACCTTCATTTCTCAAACTCTTACCATAGAAGTATGTATGCCCAAACGAATGAAATAATTCATTGGAGCATTATTGGTACACGTGCTTCGTATGCCAAGAATTAGTTATGCACGTGTCAAAAACATTTGCCTAGTCATTAAATAAATTCTTGCCCATGACACACAGACGGTAAACTACCAACAATTCACACCTACAGGACAGGTATAATGGTTACATCAGCATGGGTTATTAATGACCAGGACAGAACAACATAGAACAGACAGTTTATTAGACTTTAACAATAGTGCATAGTCTTAATGCATACGGTTATAATTATATTCATGTCACGTATCTAAACATATCGAAGATGTCAACAGGAAAATGATCTATTTATAGTTTTGCATTCGATTTTGCAGAGATTAAATCAGAGGTTAGATATATCATTATCAAACCTTAGAATATATATCGATAGAATATATAGGAAAAGTGTTACTGGTACTTTTTTTCTTTGCCCTTGAGCATGGCCAAATTGTTTATATTTTAAACCTTAATATTTTAACACAACTTGTGTGTTAACGTCTTAAATGAGTCATAAAATATTTTAAAATACAATGAATTTAGAAAACAAATTTCAGTGTTTACACAAATACATGAAACGATGAAATTAACATAAATACACGTACACAATCAGTTTGTATCGAAATAAGATAAAATTATGATATTATACAACTTGAAAACCAGTCCAATCTGAAATGTTATTCCGTAATCGAGCTTATCGAAGGTATTTGTTTTGAAAAAAAAATCATCAGTCAATCGACCATGTGTTAACGTCAGGAGTATACTCTACATTCGTAATAATTACGTTGTGATTAAAGTGCGCTGTATAACAAAAGCAAATGTTTTTCTTCATTAATATCGACACTATTATGAATAAATATGACGACAAACATTGGAACCACAGCTTCAAGAGACCTTATTAGAATTTTAAGTCATACCAATTTTATTATTGTGACTGTGCTAAACCGCAAAAATGTAAGGCAAACTAGATATTCATATGGACGACCTAAGATAAACTGAACATGTTTACTCAAACTGACGTGCCCTACATCATTTTAGAATGTCAGGAAAACGGCTTACAATTGTTGAGTTATATAACCTATAGGTCCTAACTTCCAAGTTGTGGCAGGGCTAGTAGGTGACCCGGTATGGGATATATTGGGTGCAGGAAACCATATTTGGGTCACCTTAAACTCCATAAAGTATATATCACGTCTTCAACGTATTTACAGTGATAAAGACGCAAACACTATCCAGGAAATGTATCATTTATTTTATCGCAATCAGAAAAAAAGTTGACTGATTTATAAAAAACAATAATGAACTTTTTAAAATCTCATTTTCACAGAAACTATTTGAATCCCAATTATTGAACAGCAGTTCGTCGAAAAAACATTAATTTTACCCACGTGATCTTTTTCCTTTTTATATTTATGAAAAAAATAACAATTTATAAGACAAAGCTGTAGGTGTTGGTAAATCGCGGATCATAAATCGACATTATGTTTCTTCGTTGGCAAACTCGTTAACATTCAAGTTTTGATCCTATGATATACAAATAAGTATTTTCACCATACTCGCAAAGAAAGCACAAACATGACTTCTCTATCTCCTTACGGCTGTTTATTGCGTCACCCGATGGACCCAAGTACTCGCTATATTATTCAGAGGGCGCCGGGTACCAACTATTTAAATATTCAATGTGTACGTGTACAACTATGCACAATCAAAACATTCCAAATAATAGAGAAGTACAATCAAAACTATGTTTATTCAGCGCTTTCCGGGTACCAAATGTTCAAATATTCACCGAATAAGTCAACTTCACATTCAGTTGATTTTCGGCCCGTTCTTAATAATATAGCGAGTACGTGGTTTGACAGTATGTCAAGCGCAACCAAATCAGTCGAAAAACAGTGAAGCCATTTCTGGACTTTTTGTGCGATCATGGTGAAAAAACATGTTGTCGAATAAGATGGAAGGATGGTAAAAGTATTTGGCCATCAGGTAGATAAATCATGTCTGGATTAGCACGTTCAGGCTTGTCGGCTGCACATGTGTATTCGTGAAGTATTCAGTGTTCAAACATGCTCTCTCGGGGTCTTGTAATGATGGATTGTTCCTACACTTTAGACGTTTATATATTATACAGTCAGGAACACATCTTAATTTTGCACCTAATGATGAATTTGTGGTTTGAATGATAAACAATAACTTCAATCAAGCTTACAATGCGTTTATCAGGTAATTCATTGTTAAATTAATGTTTTATCTAAATCAATTGAGTCACTGTGGTATCATTATTAAAGCTGTCTGTTTTTAACGACTGTGAGTTGAAGTTTGTTCCACTGTATAGGTTAGTGTCACTTTATATATACTTGATCTATTTGAACGTGATCGACAAACTAACACGAACCAGCTTATAAGTTTCTTACTAATTAATTTGTATTGGCCCAAATGTCACGCTGTTTTACGCCAGAAGCATGGGTTTAAATCTTAACAGCTGAATGCTTATTTACCGAAACAAAAGCACTGCGAGATCGAAAAACACTGTCATTCCCTTGCACCAAGTATACTTTATAGATTAATGCCTTATATACGGGCACCCGTGTGAGATACATCATAGATAGGCCTTCATGTGCCAAGAATTAGTTCTGAACATGACAAGACAATTTGCCTGGTCAATAAATAATTTCCTGCCCCAGCAACACCATAAAGTTTCAGTAATTCACACCTGTTCAGCATTGAGTATTTATGATCATGAACTTGGTCTGAGGTACGTACTTCATTGGCTTAATATTGTTTATGTTTTTATTTTATGTTTATGATTTGTACTATCGTAATAAAATCATGTATATGCATAAAACAACTAAGTCAATTAAACATTTTTTGTTCTAAAGTAAACACATACTTAAAATATTGACCAAAACATAATATCTGCACAATGTTTTGGAACTTTTGCTTGTACAAGAATAAGCGTACCATATAGAATATACTTCGGAAGTAGATTCGGGAAAGGCTTTAATGGGGTTAAATGTGTCTACTGTTTCTTTGCGAAACATGGTCCTCAAACATTTTAGAATGTAGCCTGAGTTCTAAAAAGCAAGGTATTGTAATACTATCTAGAAAAAAACAACGCATAATTGTAAGGGAATGTTACGTTATTTGGGACATAACGTCGCTCCACGACTGTGCTCCAAGATTGTGCTCCAGTCTAGTGCAAGTAGATTGATCTATTGATGTTTATTTCGACAAATAAATCATTTACAGTAATAAAACGACCATGTTAAAAAGTAATAACTGATATATAATACAAAATAAGTGCTATAACAAATAGATTATAATGTTAAACCTTTTCACTGTAGTTCCCATTGTAGTATGTACCACACGCTCTGAGAACTTTTAAACAAGGTCACCGTTGGCCTTCTCCCAGTAGTTCCAATTGAAGTATGTATCACACGCTCTGAGAACCATTAAACAAGATCACCGTTGGCCATCACCCTGTAGTTCCAATTGAAGCATGCATTACACGCTCTGAGAACCTTTAAACAAGGTCACCGTTGGCCTTCTCCCAGTAGTTTCCATTGTAGTATGCATTACACGCTCTGAGAACATTTAAACAAGGTCACCGTTGGTCTTCTCCCTGTAGTTTCAATTGTAGTATGCATTACACGCTCTGAGAACCTTTAAACAAGGTCACCATTGGCCCTCACCCTCTAGTTCCAATTGTCGTATGCATTACACGCTCTGAGAACCTTTAAACAAGGTCACCGTTGGCCTTCACCCTGTAGTTCCAATTGTAGTATGCATTACACGCTCTGAGAACCGTTAAACAAGGTCACCGTTGGTCTTCTTCCAGTAGTTCCAATTGTAGTATGCATTAAACGCTCTGAGAACCTTTAACCAAGGTCACCGTTGGCCTTCTCCCAGTAGTTCCAATTGTAGTATGCATTACACGCTCTGAGAACCTTTAAACAAGGTCACCGTTGGCCCTCACCCTGTAGTTCCAATTGTAGTATGCATTACACGCTCTGAGAACCTTTAAACAAGGTCACCGTTGGCCTACACCCTGTAGTTCCAATGGTAGTATGCATTACACGCTCTGAGAACCTTTAAACAAGGTCCCCGTTGGCCTTCTCCCAGTAGTTCCAATTGTAGTATGCATTACACGCTCTGAGAACCTTTAAACAAGGTCATCGTTGGCCTTCTCCCAGTAGTTTCCATTGTAGTATGCAATACACGCTCTTAGAACCTTTAAACAAGGTCACCGTTGGCCTTCTTCCAGTAGTTCCAATTGTAGTATGCATTACACGCTCTGAGAACCTTTTATACAAGGTCATCGTTGGCCTTCTCCCAGTATTCCCATTGTTGTATGCATCACACGCTCTGAGAACCTTTAAACAAGGTCACCGTTGGCCTTCACCCTGTAGTTCCAATTGTAGTATGCATTACACGCTCTGAGAACCTTTACACAAGGTCACCGTTGGCCTTCTCCCAGTAGTTTCCATTGTAGTATGCATTACACGCTCTGAGAACCTTAAAACATGGTCACCGTTGGCCTTCACTCTGTAGTTCCCATTGAATTATGTATCACACGCTCTGAGAACCTTTAAACAAGGTCACCGTTGGCCTTCACTCTGTAGTTCCAATTGAAGTATGTATCACACGCTCTGAGAACCTTTAAACTTGGTCACCGTTGGCCTTCACTCTGTAGTTCCCATTGAAGTATGTATCACACGCTCTGAGAACCTTTAAACAAGGTCACTGTTGGCCTTCACTCTGTAGTTTCCATTGTAGTATGCATTACACGCTCTGAGAACCTTTAAACAAGGTCACCGTTGGCCTTCACCCTGTAGTTCCAATTGTGGTATGCATTACACGCTCTGAGAACCTTTAAACTAGGTCACCGTTGGTCTTCTCCCTGTAGTTCCAATTGTAGTATGCATTACACGCTCTGAGAACCTTTAAACATGGTCACCGTTGGCCTTCACCCTGTAGTTCCAATTTTAGTAAGCATTACACGCTCTGAGAACCTTTAAACAAGGTCATCGTTGGTCTTCTTCCTGTAGTTTCCATTGTAGTATGCATTACACGCTCTGAGAACCTTTAAACAAGGTCACCGTTGGTCTTCACCCTGTAGTTTCCATTGTAGTAAGTATCACACGCTCTGAGAACCTTTAAACATGGTCACCGTTGGCCCTCACCCTGTTTTTCCCATTCTAGTATGTATCACACGCTCTGAGAAGCTTTAAACATGATCACCGTTGGCCTTCTCTCTGAAGTTTCCATTGTGGTATCTATCACAATCGCTGAGAACCTTTAAACAATGTCATCATTTAGCTTTTGATTTAGTTTTTATGTATTTTTATCATATGCTATTCCTTTTCTCCAATTAAAAAACCCAGGTAGTTTGTATTACACAGAAGTACGTATAATAATTTTTTCCACAAATTTGTAAACATTTTAATTGGTAACAAAAAATGCTTAATTAGTTATCTTCGAGAAAGTTATTCGTTTACTTGTGGTTTACTTTATTGGAATAAAGTAGTTATTTCTCATTTGAATCACAAGAGAATTAAGTGTTATTTTCGCTTGATTATATGAAAATACACTTCATCTCTTTATTTAAATAGGACAATTACGTCATGAACATATAACATGCCCAACAAGGTGTAAAGTCTACATTTAAAAAGAAATTATGGTGCTTATGATATTTATAATTTAATAATACTATAATACTAATAACTTTATTTCACGAAGATAACACATTCAGTTACATAATTATCTTCTTTAAAATGTGATCTTCAATGGATTCTACAAACGTATTGGTATACATTTCTCATTCAAACAATAACAAACACGACGACATATAAACACAACATATACTCAGTGCAATTTTCAAAATTATAAAAGTAAAATCGCATTTAAACACACAATTTTAACAGACAGTCATTCACTAATGTCATTGTTTTGTCATAAGGTGTTTTTTGAACTGTGTTTTAAATGCTAATAAAGAGGATGATTCGCAAATATCATATCAGCATTCTACTCACAAAAGGAATAACTATGATCAGATAAACAGTTTTGTTTTAAATTCTACCAGCACTAGAATTCTGCAATGCATATAGAGCACGAAATAACATTGATTTGTCGATTTGTGGCATTCGGCTCAGTTAAGGCGCAAGTCAAACAGGTAAGGTTTTTATTCAATTAATTCCGGAATAATGTATGTGATAAAAAGAATCGTCATCTTAAAATAAAAAAAAAACAACAACAACATTTCATCTTCGAGGAAATATGTTAGTGCGATGGCCAAACTTCGCTTTCTCACAGCTTTCATGAACTCGTTGAGTGCACATGAACACTGGTTGACGATTTGTAACAGAGGACAGCGTTGGGTTTTTCATTTTTATTGTTTTTGTTGTAGTACGAAGCATTAATTAGATACTTTATGAACATCAATTTTATCTTGAAATAAATTCACTTAAACAATTTTGTTCCTTAAACAAAATAAATGCTTTCGTACATTTATAATAATGGGACAAGCCAAATAGTCGAACATAAAAAAGGTAAACCCTGTAAAGGGGCACAAGGCAAGGGCGCAAACGCCAATGAACTATAGAACAAACATATAGACATTACAATCACAAAAACAAAGACCAAAAACAAATTTACACCACAAACTCAAATACAAACAGAAATACAATCAAACCATAGGCTCATAAAAATTACTTTACCGTTAAAAATAGGATTTAAAGTCAAAGTTGTCAATAAAAATAAATCAACCCACTCTGAACACCCTAAATGTGCAAGTCTTTGTTCTATAAAAATCATTGCATAAATGTAACAATGCTCATCAAAGCATGCCATTTACAATCAAAGGTGGCAATATCAATCAGAATTAACAAACACATTTTCATACCAATAAATATTCGTGAGTTCGAATGATATGAATGAAAATTGAAACAAGATCTAATTATATATGTATATGTTTTTCACGATCACATATTCGTACTGGCAATATCAACCAGAAATGACGAAATCGTTTTTTATCCAATGAATATTCATGAGTACAAATTTCATTTTTCGTATTCATTATTTGAGTTCTAGGTGTACATTGTTTTATTGTCTGAAGGAAACACGATGACAGGTAAACGACGTTACAAGTATCAGCTATTCAACAATCAATACTCAACTGCACACGATTTTAATAATTTTTGCTAGCGATGAATAATCATAAAAATGTAAACATAATGATTGATCACATTTTAGCGCCGCAAGGAATGTATACGCGTGATTTAATGCGGAAAAACATCATGAACAGACAAAATTGCGATCGGTTCAATAACCTAAAGGAAGCAAACCTAAGGTAAGAATAACATCGGTGTATATATGTACTTAACAGACCTCACCAAATTCAAATAATAAGACAAGCGTGTGTCCTTCGCCTTGCCCAAACATGGAACAAAAATACTGATGACCGTTAGAATAACCATGAAATGAAATTCTGATTTCACTCACCGTTCGCAATAAAATCTCTTATCTCCATTTATGTTGTTTTTACATTTAATTCAATTCTAAAAGTGCCCTTTTCTATTGATTTGTCACGTTTTTATCTGCTGTGTCTGCAATATCCATGTGGTTCTGATTTGCATCAATGATATTTTATGTGATTTGCATTTGTCAGAAAAAGCTATGCGAGCTAGTGTTTTAATTTATTTATATCCGATGTGAAATAAATTCGCGTGTATCTTGTATTTTGTATCTAGCATTAAACAACATGACCAACAAAACTTTTAATCCTACAATTGCTCAGATGACAAATTAAGGATGCATCCAGGCAAAATGTAGAAGTAATAACACAAGATGTATTTTGGGCTTCAATGTCATACCATATTATAAAGCAATGTGAATGGTTTAAATCGATACCAGCTGAATGCTAATTAACCGGAATAAAACGAAATAACGCCGTATTTAAATAAATAAAATACTACATTTGGACCTAATAAATTCTTTGGATGAAATATTTCAATATCCCATATAATAAATTATGTACATAATTGTGATATAAATCATAACGGCATTTTTACGTCTTTATGTGCCAAGAAATTGTTATGTATGTGCGAAGAAAATCTTTCATTCACACCTGCAAGACAAGTTAAATGTTTTACATCAGCATGGAATATTATTTATCCTAATCCAGGTTGCTCAAACAACCCACAGAGGTATGCACTTCATTAGTGGAGTTTTTTTCTTACAAATAACCGAGAAATAAACGTTATAAGAATGCGTAGAGCTCGGTGATTTATTCCCTCTCTATATAATCATGGCGATTCTGTAAAAGGTATACATTTTCTTGTCTTGGAGTGGTTTTCAATATTCAACAGAAGTTTTTCTTATTGTCAAACATCATTGCCTTAATACATTATAATGGTCAGTTATTAATGACAAGTCATCCGATTAGCTACATCGTTCTTAGATCTACATAAGACCAATATTGAAAACCAATCCTGGCCCAACTTTCTCCTAATTGTAGACCTTAAGCATAACACACGTAAGTATCTTATTTTATTTTACTGAAATAATTTACTAAAATAAGATTTGTCGAACTATAACATAGTTTATTTGATTTTCCTAACTTAAACTTCTTTTTAGTTTATTTTGATTTATATTCTAATTTTGAAAAGTTTTGATACATATATAATCAAAATATTGTGGTTAGCTCGTTCCCGATATATTGGACTTGAGAATGTTCCAGAAATTAAGGCCTGATTTTCCCGAAGAAGCTGAAATTTCTAAAGCGGATCATATTATTAAGAAATATGTTTTGAGCGAACAATTATCTGTACTATCGTAATAAATTAAACAATACATATTTTGATTTAAAAGTAAGAGTTGCTACCCAGAATATTTTTGAAACTTGGCCAAGAACCATGCGAGAATGTGCAAAGGGTCCAAAACCAATAAAGAACGTGCAAAGGGTTCAAAACCATGCAAAAATGAAGGTAGGGTCCAAAATCATTCGAGAACGTGCAAAGGTCGGAAACCATCCAAAAATGAAACTAGGGTCCAAAAACCATTCCAGAATGTGCAAAGGGTCCAAAACAATTCAAAAATGAAACTAGGGTCCAAAAAACCATTCCAAAACGTGCAAAGGTTCAAAACCATCCAAACATGAAACTAGAGTCCAAAACCATTTGAGAACGTGCAAAGGTCGGAAACCATCCAAAAATGAAGCTCGGGTCCCAAAACCATTCGAGAACGTGCAAAGGATCCATAACCATCCCAAAATGAAGCTAGGCTCCAAAAACATTCGAAAATGAAGCTAGTGTCCAAAAACCATTCGAAAATGTGCAAAGGGTCCAAAACAATTCAAAATTGAAAATAGGGTCCAAAAACCATTCCAGATCGTGCAAAGGTTCAAAACCATCCAAACATGAAACTAGAGTCCAAAGCCATTCGAGAACGTGCAAAGGTCGGAAATCATCCAAAAATGAAGCTAGGGTCCCAAAACCATTTGAGAACGTGCAAAGGGTCCAAACGCATCTAAAAATGGAGCTAGGGTCTCAAAACTCTTCGACAACGTGCAAAGGGTCCAAAAGCATCTAAATATGACACTAGTGTTCAAAAACCATTCAAGAATGAAGCTAGGATTCAAAACTTGGCCAAGAACCATGCGAGAATGTAGCTAGTGTCCAAAGCCATTAAAGAACGTGCAAAGGGTGTAAAGCCATCAAAAATATATGTAGGGTCCAAAAACAATTCGAGAATGTGCAAAGGGTCCAAAATTTTCCAAAATTGAAGATAGGGTCCAAAACCATTCGAGAAAGTGCAAAGGGTCCAAAACCATCCAATAATTAAAGCTAGGGTCCCAAAACCATTCGATAGCGTGCAGAGGGTCCAAAACCATCAAAAAAGGAAGGTAGGGTCCAAAACACTTCGATAACGTGCAAAGGGTCCAAAACCATCAAAAAATGAAGCTAGGGCCGAAAACTATTCGAGTACGTGCAAATGGTCCAAAACCATCCAAAATTGAAGCTAGGCTCCAAAAACATTCGCGAATGAAGCTAGTGTCCAAAAACCATTCGAGAATGTGCAAAGGGTCGAAAACAATTCAAAAATGAAACTAGGGTCCAAAAACCAAACCAGAACGTGCAAAGGTTCAAAACCATCCAAACATGAAACTAAAGTCCAAAACCATTCGAGAAATTGCAAAGGTCGGAAACCATCCAAAAATGAAACTAGGGTCCAAAAACCTTTCCAGAACGTGCAAAGATTCAAAACCATCCAAACATGAAACTAGAGTCCAAAACCATTCGAGAACTTGCAAAGGTCGGAAACCATTCAAAAATGAAGCTAGGGTCCCAAAACCATTCAATAACATGCAAATGGTCCAATAGCATCCAAAAATGGAGCTAGGGTCTCAAAACCATTCGACAACGTGCAAAGGGTCCAAAAGCATCCGAAAATGAAACTAGGGTTCAAAAACCATTCAAGAATGAAGCTAGGGTCCAAAAACCATTCGAGAATGTGCAAAGCGTCCAAAACAATTCAAAAATGAAACTAGGCTCCAAAAACCATTCCAGAACGTGCAAAGGTCGGAAACCATCCAAAAATGAAGCTAGGGTCCAAAAACCATTCCAAAACGTGCAAAGGATCCAAAACCATTCGATAACGTGCAGAGGGTCCAAAACCATTCGATAAAGTTCAAAGGGCCCAAAAACATTCGATAACGTGCAAAGGGTAAAACCATCCAAACATGAAGCTAGAGTCCTAAAACCATTTAAAATCGTGCAAAAGGTTTAAAACCATTCGATAACGTGCAAAGGGTCCAAAACCATTCGATAACGTGCAAAGGGTCCAAAACCATCGATAACGTTCAAAGGGTCCAGAACCATTCGATAACGTGCAAAGGTTCCAAAAACATCCAAACATGAAGCTATTGTCCAGCAGGCTCCAAAACCATTCGAGAATGTAGGCAGGGTCACAAACTATTCGAATATATAGCTAGGGTCCAGTGTCCAAAAATGGGGTCACATATGTCAAAAAGTGTTTTATCGAGTATTTTTTTAGCATTTTTGTGAGACTTGGCCCAGAACCATTCGATAATGTTGAATGAGTTCTAACAACCATTTCAGAAGCACTTAAGAATCAAGAAAACAAACGATTAAAGCAAAGCAGATATATCTAGTAAGTACTATTAAATATAGAAGGTCATGCAACAGGTTAGCATTAATTCTGCAGTAAGAACTGAATAATGTTTCATTAAATAAATGGGATTATTTTTAAAAGTCAACGATAAATGAATACAATACCTCACAACTAATATATAGTATGATGTATAGATAAGAAATATGCTTGTTGATTAAAAACATTTGGTAACAGACCTCCCAACGAACAATTATTATTTTTAACCTTGCAAATGAGAACTTACATATTATACTTCACGTATACATAATACTTCAGAACGACAAATAACAAAGGTTCGTCGATTGAATAACAGACCCCAACCGATTTAACCATGAAAATCAAAATGAACATAGGTTTGTACAGCATAATACTTCGAACAGACATACACCGTATGTTCGTGGTTTAAGACATCTCGTAGCCATCCAACCGGTTTCCACGGCACTTTGATCTTTTAACACAACATAACAGTATTTAATTCTCTTGTGACATATAAATACATGATAACAAATCGCAATGCAAAACATAAAATAATAGCACATAGTAAGGATGGATCGTATATTGAAGTTATACTCATAAGGTAAAGGATAAAAAGCATGTTTTACAAGAAGGTGTCTATGTATACAAATCGGAAGCACCAAACGTGTGTCCCAACTAAGTTCTTACTTAGTTGTCATTTCCGTTGTCGAGGTTGTAAGCCATGTAATTACCTATGATGCTTTTGTGATAGTGGTGTAATGAGTCTTGTCTTCAACGTAGACTAGTCTTAACCCCTAGTAACAATTCATTTTGCTTACCGTTCTAAGGCGTCACCCAACAATCATTGATTGACAACCTTATTCTTAAACAGTCTATGTATTGTGAGTTATTTGTAGATTAACTGTGTTGTTGTTGATGCTGTTGTTGATGTTGTTGTTGTTGTTGTTGTTACTCTGTGTTCTGGGCTTTGGCCATGTGCCTTGGAACGGGATAGATATTTACGTTTTCGACTATTGAGGTTGTTTCTGTAGTTGTTCATATTCATATTGCAGCGTTCTCTGACTCGTGTATTGTTAATTATACTGTATTCTTATGAAAAGCTACAGAAACAAGCTCAGTAGCCAAAAGTTTAAACATAACCCCCGTTTAACGGCATTGTGTAAACGACAAAGATATAGAACAAAAAAATCACGAACAAGAAAAACGAAACAACAGCACAAAACTCCGCAAACAACACAGTGCATATATACCATTTAAAACTAGGTGTGTGGATCAATGATTGTAAGGTACCGCCTTGACACGGTCAGTAAAATAAATTTTCTTGGGATTTAAACCAGTTTGCTCGAACAACCTCACTCTTATCCCAACAATCCTGAATAAGGTAAAAGCACCAAAGGTAAATCTTATCAAAGTATGCATATTAAACTTGAGGGACCTTAATGATACAACAAATAATAATAAACTAATAGGTTAACCCCGAGTACTTCAATGATTCGGGATCCCAACTCTATCTACAGACGAAGGAATACAATTCAGATTACCTAAGGCAAACTGTTCAAATATACGATGCAGTTATTGTTTGAAACTATGAGCATCACACAGAGTCTACCTTAGCAAATAAAAGGCTTAAAACTGATAAATCGATCATAGAGTTTCATAATAAAAATTATCCTTGTACTAAAACTAAAACCCAACAAACAACATTATTACAAATAAAAAAACTACATGTAGCTTAACTTTTCTTCCAAATTTTACCTAAGTAAATTTGTACAAGAAAGAGACGTAACACGCTGGAGCAATTCCCTAGCCAGCAGAAAAAGCGGTTTTAAAGATAACATGAATCTGCAAAAGTTTATAAAATCAAAGCACTGAAGGTTTAGTCATGTAAGAACGCCATATTCAACCATACATTTTGTATAAGCAATTCATCATTAAAAACAAGAAGGCAAGTACTCTTCAAAGTATTGCCGTTATATCCACTGTTGAAATAAAATCCAAGCAAATTAAATGAGTCTAAGCGAGATGATATTTGGTACCTGAGCTAGCAATAACAACGTAACGTCGTTTTTTACACTTCCCTATTCTGCACAATGCTTATACCACTACTCACTGCAATGGATAATACTCCAGCAAACTTTTATACTTACTGCCGAAAATGGTACCAAAATAATCATGAATAAATTATCTATCAACTGGAGTACGGGTTTTATCTAATTATGTGAAACAAAATAAAACGAGCAAAAAGTTTCACAAGCATTTTTTGTAATATGTCGTTTTTCTGCAGGTCTTGGGACGTTTTGACTGTCATTTTATACTTTCGATTTCGGATATTTTAAGAATTGTTTTGATTGTCAATGACTTTACAAGGATACATTGACGTCTCGTGCATCGGTGAGTATAACTTTAATGAATTATTATGTATATTTTCTGCTTTTATTTTGACAAAAACTGAAACAGGGGATAAAACATGCTGAACTATAGGTCCAAATCGAAAGAGAACGACAATGCATCATCGAATTTCTGAAAATTCATTCATTTATCTACACAGTGATACTATCCATTTGATTCAGTAATCTGTCGCATTTTTCCGCAAGGGCTATTTATAAACACATCGTTTCTGAGAGTGGCCAAAAACAAGAACAATTTGATGACTCATAAGGCATGCAACCTTAAAAGCCGAGAGTATCCGAATTAACCAGGAAGTAATTTTTGTTTACTTTTTAAATGCCAACCTCTGTAAATAGTAATTTACTTGGAGTAAACATTGAGGTAGGTTTATGCATATCATTGTTTTATTATATTTAGAATGCTATTTATAAGGGGTTGCCAATTCTTTTGCATGAACATTGGTCAAATGTTTTATAAATAATATAAATTTGAATAAATAAGACATTTGCAATATTGTGATTGGTTTTAATGAAATAAACAGACCGGGTTCTTTAAGGATCTGGTCACTTTCGGTTTTAAAAAATGTAAATAAACTATTAGAGAATTGGCAGTTATTTTTAATTAAGCCATTCTATATTATTAATTAAGAATCTGTCAAGCTGAAGTTTGTTATTGTTTATGCGCATGTTTCTGCAACGGGCATTGACCGACAAATTCATATTAAATTACTTAAAAGAGCTCGACAACCAAAACCCAATTAATCAAATTACAACGCCAAGTTTCCATTTAGTGTTTTATTGGTTAATAAGAAAAATGCAGGCTGGCTTATATAGGCATTTCACAATTGAAACTAAGAAAGTAAGCATTTGTTTTAATCTTCTAAACAGTTAATTGGATGCCTACCAACTTTAATTGTTTATAGATCATACATTATCACCAAGTAACTAATACTTAAATAATAATTGGAATGTTTCAAATTTCAACATATCAATGTTTTAATGTGTAAATTTCAGGAAACATTTTTATGTTCTGTATAGTTAATTGGATTATAAAATCACTCTCTGAAATTTTTTTTCAACTTTTCAAACATTATTTGTCTTCAGATTTATTGGAATTCCTGTTATGATAGGATTTCAATTGCTGTCATTAATTTTCAACTCAATGTTTTGATTATTCATTTGAAATTATTTTAAACTTCACATTCCATAAATGGCTGTTCTTTCTTTTTGACTAAATATTTTGAGTATTTTTACACATTAGTATGTCTGCCAATTCAGGGATGGTCAGTTTTGTCATTTATTAGTCTTTTTTTTCCCTTTTTTATTTAATCTTTTCTTCCTTTCAGTGAGAAATAAAGCCATAGAATACATTCATACCATTCAAATTCAGCCAGTCAGAATGATGGGAAGGATTGCAGAACTGAGGTAACTTAGAACTATGATGCATATTTACCAGAGAATATCTCATAAACATGCCATTTGCTTAATTTTCTTTGAAATCATACCTGAAGTTATTGAGAACTCTTTATAAACTTTGACATTTTGTATGATGACATATTTTATTATTTGTAAAATAAATGCTTTTGACATTTTTTTGAGCTGTAAAGTTGAATTGATTCTTAAATTGATTCTGGTAAATACCAAACTGTGTATAGACATCAAACCTCATTACATATATATATATATATATATATATATATATATATATATATATATATATATATATATATATATATATATATATATATATATATATATATATATATACATATATATATATATATATATAGATACATAGTTGTCCCTCTCTGAATAATACATAATTATCTATGTTTCTGTTTACTTTCAGTTTCACTCTCACCTGACTGATGCAGATTCAGTACCCTAATTGTATGTACTTTTTTTGTCAAATTGTATTTATTTGCTCTATTAAAAATATAATGTTGACTTTTTTGAGGAATAATTTTGAAAGGAAAAATAAATTATTATAGAGAAAAGGTAATTTGTTATGTACAAAAAGTGGACAAAAATGTTGAACAGTATGAAGTTTTAAATTAGAAAATCCTTATTTCTCTCTGTATGTATGTCAACTTTATTAAGACAATATTAAGACAATATCTGGTAATATAGTGTATTCTCTTAATTAAATGTGATAAAACCTTTTTAAACTGTTTGTATACATCTGTATATGTATGTTGCCATATAAACTGAATGCATGTAGTTTCTTTTGTGAACATGTGTATTAATTGAAATCAACACATTCCTTTGTTATATTTTCAGGCTCATGATGGTTTCTGAGAAAAAAAAAGCTTGGTGTAATTTGACAGTATTTTTCAGTATTTGACAGTGGTTCTATCATGCAACAGTCATACCATGAAGTGTCTCGTACAGCATGAACATTTCCTTCATTTTTTGAGTGATTATAGAGTGAAAATGTTTCCATATAAAATGTTTTCTTTTTATGTGTAAAACTTGTCATGAATGGTTACAAATACATGCATGTTCATTATGATTCCAAATCTATGCACATTTTGATTCCAATAATTAAAGTATTTTAAATTTGGTTTGAAACAGAAATATTGTCCTTATGTTTGTTTCTAAACATTATCTGGTATTATTCGTGTTTATAGTTTCCATGTCAATTTAAAAAAAAGTCGGTTCTTTTAAAGATGCACTTTTACTCCCACATAAGATTTACCACAATTAATACTTTTGTTTTATTATTCCAAAAAGGATGAATAAATGTTGGAAACAATGGTTCTAATGAAGGATGCCTACTTCTACTTGAAGGAAATGTGCATAAAAGACAGTATTTCTACCATTTGAGATCATAGTAGATCACAGTAAATCTTTATGCATTCACCAATCATTTAATATCTTTGCTTTTTCAGCTTAAATACACGGTTACAATATTTTTATCAATACTTAATATTTTCAAAAAATGAATTATTAAGTAAGTTGTTAAAGGGTTAACAGTCAAAGTATATGTTTGTTATGCATGTGTATGCATTGATACTGAATAAGAGTGTCACTTTAAACAGTTGCCATGGTAACTATAGAGTCTAGTTTTCTTAAGAAACTGTAATTGTTGTCTAAAAACCTTTGTATTTTCAATGTGATACTTTTTAGCATGTCCGCTTCAGTCAATGAAATATTTGTTAATCATTTGGTCATACTTTGTATACAATTATATTTATAATTTAACCTTGAAAATTGCTGACAATCTCATACTTATATTGAAATATTCAGAATTGCTAGATGGGTTGAAGTTTACCTTTATTACAACTGTCAGGCAAATTATGGCAAGATGTACATAATTCTCCTTTTTAACAAAAATCGATGTTTAAAGCATTTTTTGTATTTTTATTGAATGATTACCATGGCAACTAATTTTTTGTTTGCCTTTAATCTTCCTATTTATAATACTATTAATTGTAAAAATGCAACAGTCAAGCAATGAATGGAAGAATGTAAATGTTCTTTGTCTTTTACCTTTTTCAAGCTCATTCTTCAAAATATAAAGCAATTTTAAAATTTCTTAAAAATGGACGTTTTTTCATCATTTTTTTAAAGTAAAATAATTTGCTTAAAACTTTGTTTAGGTTCTGATATTTAGGAATGTGTATTAAATTTATAGAAAATAAACAAAATGTGTTGTTTGACATTATTTATTTCATTTAAATTCCGAAGTTTTGAATTTGACCTATTTTGGCAGAAAAATTGATAAAAATGTTAAATTAAAAGGGCCATAATTCTGTCAAAAATTGATGGATTTTGAAAAAATGTGCATATTTGAGTTTGTAATGACGTAACCTTTAAAATGATATATCACTTTAATATACCGCATTACATTAATTTTTTACGCTGATATTGCTACCTGAGCTCCTCACTTTAGTTTCTATTTTATTATTATTAAATTTCCATATGCATGTGTGTATATAAATAAGTTTCAATTTACGTTCTGTATTTAGTATACTATTGTATGAAATAAACTGAATTGTATTTAACATATAACTTCTTAAGCTCAACCGTTTATTGAAAAATACAGGAAAGAGAGTTAACAAGAAAACGCATTGCAGAAGTCCGTCTGACTCGCCTCCCCTGCGCAAGTTGCACCGCCGTTCATTGGTGCGGGCGAATCACATGACCTCGTCTTAGTGTGTACTCCGAGGTCACATGACTTGTCACATGCTGACCATGAGCCCCATTGACCCCACATGCCATCTACTGGCAGCGCTATAAATAGAAATATATAATTATGAAATAAACTGATATCAATTGCCTCACTTCCAAATGTCGAAGCTACAAAATCCCACGTTTTCAGTAGCACAGATATGCTATTTTATCTTAGTAGTTTGATCACATATATTTTTTAAAAAAGCCGAAGTTACAATTTTTTAAGTTACATTTTCTAAAGGTTCGGCATTTTTTGCTTCTCTGTGAGATGTCCAAAAATTGTTTGACATTTTGATCACATGATCCAACACCATTTTCTCATTGGACTATTTTCTCGGCATTTTGCAGTTAGATGCGGCTCATCTTTATGATTTTAGTGATGCAAACATTCCTAAACAGAAAAAATGCAGCTTCGGCATTATGAAGTGAGTGAGGCCATCGATATGCTTACTTTATTATCGAAACAAAGTACAATTTATTATCACAATACATGTTTTATTAAATCGTTAATTAGTTATCTGTGTTTAAATTTGGCTGATAGAGAAATGAGTATTTGAATGCATTTAACTTTATATAATATGTATTAATTTGTATTTTGCTTTTTATATGTATTCCTTTGTTTTGTTAATTCACGTGTTTGTTAAAGGGTGTAAACATTAAACAATAACATGTGACCAAAAAAGTAGGCTAACGGAACATTAGGTTAACATCCACTATCAATTTTGATGTTTTGATGTTTAATACGTGTGTACTATTTATTACACTTTAAGCAGGCAATTAAGTAATGTACAATGCATAATGTACAACTAGTCAGATAATCAATTTGTAAATGCAATGCACATGTATATGTCTGTTTGTCTTTGTGTTCTGTTCAAATGTTTAATCAAGAGTCAATATGACCTATTTCAAACAAATAGTTCGATGAATAAAGTTCTTCTATCTTCACCGTATAAAACCCCCCACAAAGGGCCGATTGTTCAGAACTTTGTTAAAGTTAACAACGTTGTAATTGACATCTATGTTAACTTTAAAATTGATAATCCTCCTCGATACACATATGGTCTGCAGTATTCCTAACAAGAGATGAGACAACAGTTTCAGCTGTACTTGTTTTTTTTTTTAACATATGAGCATATCATCGAAAAGTTCACCTTTTAAAGTTAACAACGACGTCAAACATCAAGATTTTAACTTTAACAAAGTTCTGAACAATCGAGCCAAAGTTTACAATATCTATATAGAACAACACCCAATAAACACTGCCGCTTTAATGGAATATTGTTACACTTACTTGATACTGTAGTTGCTGCTGATTGCAGGAAGTTCACCAACGCCTGTGTTTCATTTGCGTAACCATCTGTAATGTAAACATCAGTGGTATGTAACCTACATTTTCAACATCCGGTGTGTATATCACGTGAAAAAGAACTGTTCTTTAACTACACCAAAGCTGCACTCAAACAGATTGAACGTTTTTATAACCTTTTTTTATTTCTTGTCTTAGAATGAGAATTTATGCGAAATTACATGGAAGCTATTTATATACATCTGCTGACAAAAATAGATCGCAGATTGTTATATTTAAGCTCAAAAAATGATGATTTATGCATTTTTAAACAGTAAGTCGTCATAAAACGATCTTTCGTCAGCAATCTTTTATCATTGGTTTGCAGATATTTACCCCCAAAATGCTCATTCCAAGACAAAAAATAAAAAAAAGATGTAAAAATTAAAGGGTTAATCTGTGAGAGTGCAGCTTTAAATGAAATATGGCAGTCTATGCAGCTTAAAGTTCGATACGGTTATAAGTTTTCAAACACTTCGACAAAAAACTGTTTTGACAGTGATCCATTAGGCAGTGATTTAGCGAAAAGGTTTTTGAAATAAAACTAAACTCTGTTAACAGACCGAAGGCGGGGCTGTGTAAGCGGCGAAGACTGTACAATGTTTGATTTCAAATGGTATGGAGATAGTACAATTATCTTTGTTGAAGCATTCTAAGCATTCTTGCCGTCTAAGCATTTATGGCGTAATTAATCACGTGGTGTACACACACTGTCACTTGCATGGATGTGATTGGCTGTGAGAAAGGCATTGACTTAATTGTATATTTTGAACACAAAATACTCCGCCATCAAAACATGAAGCCTAACACAATCTGAATCCAAAATTTGTGCTTTTTGAACACAAAGGTATCAAAACTACTAGTTTTCAAATGCAGTTCCTTTAATTAAAACCGTTCATATGGGATAATTGCTTTCATAACTATCTCAATATATATATGAGAATGAAATCGTGTAATAATAAAAAAAATGTGGAATATGTGTAGATAAGTCGGAAAAGCGAAAACAAGCTTTGTTTTATGTCTGACTTACTTTCGTTACAAATAGGACCACCACAACGTTTCTTGATGTAGTGCAAGGTAACATCCCGGCCAAAGACGTTGAAATGTACGTTATCGTCGCCCTAGATAATAAGCAAATAAAACGTTTTGACCATAACATGTGTGTGTGTGTACCACGTGATAAAATACGTCATATATACTACGTTGGAAGGAACCGTTTTGCTTAAAATGAAGACTTCAAACAAAGATAACTTTTGTTTTAACACATTTTAAATGACACAAAGGTCAGTCTATGCCGCTTAAAGAGCCCCGCCTTCGTTGTATTACCGGAGTTTAATTAGACGATAAGTTTCCTCAAACACTTGACGAACATGTTTCCAAACTAATGTTTTGACAGTGCCACGTCAGACGGCCGTTTTGTGAAAAGATTTGTCGAAGTTTTATAAGAAACTAAGCTCTCGATCAAACTCTGGTAGAAGACCGAAGATGGGGCTCCGTAAGCGACTTACACTGCGCCATGTTTCATTTTAAATGGTGAAGAAATAGTGAAGCTAAAGTATTCATTCGGAGCAAAAATTTGCCTTCCGACGTAGCATCTATGAAGCAATTTATCACGTGGTATACACACACTGCATAAGAGCTCTCTGTTTTGAAACAGGAAAATTTCTTAATAAAATATTAACATTCGTTTAGTTCTTTGTATTGTGAAGCTTGACGTTTCTATTGTACAACACGCAACGAGTTTATGAGATGTCAATGCTTATTTCAATATTGCGGAACGATTGAATAAGGACTCCGTCATATCCACCAACGATATATGACGCTACAACATCCAGCTATTCTCGTAAACACATTTATCTTGTCGGTTGCATTTCATTTAGATTAAATACTCAATTGCTAAAGGTACTGCTATTTTTTAATCATAATGGATATTTATCTTAAATGTAAATATAAGTATTGGTTGCATTTTTCTTGCGTTTATGCTGTTTGAGCGCAGTAGGACAAGATGGTAAATGACCCAAAAGAGCTAGCGCCCTTTACGAAATTTGCGCGCGTGCCCTACTGCGTTCATACAGCATACACGCAAGAAAAAATGCGATCAATCCTTATAAATCTTTCGATAAATCTTTTCGTCTAAAGTAACAGAAAATTAATGTAGTTTTGATTTGAGAAAATACTTTGAAATCTTATGTAAAAGATTCCAGTATGGTTTGCATAAAAATTAAGACGTATTAGAAAAGTCTTGTGTTATAGGTATATGGATATACTTTGAAATCGTATGTGTAAGAATATTATAGTTTCCTAGGTATGATAATATACCCTGAAATCTTCTTTATAAAAAGAGTCTAGTATCCTTGGTACGAGAAAATCAATTGAAACCTTATGTATAAGAAGGTTCTAGCATCTTAGGTATGATATTATATCCACACATCTTATTCTGTAAGAAGTTTCAAGCATACTTTAAAATCTTATGTTTTAGAATATTCAAATAGGTGGCGCATGCGCAGGCTTACGGTTATGCATTTAGAATCAGAGGGGTTGCAACATCCATGGAAGTAGTAGCTAGGAGCTGGACGCTGATCGCGGTTATGTGCATTTATGCAAACCTGTAAATGAAGATAAAACTCAGATATATTTAGTGAAGGTTTGCCGCACCATGGAAAGTAAAAAGTTGAGCCAGGGTGATCATCGCAGTAACGTGCAGAGATATAAAAAACTGGAATTGTAGGCGTAACTGAAATACATTTAAAGTAGAAACAATATCATATATCAGTAGCCTTGTAGAAATATGATAACCAAGGCCAAATAATCTGTTTAGAAATTGAAACCTTCAATAGTCACATAACCATATACGACATTCAAACAGTTCACCTATCCTTGACTTACCGACCCCTTGCTGCACACGTCAATAGCATGACACATTCCAAAGTCACCGTCGCTGTTACCACATCCGACATTCAAACAGTCCCCCTATGCTTGACTTACTGATCCCTTGTTGCACACGTCGATAGCATGACAAGTCCCATAGTCACTATCATTGTAACCACATATGACATTCAAACAGTCCCCCTATTTTTGACTTACCGATCCCTTGTTGCACACGTCGATAGCATGACATTTCCCATAGTCACTATCATTGTAACCACATCCGACATTCACACAGTTCAACTATGCTCGACTTACCGATCCCTTGTTGCACACGTCGATAACATGACATCTACCATAGTCACTGGCACTGTTACCACAGACGACATTCAAATATTTCCCAAATCCTTGACTTTCCGAACCCTTGCTGCGCAAGTCGATAGCATGGCATCTACCATAGTCACTTGCACTGTAACCACATAAGACATTCAAATAGTCCCCCTATGCTTGACTTACCGATTCCTTGATGCACGCGTCGATAGCATGGCATCTACCATAGACATTGTCACTGTAACCACATACGACATTCAAATAGTTCCCCTATCCTTGACTTACCGTTCTCTTGTTACACACGTCGATAGCATGACACCTCCCATAGTCACTGTCATTGTAACCACATCCGACATTCAGACAGTTCCCCTATCCTTGACTTACCGACCCCTTGCTGCAAACGTCTATTGCATGACACCTCCCAAAGTCACTATCATTGATACCACATCCGACATTCAAACAGTTCCCCTATGCTTGACTTACAGACCCCTTGTTGCACACGTCGAAAGCATGGCATCTACCATAGACACTGTCACTGTAACCACACACGCCATTCAAACAGTTCCTCTATGCTTGACTTACCGACCCCTTGCTGCACACGTCAATAGCATGACACCTCCCATAGTCACTGTCACTGTAACCACATACGCCATTCAAACAGTTCCTCTATGCTTGACTTACCGACCCCTTGCTGCACACGTCAATAGCATGGCACCTCCCAAAGTCACTGTCACTGTAACCACATCCGATACAGAGATGATACCCGTCGTTGTATAGTTGTTTCATGGTTTCTGAAATTCAACAAAAAACTTGGTTTTGGAGTGAAGACAGTTTTTTATGGATCTTCGTGACCTTGTTTTCATTTGTACAAATACAACCGTTTCTTGTCGTCGCTATGCAATTAGGAAAGCATTTTGTACATGTAAAATCTTGATTCCAATAGAACAAGTAACCTCTCTGTTATTATTTACTTTGCACTTTATAAAAAACCTGATTTTTTCTGAGTCGATGCGAGGTAAAAAGTTTCAAATTTCATTTTTATTTATATAATTTTCACCGATAAAAATAAGTTCCGAAAACATGTATAAAATACTGAAGATTTGTTTATTCCATTATCTATCCCGAATTTGGTTGCTGGCCATTATTGTGACGATGATAATAACAAAACCTAAAGGAAAATTAAAACGTTATACGTGTGTGTGTAACACAATAGGCTATATCCTGTATAAGCTTCTCTTTTCTAAACCATTTTCAAGGAAATACAGACTAAGATCCCCTGATGACATTTAATATATTGTTTCCAAAACTAGAATCAGAACTGCAGACATATCACTTGCTCTGGGTGGGCCAAAATGGTGAAATGCTCTTCCCAGGGACATAAAACACATCAAAAGTGAACTTAATTTTAGAAATGAACTGGAAACTTATTTGTTTAGACTGTTTTATGATTGAAGAGTCTCCCTGATTTTATATGTAAATGACTGTTTATAGCCTAGTATAAAATAGCGCATGAACCGTGTGAAACGCAATCGTAAATTGAACAATACTTTTTGCGCTATACATATGTATTTGTATTTTTGACTATCTAGCTGCTAGTGCTTAAGTTTTCCCTTTTAACATAACGATTCACGTTGTTAAAATCCAATACGTCTGACTGCTGATTTCTAAAATTACTTAATTTCACTAAGTCGCGAATATACCATCACATAGAAAATGTACTTACGCTTGTCGCCAGCAGAAAGGCTCAATAAATCTGTTAAAATAAGAACATAATTACAAAAAAGGTTAACTAATTATACCAAATTATACATAAAAGCATGTCCAATCAAATGTACTCAGATTGAGCTTATTTACATAAATTAATTAATCAGAATCTTTAAGTTAAAAACTGACGCAAGTTATATATATCGCAGAAAAGCTCAGCCGAATTCCAATCTTCTGACGTCACATCGTAGAAAGTTTTATTGCGCGATACTAAAATGGCTTGATACAACTAATTAGAGCTTCATCAAAATGCATAAATACATTATTTGGGTTAATGCTGTGTCTTAAAGGTAAATTAAACCAGTAATGCATATACTAAAAGGGCTTAATGTTTTATTATCTGGATCGTATTCGACCCTTTATGACTATTGCATGATTTGATTTCACTCAGATATCACCAGGTGAAACCCAAATCTGCAAAACTCCGCGCATTTCAAATTAAAAATGCCGGATAAAATACAAATAAAACGCAGGTTCGATATCAGCAATATCATATTTAATTTAGAACGGCAAAACACTTTTCTGATAATTCAGAAATATTCATCAGAGCTCCCTAAACGAAATTTAAAATGTTCAAAACTTCCGCGAACACTGATCGACTGTTTGAAATCAAGTTTGACCTTCTTTTCTGATTACAGTCAAGATCAGTCTCTTTTCCTAAGTCTTTAAAAACTAGTTAACAATATGTTTTATAAAATCGGAAGGAAATATATCATTTGACCTCCAACGAAGGCTTCTTAAATGTTCCCCTACGATTTGAAATTCATATCTTAAAGCTGCAATCTCACAGATTGATTAATTTTACAACCTTTTTATTTTTTTGTCTTGGAAAGAGCAAATTTTTGAGTTTATATCTGCAAACCAATGATATAAGATTGCTGATAAAAGATCAAATCGCAGATTATCATATTTCCGTTCGAAAATTAATGTTTTACAGCTTAAATCGTTACTAATGGTTTAAGAAATATGCATAAATCATAATTTTTTTAACTTTAATATAAAATCTGCAATCTATTTTTTGTCAGCAGTCTTATTTAACTAGTTTCCATTGATTTTCGCAAAAATTGGTTCGTTCAGAGACAAAAAATAAAAAAAAAGTTGTCGAAGCGTTCAATCTGTGAGAGTGCAGCTTTAAGATAAAACTTGATGTCTGTACGTTTCCATGTACATGTATAGTCAAATCAATACATATCTTAAGATAAAAGTTGATGTCTATACGTTTCCATGTACATGTATAGTCTAATCAATACATATCTTAAGATAAATGTTGATGTCTATACGTTTCCATGTACATGTAAAGTCAAATCAATACATATTTTAAATTAAAAGTTGATGTCTATACGTTTCCATGTACATGTATAGTCAAATCAATACATATCCTAATATAAAAGTTGATGTCTATACGTTTCCATGCACATTTATAGTCAAATCAATACATATCTTTTGATAAAAGTTGATGTCTATACGTTTCCTTGTACATGTATAGTCAAATCAATACATATCTTAAGATAAAAGTTGATGTCTATACGTTTCCATGTACATATAACGTTAAAACAATACAGATGTTGCTGTACCGACTTTGCGACAATGTAAGGAAATTTTCTGGTTAACAATTGAAGTTTCTATATTATTTTTACCATGGAAATGCTTTGTAAAATACTTGAACTAAATAGTAAATAATAGAGTATGTTTTTTTAGAAATATTTGTTTGAAAAACAATGATGCTAGCATAACTCTTTTTAAGTAATTAAAAATATACAATTTTAAGACTTTTTCACCATAATTGAAACACACAAACTTTACACATAATTGAGCCATTGGAACCGATAAGTTACTCACCGAATCGGCATTTGTTGGTCACTTCGGAGTTAGCTGGTTAAACAAAAATAATAAATATTATAAAAGTCCATCAAACATACGCACTAAACACATCAAACCGATTTCGCCTCTTATGAGTCTATGCCGATAGCTTTATTTAAGTGTGATCGGGTACACAGTGGCTAAGGCTAGGTCGTCAGTCTATGGCCTGAATTGTACTATTGGAGCACTCTAAAATTATATTGTATACATCCTAAAACCATATTGTATATATTTCTACGGAATGTCAAAGCTAAAAATGCATAGTCACTCAAACGGCATTTAATTCGATAAAGGCCGAGAAACTCTCACCGAGATGAAAACTGTTAAAGATTTTACTGAAAAGACAACACATGGTTTTCGTTGTGATGAATAGTTCTTAAAACATTAAAAAAGACACACTGTTGCATCGCTTCTTTGTAACGAACATAATAACAACGATGTTAGTCTCCATCAAAAGCTTTTGATATATCACAAAAAATCTCTGACTTCTTTCCCTCCATCGAGGAATTGACAGAAAGACTAATATTTGGAGACAAGTTTGTTGGCAGTCGAATCGCTCTGGGCAAATACTGATTGGGGACTCGTTTCAATATAACTTTGAATGCAGAGGTCGTAAACACTTTTATGACAAGTGTGTTCAATGATTTTACCCCGAACGCTCGGCAGGGGAATAGGTATGTTGTTGCTAACGTTCTGATGGTCGTCTGTTTACAAAGAAGATAACAGCTAACACTGCTGACACTGGTTTGAGATCAACAGCCATCAAAAGATAACAAAATAGAAGATAAACAGATGCAGCGGAATAGGTATGTTGTTGCGAACGTCCTGATGGTCGTCTGTTTACAAAGAAGATAACAGCTAACACTGCTGACACTGGTTTGAGATCAACAGCCATCAAAAGTTAACAAAATAGAAGATAAACAAATAACCTTTTTTGTAACTAGAATAACTTAAAGATTGAACGTTTCCTACCTGGCAATACTGCTTTGACTTCCTTTGGGAAATGCTGGTATACATCGTCGAAAATAAACCTTTTCTTCCCTGTAAAAATATTAAACGTGTACGAGTTTAAAATATTGTTCTTTATTGGATATCTTAGAACGATGTAACTAATCAAGCTTGCAACTAGCTTGATACAAATAACGGACCTATACAGTAAATGAATTCAAAAATGCATTATAATAAAATCGACGACTGAAGTTGCATATTGATTACAATTCTTGAGCCACCGGGCAAATGTTGAAATAAATGGTTAATTTGTTGGTAAATTCATTTGTATCAGTGTTTGTCCCCACGTTTTTAGAACATTTATCAGCCTGATAATATCGAATTGCAATTGTTTTCTCCCCCGCGGCTATGCATTGTGATAACTACTCATTCAAGATTACTGCGATACCAAAAGCTCACTATTATTAAGTGCAAGACCAATAAAATCGACCGCTAGATTATATATCCATTCAGTTATTAAAGCTGCACTCCCACGGACTGGGCTAACGTTTTCTTAAATTGCGAATGTGTATTAACTGTGTTACTATTATGCTGATGATAAATATAAATATTTTTCAAATGTGCTGTCACCTATCTTCAGATACCCCGATAAACGTTTGTGCTATGCTTCGTTGTGTACCGTAGGCGATTGGGGTAGAAAAAAGTCCCTCGTAATCATGAACAAGCAGTAAGGCAGTGTCATTGGTTTCGCAAGGTACCAATGCGGAAATATACACACTCATTCAAGTGTAACTGAAGGGAGAACCGTTGTCTCCAATCACCACTGAAGGTCATATGACATTATAAGGACCGTCCAGTAAGCCAACGAAGGTGTATATGGACCGATGCGTTAGCAGAGGTTCATTCACCTTATTTCACCATTTTTTAAAGCACTTTAGATGTGTTTTTATTGAACATAGCTTATAATGTTTACTTGCGACATTTTTTGGCGTTGTGAAAAAAGCAAGCAACACTTACCAGTTGTATGAGGTCAGCGGCCTACATTACAATTTGGCGAGGTCCGGACCGGTCAAAAATATGATATGGACCGCTGACTTCATAAAACTGGATTTTTATCAAAATACATTGATAAACGGACCAATTGACTTTAAAAATACAAACAAGGGACATATTTATGTAAGGTACAATATACACAAAATTGCTCACTTTTAAATGCGCACCCACAATCCTCTAATCAAGAACCAAAGATTGAAAAATACACAAAGTATTTTTATAATTTGTAATGTTTGTAATTCTGGAGAAATCTCTAACAAATCTAATTACAAATATATTTAAGTATCTTATGAACAATTGGGAAAGTCCTTTGTTGGAAATACCGCACATACTCATTTGGATTCATAAAGGATAAACGAACGAGCAAACATTTCCTTTCAATGTGTTTTTTTATTACCTGACAAGAGTGAGGAGCAATCCTGGGCGTGGGTTATGTAAATGCTGATAAGCACAAGGGCTGAAAAAATAAAATATATAATATAACATTTCTTTATTCAGCTTTAAACGGCATGTGCAAATGAATATTACAAACAATTGTGCAATATATTGTGAAGTTAAGATTTGAATATGACGTTTTATTTTGACCAAAAGTTTTGTTTTGAGCGTTTATTCAAATATCATATAGTAATAACTTATGTATAAACATACTTTTCAATCCTTATATTAATATATGGACACTTTTCTTAAGGGAATTCCGATTTGTATTTAAATGTTTAAGGCAATAAATAGCGACAATGACTTTATTTCTACTTAATGTCCATCGTTTTAAATATGGACATTCGTTCATTTAATAATGGACAATCGGATGATAAAAGTTTACATAGTATCATAGCATACAAACAGTATAAACAGAACAATAAATAACATAACATAGACAATAGGTTTCAGGGATATTTTTTAGAAGTTTTGGTGATACATGTTTGATTACAAGTATTTATTTTCAAATAAATATCTATATCAGTTATATTTACTGCAACATCAGAGTACGGTGACCCCATACTACGTAACATTTTGTTTCGCTTTGTATCATGTTTATTTGTTAAAGGTGCAAACAAACTGAATATAACAGAACAGTTTCTTTACACGTAAACTGTACGGTTTATGTGAAACGTTCACATATAAATATATTAAAGTTTGTGGAATTATACATTCAGTTGACAAAACATTTTAGTCGCAGTTTTAATAGAAAACAGAAAAACTTTTCTAGGCTGATATTTAATATTGATCTTAATTGGATCTAAGATCGATGTAGCTAATCAAAGTACTGGTTATTAATAAGTGACATGTAGAGTGAATTAAATTAATGATGTATTACCATAAGAATAACTTAAGACAGATATTGAATACCACAACTTATCAACAGTATACTAAACAGGTGTTAATATGTTGGTTGTATTGCCCGTGTGATTTCTGAATAAAGTTGAAGCTACAATACGTCTATATGTTGCGCATTATGTTATATAACACTTTACAGCAATGGATTCCTTCCTTATTTATATATATACAGTCGATCAGTCCGTATGTCATTTTATTTTAATAAAAACAATCAAATTTTATGACGTCAGCGGTCCCTGTTATATATTTTGCGGTCCGGACCTCGTCAAAAATATGATATGGACCGTGTGTGGTTTGCGATTTTCATAACGGCGAAAGATTGTCACACACATTATTTTCCATGCAACACACATAAAAAGCTCTTCACAAATATTGAATAGTAATATAAGATGTTCGGTAAAAAATAAGAAATAACGCCTCGGTCCATAAACACCTTCAGGGGCTGACTGGCCGGTCCTGATAATGTCATATGACCCTTAGAGGTGTGTGAAATTTCTTAATTATAAATGACAACAAAGAAATGACAGGGAAAATCAGCTTTAAACTGCATTCTAACTTTAACTTTATTTAGCCCCAACGTTTTAGCAATACAAGTTGATCTATTTTCGATTTTACTGCTAATATAAATTATACCCATCATAATTATGTTTCTTTTTCATGTAAGTGATTGCGGCCACCTCGGACCGCCTGACTTATGATAATGGCCTCTGTGTAAGCCAACAAACAAAATGACTTCAGACATGAAATGACTAAAGATGTTTTAATACCATCTCTGCTATCTTGCACATATTTCATTTCATAGTGTTAGAGAAGTTGAAATACAATCTTGGACATATCTTTGCAACAATTGAAAATGTTGGTGTCATTATTCTATCAACGATTTGTGCTGTTTTATCCAAGATTGTTGGTTTTAATCTTATATTCATAGACTTATGTATAAAGATATTTTTCATGCATTGTATCAATATCTTGACAAATGTTTTTATTTGTTTCTTACAAAGTATTGTCAATTGAAATGTTTCATCAAACAAGTAAATGTTTATTATTTGTAATGTTTGGTGTGTCTGACTTTTAAAAATTATTTCAATAGGCGGTCATTTCAGTTAATTCTATTTGTGAACAACAAGTTTTATTATGAAAATAAATAAATATTCATATTCTTATTTAAACTATTTAACCAAATCTGACTTATGTTGGCACTGATAATGTAAAAGAATGTCAATGCCGTGATAATAGAAACAATTCGAAAGACAAATATGGAATCAAAACTTGGACCTCTCGATCCCTTTAACTGATAAAGGAACACAAGCGCACATTAAACTGAAAGTGGTTATCTAATGCCAATGTTATGAAACAATTAATAATAAGAGAGCCTTGATTTATAATCTTATATTGACTTGTAGAAATTCAGAACATGATTAGGGAAAATCTTAAACTAATAAAGTATGGCACATATTTTGCGTCGAGCGCCAAACTCACGAGAAATTGTGTATTTTTCGGTAATGAAATAGAGTAACAACCGATAAGTTATTAATTAGATTTAAGATATGTTGTTGGATGTTATTTCGGTCTATACCACGACATCTTTGACAGCTAATAAGTAAATTATTATTTTTATAACGTATTCTGATGATATGATCATTATATGTCATTTTAAAGTATACATGTTTGAAAAAAGAATGACACATAGCCGTCAGATATAATTAATGCTAGATAAAATATATATGATTAATTCTGTATACAGTAAGAAAACATGGAAAAATATACATGAGTAGAACAACATTTATAAAGTGGTAGACCATGTCAGCTACATTATACACAAAGGATATCACTAAAAAGAAATTATTTCTATGGTCCTTGCGGTAAAAAAAGTTTGATATAGGAAGACACATTTAAATATATCTTAAGTTCATAGAGATAAAATCATTAAGATAGCATTCATAAATAAATATTATTATGTCATAAAATTGCACATACAATTTGCAATTTTCAGAAAAAAAAAATCACAAAATTGTGTTTAATTGCATTTAGGCTGATTTTTTTTTTTTTTTTTGCACTCACTATTTATACATTAAAACACCCAGCTGAACTAGTATATTTCCTATTACATAACATGCAATATATTAGCCGCCAGTTATCATTGAGACAATCAGTCAACAATAGATGACAAATTGATACATATCAGGCGGCCGTTTCATTAAATGATTTTAGGGTCATTTGGTGAACATCCCATTAGAACATGACTTATCAACCGAACCGTCTTTATCTTTTCACACGGAGACAATAGTGTAGTCCGTTTATTTTCAAAACTATTGAACTTTTCAGTTGCTGTTTTGATAAAATATTTGCTAACATAAATAACGTTGCATTAATGAAATGAAGTCATTATAAATGTTGTTCTAAAACTAATGCTATTACTATTCAAAGAGTGACAATATGTCATTAATAAATAGCGTTGAAAATGACCACGTTATAAAACGACGTTTCATGTATTTAGCTCTGTCAAGATGAACATAAGGTTTTATGATTTAAATCGAATCTACCATTTATATGTCCTTTCAAACGAAATTTTACCAAAAATTACTTTTTAATCAATTTTAGAAAAATCGTTTTATTAGTCGTTGTATATAATTACACCCCCACCTTCCCCATGTGCGATCCACTTTATTAGCAACACAATGTACAAAACATATGACTTACCAAGTGTTAGAAACTGTTGCATTGTTATGGCTTCCGTTGATCCCTGAGAGTTGAAAACGAAAGGCAAAAGACCGTTGCCTGTTGATTTATGTTATATGTTATATAAATCACTACAAGCACGCCAAAGGAAAAGTCCGACCGCACATACAGCTATTGAATATGGTGTTCATGTCCGATTATAATACGTTGTCAATCTCCTACTCTGGGATATCGTTTGATGAGCAGGGATAAACTTACTCAGCGAACCCAAATTAGCTCGAATGCATTTGTTTATTTATGCAGATATTAATTTTGTTTTATCGCGTTGTCTTGTTAATCTTTGACTAATTACAGGTTTCATATTTAATCATAAAAACATACTGGAATTTTTTGGAGCGGTCAAAGGATTTTGATCATCTTCACATTATATGCATTAGTGTACATGAATAGGAAATCACCATTGTGTAGTAGTAAATAATCTAAAAAATACAAATATGCGACCCTTTGAAGTTCATGTTGAGAGTATTTCATATTATTTACATATGCCACTTTGGTTGTCCGTTCGTAATTTGTTTGCCATAAAAAATGATCATTGTACATTTTGGCCAATGGGCGTACGTAGTGCATATGAATCGTTGACAGTGAAGCACAGATCATTACTGAATTGACGTTCTGTTTCCTGTAGAATTCTGTTTTGGAAATCGCTGTATCATGCAATGAAAAAACTCGAGATAACTTTATTTTCGTTTAATCTATACAGTAAACCTATCAGTTATCACTTCAAAATACATAAAGAAAGATGTTTAATTATGAAATGAATAGTAAGTTCGATGAGAGAATGTAACATGATAATAAGCTCAAGTATTCTTTTTTGGCAATTCCAAGTGGCGAAGAACGAGACCACGATATTCATGAGTTCCAAAAATATTGATAAAGATCGTGCTGCCGAATACTCTCTCTTTCATAATGTATTTCTCCTTTCTTTATCAATCAGATGTACCTTTATATATGCATTGTATTCCGTTACATCTATAGCTACGTAAACACTTTCATCTATCGCTCAATATATATATATATATATATATATATATATATATATATATATATATATATATCTAATAGCTCAATTTATGTGTCCTTCGATATTAAAATAAAACGTATTACTTAATGTGTTTGTGACGTCAGAATTTCATTAAATCTGTAGCTTGATTCATATGTCCTTTGATATTCAAAAACACGTATCGGTAAATATGATTTTGACGTCAGAATTTCATTAAATCTGTAGCTTAATTCATGTGTCCTTTGATATTCAAAAAGCACGTATTGCTAAATATGCCTTTGACGTCATAATTTCATTAAATCTGTAGCTTTATTCATGTGTCCTTTGATATTCAAACAGACGTATCGCTAAATATGCTTTTGACGTCATAATTTCATAAAATCTGTAGCTTAATTCATGTGTCCTTTGATATTCAAACAGACGTATCGCTAAATATGTTTTGACGTCATAATTTCATAAAATCTGTAGCTTAATAGTTGTGTCCTTTGGTTTTCAAAACACGTATCGCTAAATATTTATTTGACGTCATCAGTCAATTTCATACACCCTTCAATAAATATTCGACTATAGAGGATCAATTTTACCTCTCGCTCAATCTTGTATCCTACCGCCAGGATTTAATTACACCAATTGCTAAATATAAAGTCATATCAAACAACAAAACATTACACAAAACTTACTTTATAAGTGAAGTTATAGGGCTATATGTCACAAAAGGGAAAATCGGGCAAATACATCAGCATATCAGAGTTGAATGGATATACCTCTATTTGTAACATGATTATGCTAGAAAGGTGAGAGTTTCGCTTGTCACAGCTCAGGCCTTCAAAGATAATGAGACCAAATAGGCCACTTTCCTCTATATTAAGACAGAAATACATGCCAGGACGCATGTCCTTATAATCTGTTTAGTCATGTTGTGGTTAAACATATGAAGAGGGGAAGTTAAAAGGCTCTATGTGATTCTAGTTTTAATGTCACTAAGGACGTTTTCGATTTTATTGTCGAATGGTTGAAACGATCTTAGTCTAAACAATAAAACAGGGGCTCGTTTCACGAAGTCCTTAATAAGCATTGTGTTTCTTAAACACCACTGGGATCCTTACGATTAAATTAATTTAATTTTGAATAAACTCAATTAATGGTTTAATTTAAATGTGTGTATAAACCTAACAAGCAATTGCATACACATCACAGTCAACATTCTTTAAAGGCAACAATAAAGATTGATATTTTACTTATTTTAATGCATTATCTTGTTAAACTCATTGACTTCAATGATCTGAACAAAAGTATGCATAAATATAGGTACAGATAAAACATTATTAACGATATTTTGGTGCGTGATTACCTTGAGTATTTGTGGCCAAGAAACTATTCATAAAAACAAATTAAAAAATAGCCTTATACCTAGAGCAAAATCCTCTTTTTATTCTTTATTCTCATTAAACACAAAGGAGTTAACATAAAAATGCATTTTCTTTTTGCATCAACCTATATCGATCACCTATAAACTTTTATCAAATTATTGAACAGCAGTATCATCTTTCATTTACAAATCATTCGGGAAAAACATCTTTTATAATGAAAACCTGAAAAATGAAAGGACTATAAGTATCTTTTATAATGAATCATTGGATACTACAGGGACTAGAAGTATCTTTTATAATAAAACATTGGATACTACAGGGACTAGAAGAATCTTTTATAATAAAACATTAGATACTACAGGGAATAGAAGAATCTTTTATAATAAAACATTGGATACTACAGGGACTAGAAGTATATTTTATAATAAAACATTGGATACTACAGGGACTAGAAGCATCTTTTATAATAAAACATTGGATACTACAGGGAATAGAAGAATCTTTTATAATAAAACATTGGATACATCAGGGACTAGAAGTATCTTTTATAATAAAACATTGAATACTACAGGGACTAGAAGTATCTTTTATAATAAAACATTGGATACTACAGGGACTAGAAGAATCTTTTATAATAAAACATTGGATACTACAGGGACTAGAAGAATCTTTTATAATAAAACATTGGATACTACAGGGACTAGAAGAATCTTTTATAATAAAACATTGGATACATCAGGAACTAGAAGTATCTTTTATAATAAAACATTGAATACTACAGGGACTAGAAGTATCTTTTATAATAAAACATTGGATACAACAGGGACTAGAAGTATCTTTTATCATAAAACATTGGATACTACAGGGACTAGAAGTATATTTTATAATAAAACATTGAATACTACAGGGACTAGAAGTATCTTTTATTATAAAAACATTGGATACAACAGGGACTAGAAGTATCTTTTATAATAAAACATTGGATACTACAGGGACTAGAAGTATCTTTTATAATAAAACATTAGATACTACAGGGACTAGAAGAATCTTTTATAATAAAACATTGGATACTACAGGGACTAGAAATATTTTTATAATAAAACATTGGATACTAGAGGGACTAGAGGTATCTATTATAATAAAACATTGGATTCAACAGGGACTAGAAGTATCTTCTATAATAAAACATTGGATACTAGAGGGACTAGAAGTATATTTTTGTAATAAAACTTTGGATACTACAAGGAATAGAAGTATCTTTTATAATAAAACATTGGATACTACAGGGACTAGAAGTATCTTTTATAATAAAACATTGGATTTTACAGGGAATAGAAGAATCTTCTATCATAAAACATTGAATACTACAAGGACTAGAAGTATCTTTTATAATAAAACATTGAATACTACAGGGACTAGAAGTATCTTTTATAATAAAACATTGGATACTACAAGGACTAGAAGTATCTTTTATAATAAAACATTGGATACTACAGGGACTAGAAGTATCTTTTATCATAAAACATTGGACACTACAGGGACTAGAAGTATCTTTTATAATAAAACATTGGACACTACAGGGACTAGACGTATCTTTTATAATAAAACATTGGATACTACAAGGACTAGAAGTATCTTTTATAATAAAGCTTTGGATACTACAGGGACTAGAAGTATCTTCTATAATAAAACATTGGATACTACAAGGACTAGAAGTATCTTTTATAATAAAACATTGGATACTACAGGGACTAGAAGTATCTTTTATAATAAAACATTGGATACTACAAGGACTAGAAGTATCTTTTATAATAAAACATTGGATACTACAGGGACTAGAAGTATCTTTTATAATAAAACATTGGATACTACAGGGACTAGAAGTATCTTTTATAATAAAACATTGGATACTACAAGGACTAGAAGTATCTTTTATAATAAAACATTGGATACTACAAGGACTAGAAGTATCTTTTATAATAAAACATTGGATACTACAAGGACTAGAAGTATCTTTTATAATAAAACATTGGATACTACAAGGACTAGAAGTATCTTTTATAATAAAACATTGGATACTACAGGGACTAGAAGTATCTTTTATAATAAAACATTGGATACTACAAGGACTAGAAGTATCTTTGATAATAAAGCTTTGGATACTACAGGGACTAGAAGTATCTTCTTTAATAAAACATTGGATACTACAAGGACTAGAAGTATCTTCTATAATAAAACATTGGATACTACAAGGACTAGAAGTATCTTTTATAATAAAACTTTGGATACTACAGGGACTAGAAGTATCTTCTATAATAAAACATTGGATACTACAAGGACTAGAAGTATCTTTTATAATAAAACTTTGGATACTACAGGGACTAGAAGCATCTTTTATAATAAAACATTGGATACTACAGGGACTAGAAGTATCTTTTATAATAAAACATTGGATACTCCAAGGACTAGAAGTATCTTTTATAATAAAACATTGGATACTACAAGGACTAGAAGTATCTTTTATAATAAAACATTGGATACTACAAGGACTAGAAGTATCTTCTATAATAAAACATTGGATAATACAGGGACTAGAAGTATCTTTTATAATAAAACTTTGGATACTACAAGGACTAGAAGTATCTTCTATAATAAAACATTGGATAATACAGGGACTAGAAGTATCTTTTATAATAAAACATTGGATACTACAGAGACTAGAAGTATCTTTTATAATAAAACATTGGATACTACAGGGACTAGAAGTATCTTTTATAATAAAACATTGGATACTACAGGGACTAGAAGTATCTTTTATAATAAAACATTGGATACTACAGGGACTAGAAGTATCTTTTATAATAAAACATTGGATACTACAGGGACTAGAAGTATCTTTTATAATAAAACATTGGATACTACAAGGACTAGAAGTATCTTTTATAATAAAACATTGGATACTACAAGGACTAGAAGTATCTTTTATAATAAAACATTGGATACTACAGGGACTAGAAGTATCTTTTATAATAAATCATTGGATTCTACAAGGACTAGAAGTATCTTTTATAATAAAACATTGGATACTACAGGGACTAGAAGCATCTTTTATAATAAAACATTGGATACTACAGGGAATAGAAGAATCTTTTATAATAAAACATTGGATACATCAGGGACTAGAAGTATCTTTTATAATAAAACATTGAATACTACAGGGACTAGAAGTATCTTTTATAATAAAACATTGGATACTTCAGGGACTAGAAGAATCTTTTATAATAAAACATTGGATACTACAGGGACTAGAAGAATCTTTTATAATAAAACATTGGATACTACAGGGACTAGAAGAATCTTTTATAATAAAACATTGGATACATCAGGAACTAGAAGTATCTTTTATAATAAAACATTGAATACTACAGGGACTAGAAGAATCTTTTATAATAAAACATTGGATACAACAGGGACTAGAAGTATCTTTTATCATAAAACATTGGATACTACAGGGACTAGAAGTATATTTTATAATAAAACATTGAATACTACAGGGACTAGAAGTATCTTTTATTATAAAACATTGGATACAACAGGGACTAGAAGTATCTTTTATAATAAAACATTGGATACTACAGGGACTAGAAGTATCTTTTATAATAAAACATTAGATACTACAGGGACTAGAAGAATCTTTTATAATAAAACATTGGATACTAAAGGGACTAGAAATATTTTTTTAATAAAACATTGGATACTAGAGGGACTAGAGGTATCTATTATAATAAAACATTGGATTCAACAGGGACTAGAAGTATCTTCTATAATAAAACATTGGATACTAGAGGGACTAGAAGTATATTTTTGTAATAAAACTTTGGATACTACAAGGAATAGAAGTATCTTTTATAATAAAACATTGGATACTACAGGGACTAGAAGTATCTTTTATAATAAAACATTGGATTTTACAGGGAATAGAAGAATCTTCTATCATAAAACATTGAATACTACAAGGACTAGAAGTATCTTTTATAATAAAACATTGAATACTACAGGGACTAGAAGTATCTTTTATAATAAAACATTGGATACTACAAGGACTAGAAGTATCTTTTATAATAAAACATTGGATACTACAGGGACTAGAAGAATCTTTTATCATAAAACATTGGACACTACAGGGACTAGAAGTATCTTTTATAATAAAACATTGGACACTACAGGGACTAGAAGTATCTTTTATAATAAAACATTGGATACTACAAGGACTAGAAGTATCTTTTATAATAAAGCTTTGGATACTACAGGGACTAGAAGTATCTTTTATAATAAAACATTGGACACTACAGGGACTAGAAGTATCTTCTATAATAAAACATTGAATACTACAAGGACTAGAAGTATCTTTTATAATAAAACATTGGATACTACAGGGACTAGAAGTATCTTTTATAATAAAACATTGGATACTACAAGGACTAGAAGTATATTTTATAATAATACATTGGATGCAACAGAGACTAGAAGTATCTTCTATAATAAAACATTGGATACTACAGGGACTAGAAATATTTTTTATAATAAAACATTGGATACTACAGGGACTAGAAATATTTTTGATAGTAAAACATTGGATACTACAGGGACTAGAAGTATCTTTTATAATAAAACATTGGATGCAAGAGGGACTAGAAGTATCTTCTATAATAAAACATTGAATACTACAAGGACTAGAAGTATCTTCTATAATAAAACATTGGATACTACAAGGACTAGAAGTATCTTTTATAATAAAACTTTGGATACTACAGGGACTAGAAGTATCTTTTATAATAAAACATTGGATACTACAGGGACTAGAAGTATCTTTTATAATAAAACTTTGGATACTACAGGGACTAGAAGTATCTTTTATAATAAAACATTGGATACTACAGGGACTAGAAGTATCTTTTAAAATAAAACATTGGATACTACAAGGACTAGAAGTATCTTTTATAATAAAACTTTGGATACTACAGGGACTAGAAGTATCTTTTATAATAAAACATTGGATACTACAGGGACTAGAAGTATCTTTTATAATAAAACATTGGATACTACAGGGACTAGAAGTATCTTTTATAATAAAACATTGGATACTACAGGGACTAGAAGTATCTTTTATAATAAAACTTTGGATACTACAGGGACTAGAAGTATCTTTTAAAATAAAACATTGGATACTACAGGGACTAGAAGTATCTTTTATAATAAAACATTGGATACTACAGGGACTAGAAGTATCTTTTAAAATAAAACATTGAATACTACAGGGACTAGAAGTATCTTCTATAATAAAACATTGGATACTACAGGGACTAGAAGTATCTTTTATAATAAAACTTTAGATACTACAGGGACTAGAAGTATCTTTTATAATAAAACATTGGATACTACAGGGACTAGAAGTATCTTTTATAATAAAACATTGGATACTACAGGGACTAGAAGTATCTTTTATAATAAAACTTTGGATACTACAGGGACTAGAAGTATCTTTTATAATAAAACGTTGGATACTACAGGGACTAGAAGTATCTTTTATAATAAAACTTTGGATACTACAGGGACTAGAAGTATCTTTTATAATAAAACATTGGATACTACAGCGACTAGAAGTATCTTTAATAATAAAACATTGGATACTACAGGGACTAGAAGTATCTTTTAAAATAAAACATTGGATACTACAGGGACTAGAAGTATCTTTTATAATAAAACATTAGATACTACAGGGACTAGAAGTATCTTTTATAATAAAACATTGGATACTACAGGGACAAGAAGTATATTTTATAATAAAACATTGGATACTACAGGGACTAGAAGTATCTTCTATAATAAAACATTGAATACTACAGGGACTAGAAGTATCTTTTATAATAAAACATTGGATACTACAGGGACTAGAAGTATCTTTTATAATAAAACATTGGATACTACAAGGACTAGAAGTATATTTTATCATAAAACATTGGATACTACAGGGACTAGAAGTATATTTTATAATAAAACATTGGATACTACAGGGACTAGAAGTATCTTCTATAATAAAACATTGGATACTACAAGGACTAGAAGTATCTTTTATAATAAAACATTGGATACTACAAGGACTAGAAGTATCTTTTATAATAAAACATTGGATACTACAGGGACTAGAAGTATCTTTTATAATAAAACATTGGATACTACAGGGACTAGAAGTATCTTCTATAATAAAACATTGGATACTACAAGGACTAGAAGTATCTTTTATAATAAAACATTGGATACTACAAGGACTAGAAGTATATTTTATAATAAAACATTGGATACTACAAGGACTAGAAGTATATTTTATAATAAAACATTGGATACTACAGGGACTAGAAGTATCTTCTATAATAAAACATTGAATACTACAAGGACTAGAAGTATCTTTTATAATAAAACATTGGATACTACAAGGACTAGAAGTATCTTTTATAATAAAACATTGGATACTACAGGGACTAGAAGTATCTTTTATAATAAAACATTGAATACTACAGGGAATAGAAGAATCTTTTATAATAAAACATTGGATACTACAAGGACTAGAAGTATCTTTTATAATAAAACATTGGATACTACAGGGACTAGAAGTATCTTTTATAATAAAACATTGGATACTACAGGGACTAGAAGTATCTTTTATAATAAAACATTGGATACTACAGGGACTAGAAGTATCTTTTATAATAAAACATTGGATACTACAGGGACTTTAAGAATCTTTTATAATAAAACATTGGATACTACAGGGACTAGAAGTATCTTTTATAATAAAACATTGGATACTACAAGGACTAGAAGTATCTTTTAAAATAAAACATTGGATACTACAGGGACTAGAAGTATCTTTTATAATAAAGCTTTGGATACTACAAGGACTAGAAGTATATTTTATAATAAAACATTGGATGCAACAGAGACTAGAAGTATCTTCTATAATAAAACATTGGATACTACAGGGACTAGAAGTATCTTTTATAATAAAACATTGGATACTACAAGGACTAGAAGTATCTTTTATAATAAAACATTGGATACTACAAGGACTAGAAGTATATTTTATAATAAAACATTGGATGCAACAGAGACTAGAAGTATCTTCTATAATAAAACATTGGATACTACAGGGACTAGAAATATTTTTTATAATAAAACATTGGATACTACAGGGACTAGAAATATTTTTGATAGTAAAACATTGGATACTACAGGGACTAGAAGTATCTTTTATAATAAAACATTGGATGCAACAGGGACTAGAAGTATCTTCTATAATAAAACATTGAATACTACAAGGACTAGAAGTATCTTCTATAATAAAACATTGGATACTACAAGGACTAGAAGTATCTTTTATAATAAAACTTTGGATACTACAGGGACTAGAAGTATCTTTTATAATAAAACATTGGATACTACAGGGACTAGAAGTATCTTTTATATTAAAAGATTTGATACTTCAGGGACTAGAAGTATTTTTTATAATAAAACATTGGACACTGCATTAACTAGAAGTATCTTTTATAATAAAACATTGGATACTACAAGGACTAGAAGTATCTTTTATAATAAAACTTTGGATACTACAGGGACTAGAAGTATCTTTTATAATAAAACATTGGATACTACAGGGACTAGAAGTATCTTTCATAACAAAACTTTGGATACTACAGGGACTAGAAGTATCTTTTATAATAAAACATTGGATGCAAGAGGGACTAGAAGTATCTTCTATAATAAAACATTGAATACTACAAGGACTAGAAGTATCTTCTATAATAAAACATTGGATACTACAAGGACTAGAAGTATCTTTTATAATAAAACTTTGGATACTACAGGGACTAGAAGTATCTTTTATAATAAAACATTGGATACTACAAGGACTAGAAGTATCTTTTATATTAAAAGATTTGATACTTCAGGGACTAGAAGTATTTTTTATAATAAAACATTGGATACTACAAGGACTAGAAGTATCTTTTATAATAAAACATTGGATACTACAGGGACTAGAAGTATCTTTTATAATAAAACATTGGATACTACAGGGACTAGAAGTATCTTTTATAATAAAACATTGAATACTACAGGGACTAGAAGTATCTTTTATAATAAAACATTGGATACTACAGGGACTAGAAGTATCTTTTATAATAAAACATTGGATACTACAAGGACTAGAAGTATCTTTTAAAATAAAACATTGGATACTACAAGGACTAGAAGTATCTTTTATAATAAAACATTGGATACTACAGGGACTAGAAGTATCTTTTATAATAAAACATTGAATACTACAGGGACTAGAAGTATCTTTTAAAATAAAACATTGGATACTACAGGGACTAGAAGTATCTTTTATAATAAAACATTGGATACTACAAGGACTAGAAGTATCTTTTATAATAAAACATTGGATACTACAAGGACTAGAAGTATCTTTTATTATAAAACATTGGATACTTCAAGGACTAGAAGTATCTTTTATAATAAAACATTGGATACTACAGGGACTAGAAGTATCTTTTATAATAAAACATTGGATACTACAGGGACTAGAAGTATCTTTTAAAATAAAACATTGGATACTACAAGGACTAGAAGTATCTTTTATAATAAAACATTGGATACTACAGGGACTAGAAGTATCTTTTATAATAAAACATTGGATACTACAAGGACTAGAAGTATCTTTTATAATAAAACATTGAATACTACAGGGACTAGAAGTATCTTTTATAATAAAACATTGGATACTACAGGGACTTGAAGTATCTTTTAAAATAAAACATTGGATACTACAGGGACTAGAAGTATCTTTTATAATAAAACATTGGATACTACAAGGACTAGAAGTATCTTTTAAATAAAACATTGGATGCAACAAGGACTAGAAGTATCTTTTATAATAAAACATTGGATACTACAAGGACTAGAAGTATCTTTTAAAATAAAACATTGGATACTACAGGGACTAGAAGTATATTTTATAATAAAACATTGGATACTACAGGGACTAGAAGTATCTTTTATAATAAAACATTGGATACTACAGGGACTAGAAGTATCTTTTAAAATAAAACATTGGATACTACAAGGACTAGAAGTATCTTTTATAATAAAACATTGGATACTACAGGGACTAGAAGTATCTTTTAAAATAAAACGTTGGATACTACAGGGACTAGAAGTATATTTTATAATAAAACATTGGATACTACAGGGACTAGAAGTATCTTTTATAATAAAACATTGGATACTACAGGGACTAGAAGTATCTTTTAAATAAAACATTGGATACTACAGGGACTAGAAGTATCTTTTATAATAAAACATTGGATACACCAGGGACTAGAAGTATCTTTTAAAATAAAACATTGGATACTACAAGGACTAGAAGTATCTTTTATAATAAAACATTGGATACTACAAGGACTAGAAGTATCTTTTATAATAAAACATTGGATATTACAAGGACTAGAAGTATCTTTTATAATAAAACATTGGATACTACAGGGACTAGAAGTATCTTTTATAATAAAACATTGGATATTACAAGGACTAGAAGTATCTTTTATAATAAAACATTGGATACTACAAGGACTAGAAGTATCTTTTATAATAAAACATTGGATATTACAAGGACTAGAAGTATCTTTTAAAATAAAACATTGGATACTACAAGGACTAGAAGTATCTTTTATAATAAAACATTGGATACTACAGGGACTAGAAGTATCTTTTATAATAAAACATTGAATACTACAGGGACTAGAAGTATCTTTTAAAATAAAACATTGGATACTACAGGGACTAGAAGTATCTTTTTTAATAAAACATTGGATACTACAAGGACTAGAAGTATCTTTTAAAATAAAACATTGGATACTACAAGGACTAGAAGTATCTTTTATAATAAAACATTGGATACTACAGGGACTAGAAGTATCTTTTATAATAAAACATTGGATACTACAGGGACTAGAAGTATCTTTTATAATAAAACATTGGATACTACAGGGACTAGAAGTATCTTTTATAATAAAACATTGAATACTACAGGGACTAGAAGTATCTTTTATAATAAAACATTGAATACTACAGGGACTAGAAGTATCTTTTATAATAAAACATTGGATACTACAGGGACTAGAAGTATCTTTTATAATAAAACATTGAATACTACAGGGACTAGAAGTATCTTTTAAAATAAAACATTGGATACTACAGGGACTAGAAGTATCTTTTATAATAAAACATTGGATACTACAGGGACTAGAAGTATCATTTAAAATAAAACATTGGATACTACAAGGACTAGAAGTATCTTTTAAAATAAAACATTGGATACTACAGGGACTAGAAGTATCTTTTATAATAAAGCTTTGGATAATACAAGGACTAGAAGTATCTTTTATAATAAAACATTGGATACTACAAGGACTAGAAGTATCTTTTAAAATAAAACATTGGATACTACAGGGACTAGAAGTATCTTTTAAAATAAAACATTGGATACTACAGGGACTAGAAGTATCTTTTATAATAAAGCTTTGGATACTACAAGGACTAGAAGTATCTTTTATAATAAAACATTGGATACTACAAGGACTAGAAGTATCTTTTATAATAAAACATTGAATACTACAGGGACTAGAAGTATCTTTTAAAATAAAACATTGGATACTACAAGGACTAGAAGTATCTTTTATAATAAAACATTGGATACTACAGGGACTAGAAGTATCTTTTATAATAAAACATTGGATACTACAGGGACTAGAAGTATCTTTTATAATAAAACATTGGATACTACAAGGACTAGAAGTATCTTTTAAAATAAAACATTGGATACTACAAGGACTAGAAGTATCTTTTAAAATAAAACATTGGATACTACAAGGACTAGAAGTATCTTTTAAAATAAAACATTGGATACTACAAGGACTAGAAGTATCTTTTAAAATAAAACATTGGATACTACAAGGACTAGAAGTATCTTTTATAATAAAACATTGAATACTACAGGGACTTGAAGTATATTTTATAATAAAACATTGAATACTGCAGAGACTTGAAGTATGTTTTATAATAAAACATTGGATACTACAAGGACTAGAAGTATCTTTTAAAATAAAACATTGGATACTACAAGGACTAGAAGTATCTTTTAAAATAAAACATTGGATACTACAAGGACTAGAAGTATCTTTTATAATAAAACATTGAATACTACAGGGACTTGAAGTATATTTTATAATAAAACATTGGATACTACAGAGACTTGAAGTATGTTTTATAATAAAACATTGGATACTACAAGGACTAGAAGTATCTTTTAAAATAAAACATTGGATACTACAAGGACTAGAAGAATCTTTTATAATAAAACATTGGATACTACAGGGACTTGAAGTTTCTTTTAAAATAAAACATTGAATACTGCAAGGGCTAGAAGTATCTTTTATAATAAAACATTGGATACTACAGAGACTAGAAGTATCTTTTAAAATAAAACATTGGATACTACAGGGACTAGAAGTATCTTTTATAATAAAACATTGGATACTACAAGGACTAGAAGTATCTTTTATAATAAAACATTGGATACTACAGAGACTAGAAGTATCTTTTAAAATAAAACATTGAATACTACAGGGACTAGAAGTATCTTCTATAATAAAACATTGGATACTGCAGGGACTAGAAGTATCTTTTAAAATAAAACATTGGATACTACAGGGACTAGAAGTATCTTTTATAATAAAACATTGGATACTACAAGGACTAGAAGTATCTTTTATAATAAAACATTGGATACTACAGGGACTAGAAGTATCTTTTAAAATAAAACATTGAATACTACAGGGACTAGAAGTATCTTTTATAATAAAACATTGGATACTACAGGGACTAGAAGTATCTTTTATAATAAAACATTGGATACTACAGGTACTAGAAGTATCTTTTATAATAAAACATTGGATACTACAAGGACTAGAAGTATCTTTTATAATAAAACATTGGATACTACAGGGACTAGAAGTATCTTTTATAATAAAACATTGGATACTACAAGGACTAGAAGTATCTTTTATAATAAAACATTGAATACTACAGGGACTAGAAGTATCTTTTATAATAAAACATTGAATACTACAGGGACTAGAAGTATCTGTTATAATAAAACATTGGATACTCCAGGGACTAGAAGTATCTTTTAAAATAAAACATTGGATACTACAGGGACTTGAAGTATCTTTTAAAATAAAACATTGAATACTACAAGGACTAGAAGTATCTTTTATAATAAAACATTGGATACTACAGGGACTAGAAGTATCTTTTATAATAAAACATTGGATACTACAGGGACTAGAAGTATCTTTTAAAATAAAACATTGGATACTACAAGGACTAGAAGTATCTTTTATAATAAAACATTGGATACTACAGGGACTAGAAGTATCTTCTATAATAAAACATTGGATACTACAGGGATTAGAAGTATCTTCTATAATAAAACATTGGATACTACAGGGACTAGAAGTATCTTTTATAATAAAACATTGGATACTACAAGGACTAGAAGAATCTTTTATAATAAAACATTGGATACTACAGGGACTAGAAGTATCTTTTATAATAAAACATTGGATACTACAAGGACTAGAAGTATCTTTTAAAATAAAACATTGGATACTACAGGGACTAGAAGTATCTTCTTAATAAAACATTGGATACTACAAGGACTAGAAGTATCTTTTATAATAAAACATTGGATACTACAGGGACTAGAAGTATCTTTTATAATAAAACATTGGATACTACAAGGACTAGAAGTATCTTTTAAAATAAAACATTGGATACTACAAGGACTAGAAGTATCTTTTATAATAAAACATTGGATACTACAAGGACTAGAAGTATCTTTTAAAATAAAACATTGGATACTACAGGGACTAGAAGTATATTTTATAATAAAACATTGGATACTACAGGGACTAGAAGTATCTTTTATAATAAAACATTGGATACTACAGGGACTAGAAGTATCTTTTAAATAAAACATTGGATACTACAGGACTAGAAGTATCTTTTATAATAAAACATTGGATACTACAAGGACTAGAAGTATCTTTTATAATAAAACATTGGATACTACAGGGACTAGAAGTATCTTTTAAAATAAAACATTGGATACTACAGGGACTAGAAGTATATTTTATAATAAAACATTGGATACTACAGGGACTAGAAGTATCTTTTATAATAAAACATTGGATACTACAGGGACTAGAAGTATCTTTTAAAATAAAACATTGGATACTACAGGGACTAGAAGTATCTTTTATAATAAAACATTGGATACACCAGGGACTAGAAGTATCTTTTAAAATAAAACATTGGATACTACAAGGACTAGAAGTATCTTTTATAATAAAACATTGGATACTACAGGGACTAGAAGTATCTTTTATAATAAAACATTGGATATTACAAGGACTAGAAGTATCTTTTATAATAAAACATTGGATACTACAGGGACTAGAAGTATCTTTTATAATAAAACATTGGATATTACAAGGACTAGAAGTATCTTTTATAATAAAACATTGGATACTACAAGGACTAGAAGTATCTTTTATAATAAAACATTGGATATTACAAGGACTAGAAGTATCTTTTAAATAAAACATTGGATACTACAAGGACTAGAAGTATCTTTTATAATAAAACATTGGATACTACAAGGGACTAGAAGTATCTTTTATAATAAAACATTGAATACTACAGGGACTAGAAGTATCTTTTAAAATAAAACATTGGATACTACAAGGACTAGAAGTATCTTTTATAATAAAACATTGGATACTACAAGGACTAGAAGTATCTTTTAAAATAAAACATTGGATACTACAAGGACTAGAAGTATCTTTTATAATAAAACATTGGATACTACAAGGACTAGAAGTATCTTTTATAATAAAACATTGGATACTACAGAGACTAGAAGTATCTTTTATAATAAAACATTGGATACTACAGGGACTAGAAGTATCTTTTATAATAAAACATTGATACTACAGGGACTAGAAGTATCTTTTATAATAAAACATTGAATACTACAGGGACTTAGAAGTATCTTTTATAATAAAACATTGGATACTACAGGGACTAGAAGTATCTTTTATAATAAAACATTGAATACTACAGGGACTAGAAGTATCTTTTAAAATAAAACATTGGATACTACAGGGACTAGAAGTATCTTTTATAATAAAACATTGGATACTACAGGGACTAGAAGTATCTTTTAAATAAAACATTGGATACTACAAGGACTAGAAGTATCTTTTAAAATAAAACATTGGATACTACAGGGACTAGAAGTATCTTTTATAATAAAGCATTTGGATAATACAAGGACTAGAAGTATCTTTTATAATAAAACATTGGATACTACAAGGACTAGAAGTATCTTTTAAAATAAAACATTGGATACTACAGGGACTAGAAGTATCTTTTAAAATAAAACATTGGATACTACAGGGACTAGAAGTATCTTTTATAATAAAACATTGGATACTACAAGGACTAGAAGTATCTTTTATAATAAAACATTGGATACTACAGGGACTAGAAGTATCTTTTATAATAAAACATTGAATACTACAGGGACTAGAAGTATCTTTTAAAATAAAACATTGGATACTACAAGGACTAGAAGTATCTTTTATAATAAAACATTGGATACTACAGGGACTAGAAGTATCTTTTATAATAAAACATTGGATACTACAAGGACTAGAAGTATCTTCTATAATAAAACATTGAATACTACAAGGACTAGAAGTATCTTTTAAAATAAAACATTGAATACTACAGGGACTAGAAGTATCTTTTATAATAAAACATTGGATACTACAAGGACTAGAAGTATCTTTTAAAATAAAACATTGGATACTACAAGGACTAGAAGTATCTTTTATAATAAAACATTGAATACTACAGGGACTTGAAGTATATTTTATAATAAAACATTGAATACTGCAGAGACTTCAAGTATGTTTTATAATAAAACATTGGATACTACAAGGACTAGAAGTATCTTTTAAAATAAAACATTGGATACTACAAGGACTAGAAGTATCTTTTAAAATAAAACATTGGATACTACAAGGACTAGAAGTATCTTTTATAATAAAACATTGAATACTACAGGGACTTGAAGTATATTTTATAATAAAACATTGGATACTACAGAGACTTGAAGTATGTTTTATAATAAAACATTGGATACTACAAGGACTAGAAGTATCTTTTAAAATAAAACATTGGATACTACAAGGACTAGAAGAATCTTTTATAATAAAACATTGGATACTACAGGGACTTGAAGTTTCTTTTAAAATAAAACATTGAATACTGCAAGGGCTAGAAGTATCTTTTATAATAAAACATTGGATACTACAGAGACTAGAAGTATCTTTTAAATAAAACATTGGATACTACAGGGACTAGAAGTATCTTTTATAATAAAACATTGGATACTACAAGGACTAGAAGTATCTTTTATAATAAAACATTGGATACTACAGAGACTAGAAGTATCTTTTAAAATAAAACATTGAATACTACAGGGACTAGAAGTATCTTCTATAATAAAACATTGGATACTGCAGGGACTAGAAGTATCTTTTAAAATAAAACATTGGATACTACAGGGACTAGAAGTATCTTTTATAATAAAACATTGGATACTACAAGGACTAGAAGTATCTTTTATAATAAAACATTGGATACTACAGGGACTAGAAGTATCTTTTAAAATAAAACATTGAATACTACAGGGACTAGAAGTATCTTTTATAATAAAACATTGGATACTACAAGGACTAGAAGTATCTTTTATAATAAAACATTGAATACTACAAGGACTAGAAGTATCTTTTATAATAAAACATTGGATACTACAAGGACTAGAAGTATCTTTTATAATAAAACATTGGATACTACAGGGACTAGAAGTATCTTTTATAATAAAACATTGAATACTACAGGGAATAGAAGAATCTTTTATAATAAAACATTGGATACTACAAGGACTAGAAGTATCTTTTATAATAAAACATTGGATACTACAGGGACTAGAAGTATCTTTTATAATAAAACATTGGATACTACAGGGACTAGAAGTATCTTTTATAATAAAACATTGGATACTACAGGGACTAGAAGTATCTTTTATAATAAAATATTGGATACTACAGGGACTTTAAGAATCTTTTATAATAAAACATTGGATACTACAGGGACTAGAAGTATCTTTTATAATAAAACATTGGATACTACAAGGACTAGAAGTATCTTTTATAATAAAACTTTAGATACTACAAGGACTAGAAGTATATTTTATAATAAAACATTGGATACTACAAGGACTAGAAGTATCTTTTAAAATAAAACATTGGATACTACAGGGACTAGAAGTATCTTTTAAAATAAAACATTGGATACTACAGGGACTAGAAGTATCTTTTATAATAAAACATTGGATACTACAGGGACTAGAAGTATCTTTTATAATAAAACATTGGATACTACAAGGACTAGAAGTATCTTTTAAAATAAAACATTGGATACTACAGGGACTAGAAGTATCTTTTATAATAAAACATTGGATACTACAGGGACTTTAAGAATCTTTTATAATAAAACATTGGATACTACAGGGACTAGAAGTATCTTTTATAATAAAACATTGGATACTACAGGGACTAGAAGTATATTTTATAATAAAACATTGGATACTACAGGGACTAGAAGTATATTTTATAATAAAACATTGGATACTACAAGGACTAGAAGTATCTTTTATAATAAAACATTGGATACTACAGGGACTAGAAGTATCTTTTATGATAAAACATTGGATACTACAAGGACTAGAAGTATATTTTATAATAAAACATTGGATGCAACAGAGACTAGAAGTATCTTCTATAATAAAACATTGGATACTACAGGGACTAGAAGTATCTTTTATAATAAAACATTGGATACTACAAGGACTAGAAGTATCTTTTATAATAAAACATTGGATACTACAGGGACTAGAAGTATCTTTTATAATAAAACATTGGATGCAACAGAGACTAGAAGTATCTTCTATAATAAAACATTGGATACTACAGGGACTAGAAATATTTTTTATAATAAAACATTGGATACTACAGGGACTAGAAATATTTTTGATAGTAAAACATTGGATACTACAGGGACTAGAAGTATCTTTTATAATAAAACATTGGATGCAAGAGGGACTAGAAGTATCTTCTATAATAAAACATTGAATACTACAAGGACTAGAAGTATCTTCTATAATAAAACATTGGATACTACAAGGACTAGAAGTATCTTTTATAATAAAACTTTGGATACTACAGGGACTAGAAGTATCTTTTATAATAAAACATTGGATACTACAGGGACTAGAAGTATCTTTTATATTAAAAGATTTGATACTTCAGGGACTAGAAGTATTTTTATAATAAAACATTGGACACTGCATTAACTAGAAGTATCTTTTATAATAAAACATTGGATACTACAAGGACTAGAAGTATCTTTTATAATAAAACTTTGGATACTACAGGGACTAGAAGTATCTTTTATAATAAAACATTGGATACTACAGAGACTAGAAGTATCTTTCATAACAAAACTTTGGATACTACAGGGACTAGAAGTATCTTTTATAATAAAACATTGGATGCAAGAGGGACTAGAAGTATCTTCTATAATAAAACATTGAATACTACAAGGACTAGAAGTATCTTCTATAATAAAACATTGGATACTACAAGGACTAGAAGTATCTTTTATAATAAAACTTTGGATACTACAGGGACTAGAAGTATCTTTTATAATAAAACATTGGATACTACAAGGACTAGAAGTATCTTTTATATTAAAAGATTTGATACTTCAGGGACTAGAAGTATTTTTTATAATAAAACATTGGATACTACAAGGACTAGAAGTATCTTTTATAATAAAACATTGGATACTACAGGGACTAGAAGTATCTTTTATAATAAAACATTGGATACTACAGGGACTAGAAGTATCTTTTATAATAAAAACATTGAATACTACAGGGACTAGAAGTATCTTTTATAATAAAACATTGGATACTACAGGGACTAGAAGTATCTTTTATAATAAAACATTGGATACTACAAGGACTAGAAGTATCTTTTAAAATAAAACATTGGATACTACAAGGACTAGAAGTATCTTTTATAATAAAACATTGGATACTACAGGGACTAGAAGTATCTTTTATAATAAAACATTGAATACTACAGGGACTAGAAGTATCTTTTAAAATAAAACATTGGATACTACAGGGACTAGAAGTATCTTTTATAATAAAACATTGGATACTACAAGGACTAGAAGTATCTTTTAAAATAAAACATTGGATACTACAAGGACTAGAAGTATCTTTTATAATAAAACATTGGATACTTCAAGGACTAGAAGTATCTTTTATAATAAAACATTGGATACTACAGGGACTAGAAGTATCTTTTATAATAAAACATTGGATACTACAGGGACTAGAAGTATCTTTTAAAATAAAACATTGGATACTACAAGGACTAGAAGTATCTTTTATAATAAAACATTGGATACTACAGGGACTAGAAGTATCTTTTATAATAAAACATTGGATACTACAAGGACTAGAAGTATCTTTTATAATAAAACATTGAATACTACAGGGACTAGAAGTATCTTTTATAATAAAACATTGAACACTACAGGGACTAGAAGTATCTTTTAAAATAAAACATTGGATACTACAGGGACTAGAAGTATCTTTTATAATAAAACATTGGATACTACAAGGACTAGAAGTATCTTTTAAAATAAAACATTGGATACTACAAGGACTAGAAGTATCTTTTATAATAAAACATTGGATACTACAAGGACTAGAAGTATCTTTTAAAATAAAACATTGGATACTACAGGGACTAGAAGTATATTTTATAATAAAACATTGGATACTACAGGGACTAGAAGTATCTTTTATAATAAAACATTGGATACTACAGGGACTAGAAGTATCTTTTAAAATAAAACATTGGATACTACAAGGACTAGAAGTATCTTTTATAATAAAACATTGGATACTACAAGGACTAGAAGTATCTTTTATAATAAAACATTGGATACTACAGGGACTAGAAGTATCTTTTAAAATAAAACATTGGATACTACAGGGACTAGAAGTATATTTTATAATAAACATTGGATACTACAGGGACTAGAAGTATCTTTTATAATAAAACATTGGATACTACAGGGACTAGAAGTATCTTTTATAAATAAAACATTGGATACTACAGGGACTAGAAGTATCTTTTATAATAAAACATTGGATACTACCAGGGACTAGAAGTATCTTTTAAAATAAAACATTGGATACTACAAGGACTAGAAGTATCTTTTATAATAAAACATTGGATACTACAGGGACTAGAAGTATCTTTTATAATAAAACATTGGATACTACAAGGACTAGAAGTATCTTTTATCATAAAACATTGGATACTACAGGGACTAGAAGTATCTTTTATAATAAAACATTGGATACTACAAGGACTAGAAGTATCTTTTATAATAAAACATTGGATACTACAAGGACTAGAAGTATCTTTTATAATAAAACATTGGATATTACAAGGACTAGAAGTATCTTTTAAAATAAAACATTGGATACTACAAGGACTAGAAGTATCTTTTATAATAAAACATTGGATACTACAGGGACTAGAAGTATCTTTTATAATAAAACATTGAATACTACAGGGACTAGAAGTATCTTTTAAAATAAAACATTGGATACTACAGGGACTAGAAGTATCTTTTTAATAAAACATTGGATACTACAAGGACTAGAAGTATCTTTTAAAATAAAACATTGGATACTACAAGGACTAGAAGTATCTTTTATAATAAAACATTGGATACTACAGGGACTAGAAGTATCTTTTATAATAAAACATTGGATACTACAGAGACTAGAAGTATCTTTTATAATAAAACATTGGATACTACAGGGACTAGAAGTATCTTTTATAATAAAACATTGAATACTACAGGGACTAGAAGTATCTTTTATAATAAAACATTGGATACTACAGGGACTAGAAGTATCTTTTATAATAAAACATTGGATACTACAGGGACTAGAAGTATCTTTTATAATAAAACATTGGATACTACAGGGACTAGAAGTATCTTTTAAAATAAAACATTGGATACTACAGGGACTAGAAGTATCTTTTATAATAAAACATTGGATACTACAGGGACTAGAAGTATCTTTTAAAATAAAACATTGGATACTACAAGGACTAGAAGTATCTTTTAAAATAAAACATTGGATACTACAGGGACTAGAAGTATCTTTTATAATAAAGCTTTGGATAATACAAGGACTAGAAGTATCTTTTATAATAAAACATTGGATACTACAAGGACTAGAAGTATCTTTTAAAATAAAACATTGGATACTACAGGGACTAGAAGTATCTTTTAAAATAAAACATTGGATACTACAGGGACTAGAAGTATCTTTTATAATAAAGCTTTGGATACTACAAGGACTAGAAGTATCTTTTATAATAAAACATTGGATACTACAAGGACTAGAAGTATCTTTTATAATAAAACATTGAATACTACAGGGACTAGAAGTATCTTTTAAAATAAAACATTGGATACTACAAGGACTAGAAGTATCTTTTATAATAAAACATTGGATACTACAGGGACTAGAAGTATCTTTTATAATAAAACATTGGATACTACAAGGACTAGAAGTATCTTTTATAATAAAACATTGGATACTACAAGGACTAGAAGTATCTTTTAAATAAAACATTGAATACTACAAGGACTAGAAGTATCTTTTAAAATAAAACATTGGATACTACAAGGACTAGAAGTATCTTTTAAATAAAACATTGGATACTACAAGGACTAGAAGTATCTTTTAAAATAAAACATTGGATACTACAAGGACTAGAAGTATCTTTTATAATAAAACATTGAATACTACAGGGACTTGAAGTATATTTTATAATAAAACATTGAATACTGCAGAGACTTGAAGTATGTTTTATAATAAAACATTGGATACTACAAGGACTAGAAGTATCTTTTAAATAAAACATTGGATACTACAAGGACTAGAAGTATCTTTTAAAATAAAACATTGGATACTACAAGGACTAGAAGTATCTTTTATAATAAAACATTGAATACTACAGGGACTTGAAGTATATTTTATAATAAAACATTGGATACTACAGAGACTTGAAGTATGTTTTATAATAAAACATTGGATACTACAAGGACTAGAAGTATCTTTTAAAATAAAACATTGGATACTACAAGGACTAGAAGAATCTTTTATAATAAAACATTGGATACTACAGGGACTTGAAGTTTCTTTTAAAATAAAACATTGAATACTGCAAGGGCTAGAAGTATCTTTTATAATAAAACATTGGATACTACAGAGACTAGAAGTATCTTTTAAAATAAAACATTGGATACTACAGGGACTAGAAGTATCTTTTATAATAAAACATTGGATACTACAAGGACTAGAAGTATCTTTTATAATAAAACATTGGATACTACAGAGACTAGAAGTATCTTTTAAAATAAAACATTGAATACTACAGGGACTAGAAGTATCTTCTATAATAAAACATTGGATACTGCAGGGACTAGAAGTATCTTTTAAAATAAAACATTGGATACTACAGGGACTAGAAGTATCTTTTATAATAAAACATTGGATACTACAAGGACTAGAAGTATCTTTTATAATAAAACATTGGATACTACAGGGACTAGAAGTATCTTTTAAAATAAAACATTGAATACTACAGGGACTAGAAGTATCTTTTATAATAAAACATTGGATACTACAAGGACTAGAAGTATCTTTTATAATAAAACATTGGATACTACAGGTACTAGAAGTATCTTTTATAATAAAACATTGGATACTACAAGGACTAGAAGTATCTTTTATAATAAAACATTGGATACTACAGGGACTAGAAGTATCTTTTATAATAAAACATTGGATACTACAAGGACTAGAAGTATCTTTTATAATAAAACATTGAATACTACAGGGACTAGAAGTATCTTTTATAATAAAACATTGAATACTACAGGGACTAGAAGTATCTGTTATAATAAAACATTGGATACTCCAGGGACTAGAAGTATCTTTTAAAATCAAACATTGGATACTACAGGGACTTGAAGTATCTTTTAAATAAAACATTGAATACTACAAGGACTAGAAGTATCTTTTATAATAAAACATTGGATACTGCAGGGACTAGAAGTATCTTTTATAATAAAACATTGGATACTACAGGGACTAGAAGTATCTTTTAAAATAAAACATTGGATACTACAAGGACTAGAAGTATCTTTTATAATAAAACATTGGATACTACAGGGACTAGAAGTATCTTCTATAATAAAACATTGGATACTACAGGGATTAGAAGTATCTTCTATAATAAAACATTGGATACTACAGGGACTAGAAGTATCTTTTATAATAAAACATTGGATACTACAAGGACTAGAAGTATCTTTTAAAATAAAACATTGGATACTACAGGGACTAGAAGTATCTTTATAATAAAACATTGGATACTACAAGGACTAGAAGTATCTTTTAAAATAAAACATTGGATACTACAGGGACTAGAAGTATCTTCTTAATAAAACATTGGATACTACAAGGACTAGAAGTATCTTTTATAATAAAACATTGGATACTACAGGGACTAGAAGTATCTTTTATAATAAAACATTGGATACTACAAGGACTAGAAGTATCTTTTAAATAAAACATTGGATACTACAAGGACTAGAAGTATCTTTTATAATAAAACATTGGATACTACAAGGACTAGAAGTATCTTTTAAAATAAAACATTGGATACTACAGGGACTAGAAGTATATTTTATAATAAAACATTGGATACTACAGGGACTAGAAGTATCTTTTATAATAAAACATTGGATACTACAGGGACTAGAAGTATCTTTTAAATAAAACATTGGATACTACAAGGACTAGAAGTATCTTTTATAATAAAACATTGTATACTACAAGGACTAGAAGTATCTTTTATAATAAAACATTGGATACTACAGGGACTAGAAATATTTTTTTAATAAAACTTTGGATACTAGAGGGACTAGAAGTATCTTTTATAATAAAACATTGGATACTACAGGGACTAGAAGTATCTTTTATAATAAAACATTGGATACTACAGGGACTAGAAGTATCTTTTAAAATAAAACATTGGATACTACAGGGACTAGAAGTATCTTTTATAATAAAACATTGGATACACCAGGGACTAGAAGTATCTTTTAAAATAAAACATTGGATACTACAAGGACTAGAAGTATCTTTTATAATAAAACATTGGATACTACAGGGACTAGAAGTATCTTTTATAATAAAACATTGGATATTACAAGGACTAGAAGTATCTTTTATAATAAAACATTGGATACTACAGGGACTAGAAGTATCTTTTATAATAAAACATTGGATATTACAAGGACTAGAAGTATCTTTTATAATAAAACATTGGATACTACAAGGACTAGAAGTATCTTTTATAATAAAACATTGGATATTACAGGTACTAGAAGTATCTTTTAAAATAAAACATTGGATACTACAAGGACTAGAAGTATCTTTTATAATAAAACATTGGATACTACAGGGACTAGAAGTATCTTTTATAATAAAACATTGAATACTACAGGGACTAGAAGTATCTTTTAAAATAAAACATTGGATACTACAAGGACTAGAAGTATCTTTTATAATAAAACATTGGATACTACAAGGACTAGAAGTATCTTTTAAAATAAAACATTGGATACTACAAGGACTAGAAGTATCTTTTATAATAAAACATTGGATACTACAAGGACTAGAAGTATCTTTTATAATAAAACATTGGATACTACAGAGACTAGAAGTATCTTTTATAATAAAACATTGGATACTACAGGGACTAGAAGTATCTTTTATAATAAAACATTGAATACTACAGGGACTAGAAGTATCTTTTATAATAAAACATTGAATACTACAGGGACTAGAAGTATCTTTTATAATAAAAACATTGGATACTACAGGGACTAGAAGTATCTTTTATAATAAAACATTGAATACTACAGGGACTAGAAGTATCTTTTAAAATAAAACATTGGATACTACAGGGACTAGAAGTATCTTTTATAATAAAACATTGGATACTACAGGGACTAGAAGTATCTTTTAAAATAAAACATTGGATACTACAAGGACTAGAAGTATCTTTTAAAATAAAACATTGGATACTACAGGGACTAGAAGTATCTTTTATAATAAAGCTTTGGATAATACAAGGACTAGAAGTATCTTTTATAATAATACATTGGATACTACAAGGACTAGAAGTATCTTTTAAAATAAAACATTGGATACTACAGGGACTAGAAGTATCTTTTAAAATAAAACATTGGATACTACAGGGACTAGAAGTATCTTTTATAATAAAGCTTTGGATACTACAAGGACTAGAAGTATCTTTTATAATAAAACATTGGATACTACAAGGACTAGAAGTATCTTTTATAATAAAACATTGAATACTACAGGGACTAGAAGTATCTTTTAAAATAAAACATTGGATACTACAAGGACTAGAAGTATCTTTTATAATAAAACATTGGATACTACAGGGACTAGAAGTATCTTTTATAATAAAACATTGGATACTACAAGGACTAGAAGTATCTTTTATAATAAAACATTGGATACTACAAGGACTAGAAGTATCTTTTAAAATAAAACATTGAATACTACAAGGACTAGAAGTATCTTTTAAAATAAAACATTGGATACTACAAGGACTAGAAGTATCTTTTAAAATAAAACATTGGATACTACAAGGACTAGAAGTATCTTTTATAATAAAACATTGAATACTACAGGGACTTGAAGTATATTTTATAATAAAACATTGAATACTGCAGAGACTTCAAGTATGTTTTATAATAAAACATTGGATACTACAAGGACTAGAAGTATCTTTTAAAATAAAACATTGGATACTACAAGGACTAGAAGTATCTTTTAAAATAAAACATTGGATACTACAAGGACTAGAAGTATCTTTTATAATAAAACATTGAATACTACAGGGACTTGAAGTATATTTTATAATAAAACATTGGATACTACAGAGACTTGAAGTATGTTTTATAATAAAACATTGGATACTACAAGGACTAGAAGTATCTTTTAAAATAAAACATTGGATACTACAAGGACTAGAAGAATCTTTTATAATAAAACATTGGATACTACAGGGACTTGAAGTTTCTTTTAAAATAAAACATTGAATACTGCAAGGGCTAGAAGTATCTTTTATAATAAAACATTGGATACTACAGAGACTAGAAGTATCTTTTAAAATAAAACATTGGATACTACAGGGACTAGAAGTATCTTTTATAATAAAACATTGGATACTACAAGGACTAGAAGTATCTTTTATAATAAAACATTGGATACTACAGAGACTAGAAGTATCTTTTAAAATAAAACATTGAATACTACAGGGACTAGAAGTATCTTCTATAATAAAACATTGGATACTGCAGGGACTAGAAGTATCTTTTAAAATAAAACATTGGATACTACAGGGACTAGAAGTATCTTTTATAATAAAACATTGGATACTACAAGGACTAGAAGTATCTTTTATAATAAAACATTGGATACTACAGGGACTAGAAGTATCTTTTAAAATAAAACATTGAATACTACAGGGACTAGAAGTATCTTTTATAATAAAACATTGGATACTACAAGGACTAGAAGTATCTTTTATAATAAAACATTGGATACTAAAGGTACTAGAAGTATCTTTTATAATAAAACATTGGATACTACAAGGACTAGAAGTATCTTTTATAATAAAACATTGGATACTACAGGGACTAGAAGTATCTTTTATAATAAAACATTGGATACTACAAGGACTAGAAGTATCTTTTAAAATCAAACATTGGATACTACAGGGACTTGAAGTATCTTTTAAAATAAAACATTGAATACTACAAGGACTAGAAGTATCTTTTATAATAAAACATTGGATACTACAGGGACTAGAAGTATCTTTTATAATAAAACATTGGATACTACAGGGACTAGAAGTATCTTTTAAAATAAAACATTGGATACTACAAGGATTAGAAGTATCTTTTATAATAAAACATTGGATACTACAGGGACTAGAAGTATCTTCTATAATAAAACATTGGATACTACAGGGACTAGAAGTATCTTCTATAATAAAACATTGGATACTACAGGGACTAGAAGTATCTTTTATAATAAAACATTGGATACTACAAGGACTAGAAGAATCTTTTATAATAAAACATTGGATACTACAGGGACTAGAAGTATCTTTTATAATAAAACATTGGATACTACAAGGACTAGAAGTATCTTTTAAAATAAAACATTGGATACTACAGGGACTAGAAGTATCTTCTTAATAAAACATTGGATACTACAAGGACTAGAAATATCTTTTATAATAAAACATTGGATACTACAGGGACTAGAAGTATATTTTATAATAAAACATTGGATACTACAGGGACTAGAAGTATCTTCTATAATAAAACATTGGATACTACAGGGACTAGAAGTATCTTTTATAATAAAACATTGGATACTACAGGGACTAGAAGTATCTTTTATAATAAAACATTAGATACTACAAGGACTAGAAGTATCTTTTATAATAAAACATTGGATACTACAGGGACTAGAAGTATCTTTTAAAATAAAACATTGGATACTACAGGGACTAGAAGTATCTTTTATAATAAAACATTGGATACTACAAGGACTAGAAGTATCTTTTATAATAAAACATTGAATACTACAGGGACTAGAAGTATCTTTTATAATAAAACATTGGATACTACAAGGACTAGAAGTATCTTTTATAATAAAACATTGGATACTACAAGGACTAGAAGTATCTTTTATAATAAAACATTGGATACTACAAGGACTAGAAGTATCTTTTATAATAAAACATTGGATACTACAAGGACTAGAAGTATCTTTTATAATAAAACATTGGATACTACAGAGACTAGAAGTATCTTTTATAATAAAACATTGGATACTACAGGGACTAGAAGTATCTTTTATTATAAAACATTGGATACTACAAGGACTAGAAGTATCTTTTATAATAAAACATTGGATACTACAAGGACTAGAAGTATCTTTTATTATAAAACATTGGATACTACAAGGACTAGAAGTATCTTCTATAATAAAACATTGGATACTACAGGGACTAGAAGTATCTTTTATAATAAAACATTGGATACTACAAGGACTAGAAGTATCTTTTATAATAAAACATTGGATACTACAGAGACTAGAAGTATCTTTTATAATAAAACATTGGATACTACAGGGACTAGATGTATCTTTTATAATAAAACATTGGATACTACAGGGACTAGATGTATCTTTTATAATAAAACATTGGATACTACAAGGACTAGAAGTATCTTTTATAATAAAACTTTGGATACTACAGGGACTAGAAGTATCTTTTATAATAAAACATTGGATACTACAGGGACTAGAAGTATCTTTTATAATAAAACATTGGATACTACAAGGACTAGAAGTATCTTTTATAATAAAACATTGGATACTACAAGGACTAGAAGTATCTTCTATAATAAAACTTTGGATACTACAAGGACTAGAAGTATCTTTTATAATAAAACATTGGATACTACAGGGACTAGAAGTATCTTTTATAATAAAACATTGGATACTACAAGGACTAGAAGTATCTTTTATAATAAAACATTGGATACTACAAGGACTAGAAGTATCTTTTATAATAAAACATTGGTTACTACAAGGACTAGAAGTATCTTTTATAATAAAACTTTGGATACTACAGGGACTAGAAGTATCTTTTATAATAAAACATTGGATACTACAAGGACTAGAAGTATCTTTTATAATAAAACATTGGATACTACAAGGACTAGAAGTATCTTTTATAATAAAACATTGGATACTACAAGGACTAGAAGTATATTTTATAATAAAACATTGGATACTACAAGGACTAGAAGTATCTTTTATAATAAAACATTGGATACTACAGGGACTAGAAGTATCTTTTATAATAAAACATTGGATACTACAAGGACTAGAAGTATATTTTATAATAAAACATTGGATACTACAGGGACTAGAAGTATCTTTTATAATAAAACATTGGATACTACAAGGACTAGAAGTATCTTTTATAATAAAACATTGGATACTACAGGGACTAGAAGTATCTTTTATAATAAAACATTGGATACTACAAGGACTAGAAGTATCTTTTATAATAAAACATTGGATACTACAAGGACTAGAAGTATATTTTATAATAAAATATTGGATACTACAGGGACTAGAAGTATCTTTTATAATAAAACATTAGATACTACAGGGACTAGAAGTATCTTTTATCATAAAACATTGGATACTACAGGGACTAGAAGTATCTTTTATAATAAAACATTGGATACTACAAGGACTAGAAGTATCTTTTAAAATAAAACATTGGATACTACAGGGACTAGAAGTATCTTTTATAATAAAACATTGGATACTACAGGGACTAGAAGTATCTTTTATAATAAAACATTGGATACTACAGGGACTAGAAGTATCTTTTATAATAAAACATTGGATACTACAAGGACTAGAAGTATCTTTTATAATAAAACATTGGATACTACAGGGACTAGAAGTATCTTTTATAATAAAACATTGGATACTACAAGGACTAGAAGTATCTTTTATAATAAAACATTGGATACTACAGGGACTAGAAGTATCTTTTATAATAAAACATTGGATACTACAAGGACTAGAAGTATCTTTTATAATAAAACTTTGGATACTACAAGGACTAGAAGTATCTTTTATAATAAAACATTGGATACTACAAGGACTAGAAGTATCTTCTATAATAAAACTTTGGATACTACAAGGACTAGAAGTATCTTTTATAATAAAACATTGGATACTACAGGGACTAGAAGTATCTTTTATAATAAAACATTGGATACTACAGGGACTAGAAGTATCTTCTATAATAAAACATTGGATACTACAGGGACTAGAAGTATCTTCTATAATAAAACATTGGATACTACAGGGACTAGAAGTATCTTTTATAATAAAACATTGGATACTACAAGGACTAGAAGTATCTTTTATAATAAAACATTGGATACTACAGGGACTAGAAGTATCTTTTATAATAAAACATTGGATACTACAGGGACTAGAAGTATCTTTTATAATAAAACATTGGATACTACAAGGACTAGAAGTATCTTTTATAATAAAACATTGGATACTACAGGGACTAGAAGTATCTTTTATAATAAAACATTGGATACTACAGGGAATAGAAGTATCTTTTAAAATAAAACATTGGATACTACAAGGACTAGAAGTATCTTTTATAATAAAACTTTGGATACTACAGGGAATAGAAGTATCTTTTAAAATAAAACATTGGATACTACAGGGACTAGAAGTATCTTTTATAATAAAACTTTGGATACTACAGGGAATAGAAGTATCTTCTATAATAAAACATTGGATACTACAGGGACTAGAAGTATCTTCTATAATAAAACTTTGGATACTACAGGGACTAGAAATATCTTTTATAATAAAACTTTGGATACTACAGGGACTAGAAGTATCTTTTATAATAAAACATTGGATACTACAGGGACTAGAAGTATCTTTTATAATAAAACATTGGATACTACAAGGACTAGAAGCATCTTTTATAATAAAACATTGGATACTACAGGGACTAGAAGTATCTTTTATAATAAAACATTGGATACTACAAGGACTAGAAGTATCTTCTATAATAAAACATTGGATACTACAGGGACTAGAAGTATCTTCTATAATAAAACATTGGATACTACAGGGACTAGAAGTATCTTTTATAATAAAACTTTGGATACTACAAGGACTAGAAGTATCTTTTATAATAAAACTTTGGATACTACAGGGACTAGAAGTATCTTCTATAATAAAACATTGGATACTACAGGGACTAGAAGTATCTTCTATAATAAAACATTGGATACTACAGGGACTAGAAGTATCTTCTATAATAAAACATTGGATACTACAGGGACTAGAAGTATCTTTTATAATAAAACATTGGATACTACAAGGACTAGAAGTATCTTTTATATTAAAAGATTTGATACTTCAGGGACTAGAAGTATTTTTTATAATAAAACATTGGACACTGCATTAACTAGAAGTATCTTTTATAATAAAATATTGATACTACAGGGATTAGAGGTATCTTTTATCAAAAAACATTGGATACTGTATTGACTAGAAGTATCTTTTATATTTAAAGAGTTGATACTACAGGGACTAGAAGTATCTTTTATATTTAAAGAGTTGATACTACAGGGACTAAAAGTATCTTTTATCATAAAATATTGAATACTACAGGGAATAGAAGTATCTTTTATAATAAATAATTGGAAACTACAGGGACTAGAAATGTCTTTTATAATAAAACATTGGATACTACAGGGACTAGAAGTATCTTTTATAATATAACACTGGATACTACAGGGACTTTAAGAATCTTTTATAATAAAATATTGGATGCTGCAGGGACAAGAAGTATCTTTTATCATAAAATATTGAATACTACAGGGACTAGAAGTATCTTTTATAATAAAAGATTGATACTACAGGAACAACTAGAAGTATCTTTTAAAATAAACATTGGATACACCAGGGACTAGAAGTATCTTTTTTAAGAAAACATTGGATACTACAGGGGCTAGAAGTATCTTTTTTAATAAAACATTCGATACTACAGGGACTAGAAGAATCTTTTATAATAAAACATTGGATACTACAGGGACTAGAAGTATCTTTTATAATAAAACATTGGATATTACAGAGACTAGAAGTATCTTTTAGAGTTAAAGAGTGAAAACTAAAGGCTATTTAAGTATACTATATATATGTTTCAAATACGAATTAAAACGTTCGACTCCAAGGCTCGTTCGAAAGCCGGTAGCAATGTTTATAAAGAATCGGATTGCTTTTTGTCTGAACCGAAAAAAAAGAGATTGATATTTGTTCCTTCATATCTATAATGTTTTCCATCAATTAAGGAACACTTAACATTTGTCTTTTTGAGTTGTTTTTTGTCACTGGGAAAAGGGATATAATTCGACGATTATTAAAGGCAGAGTTATTTGTATATTCGGAAAGTATAAAATTATGGCTATGCTAAAACATTTGCAGAGCGATGCCCACGATGCTGTCGACGATGATATGAGAATACCTCGACATTAATTTGATAAAAAGAGGAGCTGAAATTCTAGCCTAGACGTAAAACCATATAACCAATCGGGTGTGTAGTTTTAAATTATATATTTTTAAGCATCTCAACAGTTGATAAGAAGGATGATGCGTCATTTGTTTTTGTCAACGACATTGTTTTTGCAATTTTCGTTCCCAATGCATACACACATCTGAAAAATACACAACTAGAAAATATATTATTTCTCATTTATTACAACTACTTAAATAGAATCATGGCACTTTATATAAATCAAATAGAACAATCAGGCCCGTAATTACCTGTCATAAAAAAAACAGCTTCATACAAATAAATAAACGCTTCCAAAAGGTAGAAAAAGCAAAAAGTTGATTTTTGTATTATTTTCTGCATAAATTGCAATATACTCTTTGTGAGCTTTCGTGACACAGAAAATTCAAAAGTGAGTATCATATCTTTGAAATTATAGCCGTTCTTGTACGATTATTGGGATAAGAGTGAGGTTTGTGCACGTAAACTGGTTTAAACCCCTAGTAAAATTATATTTTACCACCGTTCCAAGGCGGTACCTAACAATCCTTGATAAACATACATAGATTTTTATATAGTATATATGCACTGTGCTGTTTGTGGAGTTTTGTGATTTTTTTTTGTTTTTGTGTTCTATGTCTTTGGCGTTCGCCCAGTGCTATTAAACGGGGTTTATGTTTAAACTTTTGTCTACTGAGCTTGTTTTTGTTGTTTTTACATAAGTTTTGTCGATAATTTTGCATAAACAGGTCGACCTTAAGTAAGTTTTGTAGTGGACGATTCGTAAGAAAGACCTGGGTCATGCTCATATAAATCACGAAATGAAAGAACTCAATAATTTCTTAAAAAAAAACACGAATACCATTAAATCAAAATCATTATTATCAAACAAAAACAATCAAATGGGGAAATGATATTACATGTATAAGAGTTGACTCTTATTTTCGGGTGTTTATGGCAGTAGCAGCGCTCGTGTGCGATTTCGCGGCAGAGATTTTCTACTGCATAAACGCACGAAAAAGGTTTAATCATTTCATGAATCAGCCTATGATCACCGAAATTGAAAATATACATCCATATAAATGACATATAATTTCTAGTACATCAGAAGCCCAGAAGGTCGAAGAATAAGATTAAGATAATACAAACTTGTACATGGACGTTGAAGATAGTGGATTAGAAGAGAAATGTCGAAAAAAAGACATTAGTGGAAAAAGTAGGATTCGGACAGAAGTGAGTATAAAGATAAAACAAATGAAAAACCTAAGGAAAGGTTATTGGAGGATGTGGGATGTGGAAATGGGTCAGAAACAAAATAATAAAAAGAGGAAGGAGAGAAATGAGACGGATAGATCTGTTGTTTATGAGAAGAGGTAAAAAGGCGATGATAAAAGGGGAGTGAACAGGGGTAAAATAAAATGATGAAAAGGGAAGAGAGAGAGAGAGAGAGATAGACAAATAGGTAGATAGATAGATAGAGAGCGAGAGAGAGAGAGAGAGAGAGAGAGAGAGAGAGAGAGAGGGGGGTGGGGGGGGGGGGAGAGAGAGAGAGAGAGAACGACTTTTGGTACTCATTTTAAACTATATTACAACATAACATAGCAACACACAATAATCGAAACGTTTAAAATATTCAAACTCAAAACAATATTGTCAATTATGGAATCATATTTAACAAGCACTTCCCTAAGAATGCCATAGAAACATTATAGACTTTAATTTATGCGGACACATGGAAATATATCAAGCTATGCCCTGACAATTGGTCCTCGCGTAAATCATTTTTCTCGTGATAAAGTACATGTCATATCTCGCTAATTCTCGTATAAATTACTTTTCTCGTGATATTGTAAATGTTATGTCTCGCTAATTCTCGTATATTTTTTTTCGCGTGATATCGTACATGTCATATCTCTCTAATTCTCGTATAAATTACTTTTCTTGTGATATCGTACGTGTCTAGTCTCGCTAATTCTCATATGAATTACTTTTCTTGTGATATCGTACGTGTCTAGTCTCGCTAATTCTCATATAAATTACTTTTCTTGTGATATCGTACGTGTCTAGTCTCGCTAATTATCGTATAAATTACGTTTCTTGTGATATCGTGCATGTTTTGTCTCTGTCTGATTCTGTATAAATCACATTCCTCGTGATAGTGTAGATGTTAATCAAAATATGTACTGGTATGCCCTAGTGTAAAAAAGACGTCCGTATATATACACGTAACTGTGGAATAGTGTTTAGCAACAACTCTATTGTAAATCACGCTTGATATATACAATAATTTCATCAAACTATTTGCAATGAGAATAGTAAATATTAAAATAGCATGACTAGAGTAGTGTCAGTATTTCGATGAAAATTCTTTGGCATCATACTGTCTTCGTTGTAGGTCTCTGTAGTGTTGGCAACCAACGCTATATCACGCAATCCTCTGAAAAAGTGAAAGTCATTCAATTAAATGACAGGGTATAGAAATATGATGTTAAATAGAATAATGCCACGTATCAATGCCAAGCAACTATTTGGATCATTTAGAAAATTACTTGAATATTTATGTTTTTCCATTATATGTCGATATAGTATAGAAAGGAAAGACAATGCTGCTTTTTAAACGTGTGTTTATTAATGTACTTGACCCTGATAACATATTGAGATATTGTATTCAAATCTTATGTTTAAAGAACTGCGTAAATGCTGACAGTGTTCCAACAACAGTTTCTTAATTAATTTTAATCATTATGTGCGTATACGACACTGCGTGAAACCAACCATACAATACGTTTTACCAAACATTCCTTTATAAACAAGCATCTTGAAATAAATAGCCAGTGTTATTATAGAGGTCATGCACATTTACATAGGGAAAACATCTGTCATTTATTTATCAGAATGTAAAATCGTCGAAACCTGACCTCTAGGACGTTATGAAGTAAATAAAATGTATATGAGATGATTGTATTCCCAATTAAGGTCGGCAAAATGTACACTATTATTGTGTAAGTGCCAATGTGATGAAAAACAAGTGTAAATAATACCAAAAAATCGATATCGCTGAAAATCGATAGTAAAATATCGGAAACAATTATTGCTATATGGCTTTCTTTACCATTCATAAAATCTTTGGTAGAAAAAAAACATCAAAGGGGAATCAATGAGGAATCAACGTGAAATTAATGTGGAATCATCGTGGAATTAACGTTGAATCAATGTGGAATCAACGTGAAATCAATACGGAATCAACGTGGAATCAATGAGGAATCAGCGTAAAATTAATGTGAAATCAACCTTGAATCAATGTGGAATCAACGTGGACTCAATGAGGAATCAACCTGAAATCAATGTTGAATCAACGTGGATACAACGTGGAATCAACGTGGATTTAACGTGGAATCAATGTGGAATTAACGCGGAATCAATGCGGAATCAATGAGGAGTTAACGTGGAATTAACGTGGAATCAATGATGTATTAACATGGAATCAATGATTAATCAACGTTGACTCAATGAGGAATCAATGTGGAATCAATGTTGAATCAATGTGGAATTAAAGTGGGATCGATGTGGAATCAACGTGGAATCAATGTGTAATTAACGTGGAATTAACGTGGAATTAACGTGGAATCAATGAAGAATTAACATGGTATTAATGAGGAATCAACGTGGAATCAATGAGGAATCTTCGTGGAGTCAATATCGAATCAATGTGGAATCAATAATGAATCAACTTGAAATTATCTGATCTTTGTGCCATTTTTCGAACTTTACAATACATGGCTTTTCATGTAAAACTTCTGTGAACTTTGAAGGCAATTTCATTCAACATCAAAGACTGCGTTTGTTTTCATTTTGTTTCATTCAATTAATCTAAGCATTAAAAAATGACCTTTTGATTTCGATAAACACAGTCGAAACATTATCGAAATATCTTGACTGATTATTTGCGTTGATTTAATTTGATTTTGGACACATTTCTTATATTTTAGCTGCAACTAAATCAAATACCGAATTACAGACATTTAACGGATACTACTAGATACACAAAACAACATAAACAATCTACATACAAAACATTAGTCGTCGATCATTGTTCGTCTTGTGGTTAGCAACAAGAAACCCGTCGCATTACTAATATCAGTGGCATGTTGGCAACTTTCGAAGTGTAAAATTCGCGTTAATTTATGTTGAACATTGACTACCTAAATGAATAGATCAACTGGCAGCACTATAACCCATTGTGGTACATTGACTACCTTAATGAATAGATCACCAGGCAGCACCATTTCCCATTGTGGTACATTGACTACCTTAATGAAAAGATCACCTGTCAGCACTATGTCCGAGTGGGGTACATTGACTACCTTAATCAATATATCACCTGGCAGCACTATAACCCTTTGTTGTACATTGACTCTCATAATGAATAGATCAACAGGCAGCACCATTTCCACCTTGGTACCTTGACTACCTTAATGAAAAGCACCAATTTCCATTGTGGTACATTGACTACCTTAATGAATAAATCACCTGGCAGCACCATTTCGCATTGTGGTACATTGACTACCTTAATGATAAGATCACCTGGCAGATCCATGTCCCATTGTGGTACATTGACTACATTAATAAATAGATCACCTGGCAGCACCAATTCCCATTGTGGTACATTGACTACCTTAATGAATAGATCATATGGCAGCATCATTTTCCATTGTGGAACATTGACTACCTTAATGTAAAACATCACCTGACAGCACCATTTCCCCTTGTGATACATTGACTACCTTAATGAATATATCACCTGGCAGCACCATTTCCCATTGTGGTATATTGACTACCTTAATGTAAAAAATCACCTGACAGCACCATTTCCCCTTGTGGTACATTGACTACCTTAATGAATATATCATCTGGCAGCACCATGTCCTATTGTTATACATTGACTGCCTTAATGGATAGATCACCAGGGAGCACCATTTTCCATTGTGGTACATTGACTATCCTAATGAATAGATCACCTGGCAGCAGCATTTCCCATTGTGGTGCATTGTCTATCTTAATGAATAGATCACCAGGCAGCACCATTTTCCATCGTGGTATATTGACTACCTTAATGAATAGATCACCTGGCAGCAGCATTTCCCATTGTGGTACATTGTCTACCTTAATTAATAGATCACCTGGCAGCAGCATTTCCCATTGTGGTACATTGTCTACCTAAATTAATAGATCACCAGGCGCACCAAGTCACATTCAGGTGGTCTATGTATTCCTTAAGGACATGCAGGGTATATCTCAACATCACAATTACAAACACTAAACAGGGGCTTCGGTCATTCACACATACAATTAGACGCATTCCACAATTAATTATCGTACGCCATTATATGTACTGATTTTTACCATTATTTGTGAAATACCGCAGGAATTGGACACCGGTATAACGAAGTATCTGTGTGCACGCAACATAAGACAGAATTTGTAAGATACACCAGATAAAATGAGTCCAATCATTGATACGCAGAAATGCACAAAGCGAATGTTTGAATGAGCTATTACAGTCGTTTAATTGCTAAAATAAAGTTATAGTCACGTGAACTTTTATATAGCGTCAATTGAAAAAAAATAAAACTTCTTTAACATTCAGATCCCATTAAAGCATCTACCTAAGCCCCAAGTTTTTAATTGTAGTGTTTGATGGAATTCCGGTCCGATTTCTCGAACAATTTTTATCCCATTATAAGTATTAAGCTAAGTTAGTTTATCTAATTTTAACAAAATGAGTGTCTCTCAAATTGTGTAGAGTGTTGAGCCAGTTGAAAGAGGCTATACAATATGCAATCATCTCTTTATTTAAAGTCGGGTATATGATTACAAGAAACATGAGCTCACTGATCATTTCGACAAAACGTGTAATTATCACGATAAACTATTTTTTATGTTAAAAATATCTAATAAAGGAACAGCTGCTCAAGGAAAAATACTCATTGCAGGCTTTCTGTCATTTGTCAGTTGTTCTTTATCATTTTTACAAGTTTTATTGGTAATTTAAGCTGATTGTGTTTAATCTATTACCCCGACTATACCTTATACGGCATAACTTACCAACACAGCATTTCTGATAACAACAAAATCCACACGCACCAACACAACATGGCAGCGATTGCGCAGACTATGGCGGTCACCAGAATCGCCGTCTGAGCAGTACTGAAATATAAATCTTCACATATTGACGAAACGCGATATTTCCGTAATTATATGATTTAACTATAATTGAGTCAAACATTTAAGTATTTAAGTTTAATGATATAAATGTAATAACATTAGTATTTTGTGATAGTGATGTAAGAACTTAAGTAGTGTTGTGTTGTGATAGTGTTTATGTGATATTGATGAAAGGTCTCTAGTATCTATATGATGTCGATGTAAGCAGTTACGTTTTTTTTGTGTTGTATTGATATTGGGATTTTAGTATCTTTGTAAAAGTAATGTCAGGACGTTAGTTTATTTGGTATTATGATGTCAGGACTGTAGTATGTTTGTTATATTGAATTTAGGACTTCAGCAATTTTGTTAAATTGATGTAAAAGCTCATGTTTTAATGATTATGATCTCATGAAGTCATGACGCACTATAACATTAAGGCAGAATTGTTTATAAGTATATTGTTAATATATTTATATCAATACAGTTTGCTTTGTTTATGTACAACGATAGGAAAATGATAAATATATTATTCTTCAGGGTGCTAGGTCACCCTTCCGAATAGAGTGAGTATTGACTGGTTTCACAATATGTATACACTAACCTTTCGTTGTCCCGAGCACCATCAGACCGACCATCTGAAACCTCTGAAAACATAAAGGATTGATCTTCTTATACAGAGAGTGACGCTATTTCTTCGCCGATTTGAACAGTTGATGTGCACGCGTGGCGCCAACACACTTGTCATGACAACTATTAAATTAATTGTTTCGGTGCCCTTTTTGTCATCTGGCGTGGTTGGTAAGTTGGAGCCAACACGCAACACGCGGGAGAAAAAAGCTGTTATTCTTTTCGGCGCACTTTGTTTGCTGTTCCGGCGTGTTAGCGTGTTTGCGGCACCAGGGGGCAACAGTCAGACAAAATACGTGTTTCCTTTCCTTGTATAGCCTATTGTGTCCCTTCTACTTTCTCAAGTATTGTGCCAGTATTCCGGGTTGTAAATTATTCATAATTTAAAACAAACAATATTTTTTTTCCTTTGAGGACGAGTCGAAATCTTCTAGTTTTGGCTGCATAAAATAATGATGTTACTTATTACACTTGCATTATAAAAGTATGCACATTATATTACTTACGCGCATTGATGCCTAAGCAGTAAGAATTCGCGATAATAAATAACAATATCAGCGTTTCTCTGGCCATTCTGCATCATCGTTGGCTAAACCTGGAATATATCAATATAAAGATTGTTAATAAACTAAATTGATAGCTCTTAAGCACATAGATAGTTGGTAACTGTATTATCGTTGGTCACATCTTGAAGTTCTAAAGGGAAATTTATAGCCATTAAATCCTAACACTAAAGTACACCGCCTGGATTATTGATCATATCTAAAAGTGTTAAGAAGAGAGGACTCTAGAATCTTCATTTGACAACTCTTAATATAAGCGTTTGTGGTATTATTTTTCTGATGCTATGTTTAAATTTGTAGCAATTTCATTTCAATAACCTTAAAACGTAATGCTAATGCTAAAGTAGTTGATTACTTGGCTCGAAGACCAAACTTACTTCGCTATAAATTGATATAATTATGCTCAAAGCACGAAACCACGCGAAACAGCTATATGACTTTACCGTTTACTTGGTCCATAGGACCAAACTAACGTCGTTATAAATTTGATTGATATAAGTATGTTCTGAATCACAAAACCACGCGATACAGCCCATATGCCTTTATCGTTTACCTTGTATAGACGACCAAACCTACACCACTATAAATTTATAATAATTATGTAAGCATGGAACCATATGATGCAGCGATATGCCTTTTACCGTTAACTTGGTCTCGAAGACCAAAGAAACATCGCTATAAATTGCTATAATTATGTTCTAAGGCACATAACCACGCGATCCAGGCTTTATGCTTTTTACCGTTTCAAGAGATTGAACTTTAAACTTCTGGACTATTCGTATATTCCAGCCATTTTATATAAATACAGAATTTCGAAAAATAATTCACATTTCAATAAACATGGTATACCCTCCCCGTAGAACAAAACCATAACATCATGTCCATGCCAGTCAGATAACATCGAACAAATACTACTTGATAAATAAGTACTCCTAACCATGGGTTTTAGCATGAATGCACTCAAATAATACCATATTAACAAACACGACACACGACTTTAATTTTCCAGATCTAATGACATCAATTTATTATACTCGTAGTATAATTGCTACAGATTTCAATGAGACAGATTATTGTGTATTTCCGAACAAGACATATGACGGTAATTCTCCAGATCTGACGACGTTTTATTCCCAGAGTATAGTTGCTACAAATTTAAATCAATAATATGAAAAGATCAGTATAGCAGGATAAACTGAGGATATCAAAATCGAATACGTTGTTCTACAATATATTACTAATTAGTTGTTGCAAATCATTCTGAAAAGAAAAGATAATTTGGACATTTAATTAATCGGCGTATTTTGTCAAATCTTCTGAGTATTGTTTGCTGGCTCTTTGCCAATAAAATAATATTGTTATTATTATTATTATTATTATTATTATTATTATTATTATTAATATTATTATTATTTTATTATTATTATTATTATTATTATTATTATTATTTATAATTATTATATATTATTATTATTATTATTATCATTATTATTATTATCATTATTATTATTATTATTATTATTATTATTATTATTATTATTATTATTATTATTATTATCATTATTATTATTATTATTATTATTATTATTATTATTATTATTATTATTATTATTATTATTATTATAATTATTATTATAATTATTATTATTATTATTATTATTTCGTTTGTTTGGGTGGGGTTTGAATGTGGTTGGTCTTTTCTGTTCATTCCACCCTTCAGGAACATCTATCTTACTATGTACATCACCTAGGAATTCCACCTTTCAAGAATACATATCTTACTATGTACCTCACCTAGGAATTCCACCTTTCAAGAATACATATCTTACTATGTACCTCACCTAGGAATTCCACATTTCAAGAATACATATCTTACTATGTACCTCACCTAGGAATTCCACCTTTCAAGAATACATATCTTACTATGTACCTCACCTAGGAATTCAACCTTTCAGTAATACATATCTTACTATGTACATCACCTAGGAATTCAACCTTTCAGTAATACATATCTTACTGTGTTCCTCACCTAGGAATTCAACCTTTCAGGAATACATATCTTACTATGTATCTCACCTAGGATTTCCACCTTTCTGGATAACATATCTTACTATGTACCTCACCTAGGAATTCCACCTTTCAGGAATACATATATTACTATGTACCTCACCTAGGAATTCAACCTTTCAGTAATACATATCTTACTATGTACCTCACCTAGGAATTCAACCTTTCAGTATTACATATCTTACAATGTATCTCACCTAGGAATTCCACCTTTCTGGATAACATATCTTACTATGTACCTCACCTAGGAATTCAACCTTTCAGGAATACATATCTTACTATGTACCTCACCTAGGAATTCAACCTTTCAGTAATACATATCTTACAATGTACCTCACCTAGGAATTCAACCTTTCAGTAATACATATCTTACTATGTACATCACCTAGGAATTCAACCTTTCAGTAATACATATCTTACTATGTACCTCACCTAGGAATTCAACCTTTCAGTATTACATATCTTACCATGTATCTCACCTAGGAATTCAACCTCTCAGGAATACATATCTTGCTATGTACCTCACCAAGGAATTCAACCTTTCAGTAATACATATCTTACTATGTACCTCACCTAGGAATTCAACCTTTCAAGAATACATATCTTACTATGTACCTCACCTAGAAATTCCACCTTTCAAGAATACATATCTTACTAGGTATCTCATCAAGGAATTCCACCTTTCAAGAATACATGTCTTACTATGTACGTCACCTAGGAATTCCACCTTTCAAGAATACATATCTTACTATGGACCTCACCTAGGAAATCCACCTTTCAAGAATACATATCTTACTAGGTATCTCACCTAGGAATTCCAACTTTCAAGAATACATACCTTACTATGTACCTCACCTAGGAATTCCACCTTTCAGTAATGCCTATCTTACTATGTACCTCACCTAGGAATTCCACCTTTCAAGAATACATATCTTACTATGTACCTCACCTAGGAATTCAACCTTTCAGTAATACATATCTTACTATGTACCTCACCTAGGAATTCAACCTTTCAGTAATACATATCTTACTATGTACATCACCTAGGAATTCAACCTTTAAGTAATACATATCTTACTATGTATCTCACCTAGGATTTCCACCTTTCTGGATAAAATATCTTACTATGTACCTCACCTAGGAATTCCACCTTTCAGGAATACATATCTTACTATGTACATCACCTAAGAATTCAACCTTTCAGTAATACATATCTTACTATGTACCTCACCTAGGAATTCAACCTTTCAGTAATACATATCTTACTATGTACCTCACCTAGGAATTCAACCTTTCAGTAATACATATCTTGCTATGTACCTCACCTAGGAATTCAACCTTTCAGTATTACATATCTTACTATGTACCTCACCTAGGAATTCAACCTTTCAGTAATACATATCTTACTATGTACCTCACCTAGGAATTCAATCTTTCAGTAATACATATCTTATTATGTACCTCACCTAGGAACTCAACCTTTCAGGAATACATATCTTACTATGTACCTCACCTAGAAATTCAACCTTTCAGTAATACATATCTTACTATATACCTCACCTAGGAATTCCACCTTTCAGTAATACATATCTTACTATGTACCTCACCTAGGAACTCCACCTTTCAAGAATACATATCTTACTATGTACCTCACCTAGGAATTCCACCTTTCAGTAATACATATCTTACTATGTACCTCACCTAGGAATTCCACCTTTCAAAAATACATATCTTACTATGTACCTCACCTAGGAATTCCACCTTTCAGTAATGCATATCTTACAATGTATCTCACCTAGGAATTCCATCTTTCAAGAATACATATCTTATAATGTACCACACCTAGGAATTCCACCTTTCAAGAATACATATCTTATTATGTACCTCACCTAGGAATTCCACCTTTCAAGAATACATATCTTACTATGTACCTCACCTAGGAATTCCACCTTTCAAGAATACATATCTTACAATGTACCTCACCTAGGAATTCCACCTTTCAAGAATACATATCTTACAATGTACCTCACCTAAGAATTCCACCTTTCAAGAATACATATCTTACTATGTACCTCACCTAGGAAATCCACCTTTCAAGAATGCATATCTTACTATGGACCTCACCGAGGAATTCCACATTTCAGAAATACATATCTTAATATGAACCTCACCCAGGAATTTCACCTTTCATGAGTACATATCTTACTATGTTTGTCATATTGGAATAAATATCTTACTTTAAGGCTTTTCTTTAAATGCCAACTTTCTGTTTCATTCATTTTATTGATTTTCAAATCATATACAGAAAAGGATGGTTAGAAAACGATTCAATGAATTTAGCTTCGCAATTTAACAAGACTGATATAAAAATGATAAAGAGAGAGTTTACAATGTAAGTCAAGTTGGTAAACAGCAGCCTCTGTATCATGACTACTAAACAAATGTTCGAAATGGTTGACGTGCCTTAAGGAAAAAGGTATTTGCTCGTTTATGAAATCCTACATTAATCAACATACGTAATTACGAGTCTTTGAAACAACATCGGTTAATCAACGTATATCATTTCTTGATCTGGCCCCGATTTCTCGAAACTTCTTAAGTCCCTTATAACAGGATTAAGCTAAGCTCACTATTTTTGGTGTTCAATAAATTGCATAATATTAACTTCTTTAAGAATTTTTATGCATTAGATAGGAATTATCAATATGATTATCACAATAAACCATTTTTCATTTATCAAAATTCAATTTAAGTATGTATTTTGGCTAATTGAAATAAGCTACTTAAGCCTGTTAAGCTTAAGAAGTTTCGAGAAATTGGGGCCTGAAAGATTCTTTGCAAGATAATTGTGGAAATATTTTTGTTGCCCTGAAACACCATTGAATAATCCTCGTGCATCGTGCATTAGTTCTGTATTAGAAATAAATTGAGATACACTAGCCCCAAATAAGATGAAACAAGACATAGAGCCAGATAGAAATACACGTACCCTACGATTATTGAGATAATCGTGATACCAGGAGAATAAGGTCACATGAACACTAGATTCCTGAAGCTTCAAAAGTAAGCCAGTGTCCAAAACTTTATCAAACACCTTACTGATATTTATATATAATATTATAGCCATCATCTGAAGATATGAAGATGTAGTGAATATATCATTGATTTAAGTAATCCCCCAGCATTATTACTGCATCACAGAGCTAAACCAATTTACATTTTGCTCAATGATCCTGAACTACCAAATCTTGCACGAGATTACGGGTGCCTTCAGAGGGCGTCGATTGTTCATCTTGTTGATATCATGTTCAAGACAAATACATTTTTGTGCTTTGGCAGGAGTTGTTGGGTACCTCTTTTAAAAAGTATTTTGAAAACATAATTTTATTACGGTTATAGAAGTCAGAGTTGGTTGGATAAATTGCGTTTCATCGAAATCGAAATGCTGTCATACTTTTAGAAAAATAATTGGTAACCCTTTTATAATGTGTTTTGATAATACAATTAAAACTCCTTTAACAAGATTGGTGATGAGTCTATTTCATTGTGCAGGGCGCAACACAACTAACCAGGTTACTTGAGAAATAAAATTTCAAACCTGACTACGTTGGCCATTTATAACAGGAAGACAAATATAACACTAGATACCATGTGTACCAATGTGCATGTTTCAGTGATTATTATAACAGTTTATCAGTGAGATTCTTTTTTTACAAATGCAGGACAGAACTATTGTGTAATCTAAGGGTCAAACAGTAATCGGTGTCCTTTAAAATAAAACAAATACAACAACTGATTCCATATGTATTCATAACACAACTTATGTAGGTTGAGTTTAATAATTTCTATATATTGACATCATATGTGTAAACATTAATATAATAATAGTTTGTTTTAAGTTTCATTATATCAAAGTTTACTTTCTCCATGTTATTTACCACATTAAGTTTGTGTTGTTCAAATATCACTATCATTGGAAGTAACACAGTATTATAAATTGAATTGAGCTGCATAGTTGCAAACCAAATCATCGAACATAAACAGCCTACAGGCAACCTCCAACGACAGACTACTTGTGACCATTAACATATTATCAAGGTTTGCCTAGAGGCTACCACCAATGGCGGACTACTTTTGCCTTCAAACACATTAACGAGGGTTGTCTTGCACGCCACTACCAACCGTGGCCTACGTGTGCCTGTTAACACAATAAGGACGGTTGTCTTGCAGGCCACCACATACGTTGTACTTGTGGCCTTTAAAGAATACATATCTTACTATGCATTATTGAGGATATCCCTGCAGGCTACCACGTACGACGGACAGCATGTGCCGTTTAAGACATTAACGAGCGTTGTCATGTGACTACAACTTACGACTGACTACTTGTGCCTTTTAACACATTTACGAGGGTTACCTTCAAGCCATCACCTTCCGCGGACTACTTGAATCTTTAAACACATAAACAAGGGTGTATTCTAGGCCAACACTTAAGACGTACTACTTGTTCCTTTAAGACATAACCGGGGGTTGTCTTGCAGGCTACCACCTACGGCGGACTGCTTCAACCATGCATGCAGAAGCTCGAAATAGGAAACTTATGTAATACATTTTCAAAACTCATAGAATAAACTATATAGGGGCTTAATGTGCCAGAGGTAATCGAACACCAAAATCAACTAGTGAACTATAAGGATTTGGTGTTCAGTAGGGTAACAAATTTGAATTTATACAGCTCAAACAATCGCTTTTTAGCATTTTCTTAAATTTTGAAAAAAATGGTAGTTTATTTTAGATCTTCAGAACAATGCTCAAAATATCTGTTATCGTGAAATTATTTCTGATTGTGCACGTAACCGTTCAAATTAAAAATGACAGGTGACAAACATTTCAAAACAGTTATACCATCTAATTAATATTGATGACATGAAATTTTGTTATACCAGCTTTAATTCACAGATAAATGTCATTATATATTTTTAAAGAAGTTCTTTTGAAGTACTAAGTACAAAACGACAACATTTTCAAAACAGGCTACAAATCATGAAAACGAGTCCAAGAAAACTTGTGCTAAATACATATACGTACGTTTACAGTGGCAAAACCGGTAACATGTATTTTATCTTCATAAATCCGTATCCTAGTCAAATATCGTATTTCTACCACTAAATTAAACTGAGTAATCTTTTAAAGAGATTCTTAAAGCGTATTCTGTGAAACAAGACGGAATGTCGAGGAAGACAGTCCGCTAATAAGTATTGGTTTCTTTCATTAGCAAGAACAGAAATGAGTCGCATAGTACCGTGCATTCGCATCAACACATACACTTCTTGGAAAATCGACTTTCACAGAGCTGATTAGCACGAAGACATTATCGTAGTACAACTCCAGGCAGCGTTAAATTCCCGATCCGGATCTGCTTACAGAGGTAACCGCACTTACATCAATCTCATGATTCTAGACTGTTTATTTCGACACATATATATTATTATTTTTTATAAGATTATACCTTCAAGTTGGTTATCATGGCGACAACATAAATTAGAGATAACCTACTACTAAGTCAGTTGAATTGATTTAGTTCTGGCTTGATATTTTCATGTTGTCAGAAGCAGACACTACGATTGCTTTCGAAATAAGTGTAGACGGAATATGTGGATTGTTTGGAACACAAAATACGTTATTTTGATAAAATATCAAGATAATGATAAATCAATGACATTCTATTTTGAAAAGATGTTCGAAATTAAATATCTTATAGAATTTATTTATGAAGAATGAATTCATAACTATGTACTAAAGTACAAGAATCACGCGATGAGACCGTTTTCATAGATTGAATTTCAAAACGAAACAATAAATAGAACTTCGTTTCCTTTCGGATGTAACACTTATTTTGTATTGATAAATATCAACCAAAGGTAATCTTCATTCCAGCACAAACACCAATGGATATTTCTTATAATAACATTTCGATGGTGATATATTGCTGTTACTTATTAAACGATTAATACTCGCAGCCATGATTTCCAGCTTTATTTCATGTACATGCTTCTGTATTTCCGTACGCGACGATATACATTAATTTTCTAGATCTGACGATGTCGATTCACCTGAGCATAATTGCTGTTCTGCAAGACAGGTCATTAGCACAACTACATTTCATTTGCGGGCGTCATTGGCCTGGATTACGAAATATCTGACTGAAAATGCTCCGACTATCTTTGGGTCAGATCGAAGAAAACATGTTTTCATAAACTGTTGTTGTTTTAAGAATGTTTTACATTTTGTTATATTTTTGACATAATAGGCTTCATTCGATCGAGTATCACATAAGGTAACCAAATGCAGCATAATAATGACTATAAATACCTGCAACGGTTTAACAATCGAAAGATGCCATAACAATTTGAATATTTAGGCTATCTCGTTTATCACTTACATTTATACACTGCTGGGATTCGTCAGCATTTAGATACATTTTGAATGGTAATCCATATTGCACAAGTCTGCATTAGTTTCAGAATAATCTATTGGAATAATTGAAGGATGAACTAATGTTATCAAAATGTTCAGGGTTTGTCTATTATGTAAACAACATGTTATGTACACTAACACTTAAACACAGTTAAGTGTTCGCTTCAATCAGATAAACATAGCATTCGTTAAAAGATAATATTATTAAAGCAAGTTTTTAAGTTGTTTAAGTTTAAGTGATCGAAACATGTATGTAGTATACTTGTATTTTGATTGAAATTGCACATGATAAATATCAACTTAAGAAGGTCGGAGCTAGTAAACCGCTATCAGATGGATTGGTATTTCGTTTATACATCTTGAAACACATACCCATGTCTTAGTATATCATGTATACATTTTTAAAAATGTTTCATAATATCACTAAATAATGCATGATTGAAGTGTTTTTTGGATATTATTAAGTGAAATAAATGTTTAAGACAGCAACCAAATTATTTTCATTTCTTTTTTAAGTAACGTTCGCATAACATTTGAAACGCTATTCTGTAAGCTACAAGTCATTTTTTTTATCATGTTAGTTATAAAATAAAACATGCTACAATACTCGTGAACTATAGCATTTGGTGCTCACTCCGTGAGATATATTGGGACCTTACACGGAAATATATCACATTTATTGTATGTCTTCAATTAATATTCAATACACTGGAAGTTTAATATTATTTATTATTATGTTATCTTATTTATAAATTTGGCAACTATTCCTTGAATGCATAGTCGTAGTTTAAAGCATAGTAACATATGATGGACTGCAAACTTGATTGTCATAAATGGATTATTGGAATGCATACTCGTATGTTAAAACATGGCAACATTTAATGAAATGCATACTCGTATGTAGAAGTATGGCAACATCTAATCTTAATTTTTTATAAAAAAATATTGCCATAAGTAGTTGAATGCGTACTTGTATAATTAACGTTAGCAAAAATATATTGGGTGCGCTTAACATGTATAAACACAGTTGATAATAAAACAATGGACACTGCAGAATATATTTACTATTTTTAAATATAGATAACCTTCAATCATCAAGTTAATTTATCAATATTCGTAAATACTTTACGACAATTTAATTGAATTAATTTGACAAATTGGTTCAAGTTGACGACATATGATCAACCTTTGATCGTTGGGTTCCTAAACTACGTGATCGTAAAACAATATAGAAAGTCAAACACTCGAATTTATCTTATTATTTAAAAGGCACATACGCTACTTTGGGAAACACTTATCTGAAATTAAGTTAATGACTATACGGTTGACACTGATGTATGAATCCACTGTAATACATGTATGTGTTTAATATATAATCACTTGATCAACATTATTTCAAAGAGTATATGTTTGTATATAGCAATTATTTTGAATTCCCTTATTTCACATTTAAGATACATTGTGCAATGTTTTATCTCTAATGATATATATGGACTTGGGAAAACGGTTCATTTGTATTTTTATCTCGACGAAAAGTCATGAAACGTAGAGAGAGAACGTTGAAGGCATTATGGTTACCTTTGCAATATGCTACTTTGCTTTCACAGGGATATCGAAGATTTTTATTTTAAAGAATATTTGTTGGTATATAGCAATTATTTTGAATTCCCTTATTTCACATTTAAGATACATTGTGCAATGTTTTATCTCTAATGATATATATGGACTTGGGAAAACGGTGCATTTGTAGTTTTACAGCGAAGATTTAGAGGATTTGGATCACATAAAGAGGTCAAATACGTTTGGCCTCTGGTTCGATCGACATCGTTTATTGACAACAATGGTAAAGTGTGTCTCTGTCCTCTGAAACGATGACACAGCACGATTGTTAAAATTAAAATAAAACAAAAACACATTCACATTTTAAACTTTCACCTGTAGTTTGATTTTGATTACAACAATATTTCAACGACATATGTTTATCACAGTAATGTCTTTTAATTTGATTTAAAAACATGAACATAGTAAAATATCAGGACGAAATTAGAGAAGGTGTTAATACAACAAGCTAAAAAAATCTATGAATATAGTAAAATACCAGAACGAAATTAGAAAAGATGTTAATATAACAAGTAACAAGCTAAAAAAATCTATGAATATAGTAAAATATCAGAACGAAATTAGAAAAGATGTTAATATAACAAGTAACAAGCTAAAAAAATCTATGAATATAGTAAAATATCAGAACGAAATTAGAAAAGATGTTAATATAACAAGTAACAAGCTAAAAAAATCTATGAATATAGTAAAATATCAGAACAAAATTAGAAATATAACAAGCTAAAGAAATCTACTAAAATGTGCTTCTATAAACTGAATAACTAGTTTTGGGTAATTATATGCTCGGCAACAGTATTATTTGTCTAGTAATGCAAATCCAGTTTTTTACCACACTCATTGGTCATTGGACTTTTATGGTAATTTTGCCAATTTGTCATGTATTTAATGATATTTTCAACAATAATTGTCAAACAATTTGCGTAAGGCTGAAATGAAAATTCTGAATCAGCCGAGATATGGTCCGTGTTTTTTTACAAAGTTTTCCTTTCTACCCATCGGTGTTGTTACTTATTTTACAGGAACTGGTATTCGGAGAAGACATGTTTTACGAACGGCTCAACAAGCCTTATGCTCAAGATGAAATATTCGTATGTGAAGATATATTAGAGGGTTAATAATTGCTTGTATTGTGTGTTTATATGTTTTTTGTTTCGTGTTGCGCATTTCCTGCTTGCTTGCGCTCATAATTGCATTTCATCTCATTTCGTGTACGTTTCTTCGATGCAAATTCAACCATTATTTATTCATTTATTTTTTGGGTTTGCTTTACTTTGGCAGTATGCAACTTTTCAGCATATTTATGACTAAACAAGCAGAAATTTGTGATTTTTAGTTTGTGTGGAATTGTAATTAGTATTTCAATTCCGTTATAATGTGATAGCATAATAATATTCTAGGGTGGTTGAATTTGGAAGTGATATGTTATTGTTTTGGTGTTATAAAATATTGTTTTCGGGATTTCTTTTTTTGGCAAAGCACCAATACTTTAGATATTTCGTCACTTTACATTTATCAGTTGATTTACGGTTTAGCTTTTGTCTTCTTGTCGTGGTATATTCATTTTCACAGACGACATTCCACTATTAAAGCAAGCGACTGCAAACTCCACGTGCATATTACATTTATAGAATAGTATGAGTGTAGCTTGTTTACGTTCCCACGGTTAAACATGTTTTGACCTATATTTATAAAAGTGACATACAATTGAGTTCTGTGTTTACATTGATTTTGTATTGAAATATCTGTAAACTGACGTTTGAATTTATACATTTGCTCGCACGGTTCAGACTTTTTTAGTTTCCAATTTAACAGGTTGGCAGTTGACATATTGTTTTTATACTTTGTAATATTTATGTGATTTTCAACAATATATTTATTGCAAAAGTTCATAAAGTAAGATATAGACATTTTATTATTGAGCATTTTCGTATATCAATTCGTATTACTTAATTGGTGTGTTGTTTCACTTCAAGGAGAATAATTAGTCAATTATCTTCATTTCCAGGTGTATGCGGACGTTTGATTTTGTTTAACATGTTTTGTGTGTATTTTTATATATTTTTTTTGCAGAATGGCACGTTTCTGAAGGATGTTGTCCGGGCAATGATGAGCCATTTTGATATCAAGCCCAAGACATCAACCTATGCGGAGTTGGAGGAAGTTGTGATAACGCAGCCGCAAGTTACACCCCGTGTACTAACGCAACCGGGCTATCCACCAATGTCAACACCTATGCCGGGTCATTTAAGTTTTAATCCGCAGGTTTTCTGGATTTCATCCGTCGATGTTTGCAGCGTAAAGCACATCATTACCCCAGATTCCGAGATTTTTTCGGAAATATTCAAAGGTGAGGTACAATATATGGTATGGCGGTACGAGGTACAATGCTTGATACGGGCAGGTGATCTGTCAGAGGTAAACATATTAAAGGTAATTCGTGCGTCGCTACTGGGTAGGGCGCGGGAGATCATGGTCCGTTGTAATGAATAAGTTAGATGTTATGTTTTCTAATGCGTCGTCTAAGGAGGAACTCTTACATCAGTTTTTTAACTCGACTCAGCAACCCGGTGAGTCCATTACTACATTTGCTTGTAGGTTAGAGATTCATTTGCAGATTATCATGGACAAGGGCGACATTCCGTATTCTGCCAGGAACGACCTTCTTAGGCATAAGGTCTGGACAGGTTTGTCGTCGGAAACACTGAGGCTGCAGACTAGGCATAAGTATGACACAGTACGAAATTACAACGAGTTGGTACGAGAGTTGGGTCAAGTTGAAGAAAAGATCACCCGTTCTCAGCCACGACCTAGTAATGGTTCCAGTACACGTCCACGCCGAGCAGCTCATAAGTCCGCCGTTGCGTCCCAAATGCCATCTACTTCAGATGAGGTACGCAAACAGGTAAGTGACCTGCAGGCACATATGTCTGCGTATGATGCTAAGCTAGAAAAGTTGATGGAACAACTTAAAGGTTATTCCGGGTACTCTGTTAATACTACTGGTAGTGATATTCGTGGATGTGGGTGTCGTGGTGGTCGTGGAGGAAACGGTCGTGGACGTTGAAGAGGAGGTGGTTTCCAGCCTCAACAACAGCCTACTCAACAAGGTAGCTATAGCAACCAAGGTAAGTATGGTGAAAGTTACCCAAACTGTTAGCCGCTTCTGTGTTTGGCCAACCGGAAGCGGCGAGGACCGAGGGCCCGCGCCACCAGAAAAAGACCCTCGAGGTAAGTATACGTCCGAAACAGAGTGTACGAGGTAAATTAGTTGGTCACTCAAATGTTGATAATATTTGATTCAATGGAATAAAAACCTCGGCCTTGATCGACTCAGGTAGTATAGTTACACTTTTTGCTAAATCTTTTATGATTCCTTGCAGAACAAACCACCTCTACTTGACGTCAAAAGTTTTAATCTTGACGTTAGCGTTGCTGACTGTGCCAAGCTGCAAGTGTTCGGCTACATTGAGGCAACTATTTTAGTTCCGTGTTTAACATATTTTACCATTGATGTGCCTGTCCTCGTTGTTCCCGATGGTAACCCGAGTCCTGAAGTTATCGGTACAAATGTTATTCGCCGGTGTAAGGCAGTTTCTTTTCAGGAAACAACACAAGATTCTATACCAGAATCATGGCAGACAAAATTTAACGCTCTGACAAGCAGCTCCCTGCCAGTGCGGTCTACGAATAGACGCGCTATAGAAGTGGGACCTTATGAGATAGTGGTTATCAACTCGTCAGAGGCGTCGCCAACCGTGGTTGTATTTTTGTTACAGAGATTCCAGTTAGCGACAAATCATGAATAGTTCGACCTCAGGTATTTCAGTCAAACGCTTGTGACAAAATATTTGGCAATCATCAATAAACAATGTTGATTTAACCTTTTCTGCTGACAACTTTAAAACAATAGCAAAACAAACACGTTTCAATGTACACGTATATTTATATGCGATCCAAGCATATCTGAATATGTTGCGTTGATCGAATGAATTCCACGATTTCCGAAAGACCGTTCATTTTAGGAATCGAAGTTGTGGTGTAAAAGCCCAATATTGGTCTTAATTGGAAGTACGATTGGATTGGTGTAGCATATCTGACAATGTAGTATAAATAACAAACCATTGCAGTGAATAAAGACATTGATGTATCATCGTTAGATATGAGTTGCATATGGAATACCAACCCTGGTCGAATGATTTTCATTTCATTTTATGAGGTCGTTATGAACACAACAATTACAAGGACCGGTACAAAAATGGCAAAAACATGTCCTCGAAAAAATAAAATTTGAATTTTGACATTTGTCTCCCTGTTGTGTATACCGCCTTTGATAAAAGTGTTCATTATGGTGTTTATGTCTATCAATGATGTAAATACTGACCCAAGATTACTTCCAGACGTAAGTGAACAACTTTGCTCGCAGTTTTTGTTGAAATGTTCAAAAATGCATTTTATACAACCCTAACCTCATATTTTTAGGTATGTAAGTAAACTATCAATCATGTGTTTATGGTCACGATAGAACAATCAGACCCTCGGACACGCTGCGGTAACGAGACTTGTTACCTTGTTGCTTACGCGCGTATGTTTGGGTCTAACTTATGTTCTGTCCACCGGATACGCGTGATTAATAATATGTATCTGTGATCATATGGCTGGACTTAAAACATACATATCCGATGATATGTTTATGTCTTCTATTGTTCACTATCTACAGTGGCTTAACTATATTTTAAAAGCCAGGCTCATCACTGAAGTTTCAAATACATTTTCAATGAATAAATTAATTTTATATGACATTTCAGCTGCGGGAATTAATCTTAATAAGTATTATACTATTGGGTGTAACGCTTCACGCTATGGGTGAAATATGTCGCTATGCTTCGCTTGATTCGTAGGGTTTTTGGTAATTGAATTAACTATAGACTCTGCATTTATAGGTTATGGATATTTACAAGGTAAATACCTTTCCTGATATCTTTATTTACAATTTATATAAACTATCTTATCATGATAGGATTATGGTGTGTTAAATAAGTAACTAATATATGAACACACGGTTATGATATATCCTTAATTATCACCTATTTTATGTTATTCACGTTTTGTTTTGTATTTACATTGTTTATACTATATATTCGCGTTTAGTTCTTATCATATTACTGCTATCGCTCAATTGAAATTGCAAGCTGTTTATTTTAGAAATTATGGAATGTTGAAACGAAATTTGTCATCAGGAATAAACGCAAGCCAACTGGTCAATAAGTTAGGGAAAAGAAATACTTCTGTTCATGGAAAATATATCGTAAATGACTCGTTAATGCCTACATAAGTTGATGATATTATATAGAAACAAGTGTCTGATATATTGAAATATAAATACTTCCTATCATTTTGCGGGTAGTTTTACATCACAATTGAATATCTGATCATAAATGTATGCAGACCAACTATGACAACTAGGATAAGCTGTATGATTATGCGTTATGATTATTATTATATTTATAAATACAATTCAGAAGCAAATATGTGTTAATTTAAATTTATAAACAAAAAAGATGACTGATGGAAAACAGATATAATCCAAAAAGCAAATTTAACATATTAATTCGAACGCTTTCGAATATTTAACATAAAAGAAATGTTAAGAATGTATATATAACTTTGGCTGAAGTCATGAGTACAAAAAGTCTGTACTATGTTTTCTGGTTATTTATAGAGGTTGATCAGTAAAATAAAAATAATACTGCTTTTCACTTTTCGTAGTGTTCTAACCATATGCGATTTCCCTGTAACATCTTCAACATCTTACTTTCAGATGGCGACATGTACAGTAGCCCTAGTCCTGCTTATTGCGATACAACACGCGTCGTCTATCGAAGGTAACCAGGACCAATGTATATCCCATTATTGACGTTTTCTCAATTTTCCTTAACTAACTAAGTCTTTAATATCGCTTAAGAAACTTCCTTAGCTAGACAAGTTTATAAGAGCAGTTTAGAAACCTGTTATAAGAGATCTCAACAACTGGTTTGAATTCCCATTGAACACTCTTTTTGTAAAAGCATTCACACATTTATTAAAAGTTATAAGTGATACAGTATAGTATAAAGTTGCCCCAAATAGATATAGGTTCGATAGGGATATATTATCTTTATTTTTCATTCTATATTAGTGTTAACGATACGATGTTTATCCCTCGTTCGATGTCAATAATACGTTATTGTCAGTTGCTGATGGTTTCAAAAACAAATTCACAGAATAAAAAGGCCTATATCAATTGCACTTGAAACATTAGCTATTTCAGAATACAAACAACAGTTTAAGCCAATGAAATAGCAGGAAGGCAACCATCAACAATATGCCTCTGAAACGCACTTGATTTATTATCTTTTAACTCCATGATATTTAAATTTTCAGAATATTTTCTATTACTGTATCAAAAAAAATATTGTTTCATTTGGGTACGAACCCAAGCCCCCGACGCCTTACTTATAAGGCCTTTAAGCAAACACAACAGTAGTAGGGTGTTTTGATTGTTTCAACAATATTTTGATCACATCACAGGTGTTAATGTCATTCAGCATAAGACGTAACATTAAAATGGAGCAATGACGCTTGTAAAGCGAACAATTTGTTGCACTGTGCTTCGCGATAAAAACCTGCATGTTCAAAACCATCAGCGAGTCCCTTTACCATACTAATACCATATATACCGCAACGAAAGGTCATTCGATTTTTCATTATATCTGAAATATTATGTTGACCGGATGAAAGTGTTTCTTTCATTGCTTCATTTAAAGAAGCGGAGTATGAGTTTTTAATAAATGCACTGAAAACAAATTGCAAGAACATTTATAGATTGTGTAAATGGTTTGTATACATGTTAAAATTTATCTCCCTTCGTTACCATGTAGAATCAGTTCTTTACTAAAATATTTCCACTGTTCTGTTCATTATCATACTAGTGTGGTCTAGCATTTTAACAAGTCTTACCTTTCATGTTTGTTTATTATTAGTTGTATTTTAACGTTAAATAAGCCATATCTTAGTGGTTGAGCTTTCACATTCATTGTTGTCCGTTTATTATATTTTTACTAAACGAAGGGAAATAGTTATACTCAAATTTAATTGAAATAATTAAATATAATTTTAAATCGAAGTGTACCCTTATCATTACAAAAAGACAGCTCTATTGATGAGTGAAAGCGATAAGGGATATATGAATATTTTCAAAACCACTTTTAAACCTTTCGTTTGAATACAGATACATGTTAATTCGTTTATTATTATAATGCATAACAAGTCGTGCGCAGCGAACCGACGCGATAAAATGTATCTTCCATTAATATCATTAAACACCAGTGAAACGATAAGACAAGATATGTCTCACGCCATTTGGGCGTATATCAGTCGGGTGTACTGTGCCGTTAAATTTCAGCCATGCGACCAGTAGATATAATTTTGTTACGGATTGTGAGCAAAGCTGTTAACTAATTTAAACTACTATCGAGTCAGCTTTCAGGGTAGACTCGAGCACTGCATTCAAGGCATCTGTTTATTACTGCTTCTAAGCAAAGCTTTGAAAATTGATTTAAACTACTGTCAAGCTGTGGTCATATTTATAGAGAATCTTATTGTTACTGCTTCTAAGCAAAGCTTAAGATGAAGCCATAAGCTATAATACACATACATAAACATACTCTTCTTGTCAGCCCTTCTTTATATCAAACACAAATATCTAAAACTTACGATTTAATTTCACAAACAAGTGACTACATGTCCATGCGATTCATACGATTTCATATGTATGAACCAAAATATTTACTGAATATTTGCAAAATCCTAATAGTGTCATGCACACACAACCGGTATTTTGAATTACTAACTGATTTTTATTTTGTTTTATTTTTGCAGTGTCGTATACATGCCATGAATCAGCATCAGGGCTTTTTCGACTCGCACTTCGGTTGAACAGACAAGGCGATACTCTCGTAACGGCTCTTCGGGCATACACGACTGGTGCAAATGATGTTCCAGTTCCGGGTTGGTCATGTTGTTATATATATTACAGTTAACTTGCGGTGATGACGTCAAGGTTCTTTGGGAATAGTGACTGATGGAAACTGTAACCTATTATCGGGTAGATTAAGATATACATCTTTATTTTTAAAGAAGTTAATTTATTCATTGAGTCACATTGGCGTATTTCTTGATGACGTCATGACCTTCTACGTATGCATAGCTAACTGAAACGGTAACCTAGTTCCGGATAGATAGTTATGTTGTTATATGCGTCATAAATGCACAACCATTGGGAATTTCACGCTTCTGGCATACGTAATAAATGAAATTAATGACTTACTTCGAGGATAATAATGCTGCTACATGTGAAAAACTTTCATTGACAACGTCATAGCGTTCCGGGTATACGTAATGAAAGAAATCAGTGACTAAGTTCCCTATCGGTCATTTTGTTAAATGAGTAGTTATGATAAAACAGCTGTGACTCCACGACTTTCTGGGTATACGTGATCGAAGGAATCAGTGGAATACACATTAATTGTTTTATTACGACTCTAAGCGTATATGTCATTATTTGGAATGTTGACTTGCTTCATAATTAGGTATGTGTAATTTATTGATTAAAACAGTAATGTATACAATACAGGGTTTTATCACTTCATTATTTTTGATCTGGAATGTCGTATTCAACTCTGACTCGCGGGAGGGCATATATTTATTTCACTCACATGTATTTTTGACATTTATTCAGATAACCCTGCATGTGAGGCCACTTCTCATGTCAATGGCATTTTTGAAGTAAGCACTGACATTGTGTTGGCAGACACAACGTGCGGCTTCACAAATACGGTGAGCTTACAGTTGATTTATTCCAGTGTTCCCTGAAAGTATTTTATAACTTGTTCATGTGTTTTATGTATATATGTATTATAATACAATAAAACAGTGATTTATTAGCAAAATAAAAATGGTATTTTCATCATTTTAAAAAGTGAAATAAATATATATTCGCTGTTCAAAAATGTTCACCCGCTTTTATTTCCTGGTCTTACATCAGGATCACGATTTCAATTGACGTCATTTCAGAAATGCTGACTGCAAAATTGTGAAATAAACTATAATATTATACTGAATTTAATAACTTTCCTGTTCACTCATATACAACAAGTGTCTCTTAAACTTTTTTTTTTTTCAAATGGCATTGCATTATTATGAAAATAATTTTAAATTGTAAACTATACTTCTCAACTTTAAATCTTAAAACAGTTATTTTTTTTTTCTTCCATTAAGAACGTATTTGATGTAATGCTCTCAGTAAAAACATAACTAAAAGGTACTTTTTCCTCAAAATTATGTCTGAATTTGTTTGGATAATGAAACAATATCATTATAGTTTGAAATTATAAAAAAACTTTCTTGTTTTGTGGTTGTTGCTTTTTAAAACAAAACACAAAACACTTGTATATTTGTATTAAAGGGGCTAGACACCAGATCATGCAATTGCAAGAAGAAAGAGGAAATTATTCAGAAACTTACATAAAACTGACATCGTTGTGTACAAAGCATTGAATTTAACTTACTGATGTATCACATCGCTTACGACACATACATCTTTTGCAGTGTTTGCGCATTTTTTTTCAATACGAAATTTACTAGGGTTCTCTACCACGTAAATACCAGTAAGTTTAAAAAAATACGTCGGTATATTTATCTGTACTCGTAAAAATATATGATTTAATTAGGGAAACCATTGTTATGTGCTACTTTAAACGAGAAAACACAGATGAAGTAGCTCGCATTGACTGGTTTCTATGTTTGTTATGAGGAAATACTGTATTTGCCGATTTTTTGACCATTTAGTGTCTAGCCCCTTTAAAGAAAAAACAAAACAAAGAAACATCCGTTTTCATTTCCAAAATCTAAACAAATTCTAAACATGCATGTATCACGAAATAGTACGTGTTTATGATATTATGTCTACTGCACTATCTTGATTTAAACACCTGGTACACTTTACACGGCACAATCATAACCCTAGTATTCACCTTTTCACAAACAAGGGCGACCCCGGACTTCCAGACTCTCTGCATACACCTTTTGTACATTCCAGTTCAGAATCATAACCCCGGTATAAAGAGCAACTTTTCACGAACTTGTGCGGAAGCAGGTCTCCAGACACTCCGCATAAACCTAGGACACTCTACAGCAAAACATAACCCCGTTCTTCAGAGCAACCTTTTACGATCTAGGGCATCGCAGGTCTCCAGACATTCCGCATACACCTATAACACTAAACAGTACATTAATATAACACCGGTCTTCAGAGCAACTGTTCACAAACAAAGATGATTGCAGACCTCCGGACACTCCGCATACATCTCATACATTCTACAGTATACAAACATAATCCCTATCTTCGGAGCAACTTCTTATGAGCAAGGGTGATCGCAGGTCTCCAGACACTCCGCAAAAACCTAGTACACTCTACAGTACCTAAAAAGAATTCCGGTCTTCAGAGCAACCTTTTACGAAATAGGGCGACCGCATGCCTACGGACACTCCGCATAAACCTTGTACATTATACAATAAAGAATCATAACCATGGATTACAGAGCAATCTTCTGCCATCTAGGGCGTCCGCGGCTCTCCAGACACTCCACATGCACCTAGTACACTCTACAGTACATAAGCATAACCCCGTCCTTAAAAGACACTTTTTACGAACTAGGGCAACCACAGGCCTACAGACACTCTGCAGAAACCTAGTACACTCAATAGTACATAAACATAAAACCTTTTACGAAATAGGGCGACCTCAGGTCTACGGACACTCCGAATAAACATTGTCCATTTTACAGTACTAAAACATAACCGTGGTCTACAGAGCAACCTTCTGTCATCTGAGCGACCGCTGGTCTCCAGACACTCCGCATACACCTTATACACTCTACAGTACATAAACATAATCCAGGTCTTCAGGACAACACTTCACGAACATGGGCGATTGTAGACCTCCGGACACTCCCCGTACACCTAGTACACTATACAGTACATAAACATAATCCCTGTCTTCAGGACAACTTTTCACGAAAAAGGGCGTTTGCTGACCTCCGGACACTCCCTATACACCTAGTACACTTTACAGTACATAGACATCATCACTTCTCTGTCTTCAGGAAAACCTTTTCATGAACAAGGGCGATTGCAGACCTCCGGACACTCCGCATACAGCTATTACACTTTACAGTACAGAAACATAACCACGGTTTGCAGAGAACATTTCAAGATCTAAGGCGACCGCAGGTTTCCAGACACTCCGCATACACATAGAACACTATACAGTACATTAACTTATCCACGTTTTTCAGAGCAACCTTTCAAAAGCAAGGACTACCACAGGTCCACAGAAACTTCACCTTCGCAAAGTAAACTCTTCAGTACATAAACATAACACTGGTCTTCAGAGTAACATTTCCTAAACATGGACGACCGCAAGTATACGGACACTCCGCAAACAACTAGTACAATCTGCAGTACAGAAACATAGCCTGATCTGCAGCGCAACTTTTTCCGGGAACGGGCGACCGCTGACCATACACTCAACATACACCTAGTACACTCTTCGCAAACAAACATAACCCCGGTCTACAGAACAACTTCTCGCAAACAAGCGCGGTTACAGACCTCTGGATCCTCCACATACACCTAGTACACTCTTCGCGAAACAAACATAGCCCCGGTCTACAGAACAACTTCTCGCAAACAGGCACGGTTACAGACCTCTGGATCCTCCACATACACCTAGTACACTCTTAACTGTTAGGCTGCACTTATATTATCCAGCCCAAATGCGTTAATACTCCGATTTTGACATCAATAATGATTTGACATGATTTGACAATTACTAAATACACCTCTCATTATTACAGGGTAGCGAGTACATGTTTCTGTTTCGAGCCGAAGGGACTATACAATATTACACATTGAAATGTGATACGGATTCTCTTATAGCAAATGGAGTGTCATCCGCAGAGTTCCAGACCACGTAAGTTGTTTTCTTAATCGGCCAAATACAACTAAATATGAAAACAATAGTAAAACATGATGCTCTTAAATAAAATTTCTCATTTTAGTCTGAACAATATTAAAAAGAATATAATTACATAATTCATATAATAAAATAGTATTTTACAGGAGTAATTTTTCTACTTAAGATCGTCCGAGAAACTGCGCCTACACAATTTAAAAAAAAAATCAGGAAGAATGGGTACATGCTGTTTATGTTGGTTCTTAAACGTTTCACAATTTTTTTCTGTAAAAAGAACACGAATGATCAGAATTTAGAAAAAGTGTTGTGTTAGTCTGAAGTAATACTTTAACTTCGGACCATTCGTTCTCTAGGCCCGTGCTCAATCCATAATGAATCCGGTTAATGTTACAGGGCTGTGAAGTCTAACCTGCTCCATCGAGCTAACCCCCTCGGGGTCAGCTTTCAGGTGAATGAATTTTATAGGTATACTATATACAATGTATGACTTTGTATTGCCAGATGACCCCATAATCCTGTGATATTAATTGATATGAGTTAATATGAAGATAATTGACATGTTCAACCTCGTTTAAGAGAATATATTTATATACATTCAAATTTATTTTCGTTTGAATTTATAACTATATATGTATATTCATAATTATTTCCGTTTTAATACTTCACTTGCTTGCATGAGAGTTATGAATTAGACTTATGCAGTGCATGCTATTATTAGGCAGGGAATACCGATTCTCAACTTTGCTTCTTAAAGACTTATTTTTTTACTTACGGTTTCATTGCAAAGACCTGTGGCCGTGGTGACGAAATGCTGTTTTGTGCAGTACGATATATGAACCTTATCATTTGACACGAAAGATAAACATGAAATATAAGTAACCTTCTTTGTTTTGCGTAGGTCGTTGAAGCAGATGGAAGCTACGTGCCAACGAATAATGTTTACATTGGCCAAGACATTAAGCTTAGGCTAATCCTTAACAAAGGCGCTGAAAGTTTTGGTAAGTGACAACAGTTTAAGGTAAAGCTTTTATCTTTAAATAATCAGTGTAGAAAAGACAGTTAGCTCACTAAGGTATTTGACTATTTCATGAAATCCATTTCAACCGTTTCATTCCATGATTTCCATGTGTTTGGTTCGCTTTTTCAGGACCTGACAATTGGGGATATATTTTTCACACAGCAGTCTCAAAGGACTTTGAGGAAGATGCAGAACTTCTGCTACAAATATTCACTCCAGGACTGGGCACAGAGGTCAAGGTCGAAGGGCAATTGCCTACGTCGGAATTTACCTGTTACGCAAAGGTGAAGAGGGATGATGCGGTAAGATCCTAATTATTCTATAAATTCTGAATATTCTTACCAAAACTCTAATATCTTAAATGCATGCAACCTCCATTAAAAAAAAAACAAAGTTGCATGTCTTCATGTCATGACTGAGTGTGAGTCACTCGCTAATTAATGAAATGAGCATGATAACTGTACCAAGACAGCCACATGTAGGCTGTACACTAACCTCGACAAATGAAGTCATAGACTAATGTTCCTGTAAATGGTAACGCCCATGTTGTGACATGTTTCAAAGTTTCAAAGTACATTACACTTTCCGAGTTTAACAGACATTTATTTATTTATCTTAATACCAAGTTCTAAAACCATTTTTTGTTTTTTGTCTTAAGTCAGTCAATATTGTGTGTAGAATTTCTTTGATCATTGTTATATTATTTTAATTACAAGTTTTGTTTAGAGTGTTTCATATACACCGACATAGATATGAATTCATATGAAACGACAATAAATATGTTATGGAATATTCATAAAACTGTGACGGAAATAACAAATCAAGCAAGAACACCAGGAAGTTAATGATTGATAGTTTTTTAACCAGTCCATTTTAACACTGTTTTCAATTTATTATTTGCAACATCTTTTTGTAAGGTCATGCTCGATAACGATGCATTATACAGGCAAATATTATAAATATCATATTCATTACTTCAAAGTTTTAATGTACTGTACAGATATCGCTAAATTCATTTGAATATATATATTTATATAAAAAGATGACTATTTTAGGTTGAAATATCCATACCGAAGGCCTATGCCGATGCGTCTAGTGCAACATTAACCGAATGGGTCACTTCAGGTGGCGGGATCAAGGTGACTTCATTTCATGACCGCATAGGTGTTAAGGTATGCTAGTAAAATACAGAGGATAAAACCCATTACTTTTGCTTGTCCGTGTTCGTGTTGTGATGTTTTACGCTTTGCTTTTCGTAAAGATAAAAGTGGTAAAATGGAATAAAAACCCCGCTTTTTATCGAAGAAGTTAATGGTTGTATTCCCACTAGTGGTACGTTAGCAGGTGTTTAAAGTGTGCCATTAAAAGGATATATATTTGAATTTTGACTCCTGGGCTTGTTCCTGAGATATAAAGTGGATATTGTGACAGGACGCTTATCTGACGTCCTGCATCACGTCGAGTTCGATGTGTAAACGCGTATCCGTTTAAACAAATACCAAAATAGAGACAAATAACGTCATTAGCCAATGCATACACAACATAGAAATGAAAACTAAAACGTACAAAACATTTTACCTTAATTTAAACCGATATACTCTATAAAGACACACTTATCAGTGCTTGAGAGGTACTAAATGAGAGAAATACAACTTCACTAAAAACATACACTAAACAGAAGACACAATATCAGGCCAAAGAGCCTCTTCACAAGAGACACACATTTCTCCCACCTCAGATAAGTAGATCCAATAATTTAACCATGCTAGAAATTGTTATCTTGCCCACGAGCGAAGAAAAATGCCCGTATGGAACTCCTTTTTAATGGTTACTACATTGTAATTACCTCCCTTGTTGAAGACTGTCGTCTGTAGCATCATGGACTCCTTGTCTTGTGGCAATATTTAGAACGCTAATTATTTATTTCTCGCTTCAAATGTCACCATAAAACAGTTTTCACGCACCTTTAAAATATTGCTTCACTCTCCTTAGAACTATTTATATACCGATTTGACTATTAACATAATCTGAATAACTGCACGTATTTCCATGACAACCACGAATTATCGCATATCCATACGCAATTAATTTCACTAAGCACAAAAGAGTTCCAGCAAAAAAATCATTTTTACCTAATTTTGATTAACTGAGGTGGGAGAAAAAGCATCTACCAAAGCCGCTCGTGTAAGATAGGTTCATCCCGACTCGGTAAACCTCGTTTCCGCTAAACACCCTACGCTCGGGTCGGAATGAACCTATCTTACACTCTCTCCATGGAAGATACTTATAATCTTCACAGTGCATACACAATACTTTATCTTATATCTTGCACGAAATTGATTAATCGAAGGCCAGAACTTCATAAAGCTTGCAAACACGTTAGAATTATTCATAGACGTGGGCAGATTTTACTTCAATATAATTACTAAAGTGATATAATGATTAAAAACTTGCGTAGAGGTGTTTATATAGTGATGATAACCTTTAACGTGATATAGACTTTAAATTCTACCGTTCAGCAAAACTATATAGAACCTCTGTATCAGCCTTTAGTTGTTTACATTGTTTTAATAAAGGTTATCCATAGACGACCTGGGACCACTCTGGATGCAGGTCGGGTAGTCCTACCAGACGATGCAATCGCAACCTTGGCCACTGGTTCAACATATGTCTACAGTTTACACAACTCAAACGGTACACGTTTAATTTACTAGAACCAGCGTCAACTAACCATGAACAAAGTGAAGCCTTACGAAAAGTTTGTAATTGTAGCTACTGGTTTCACGATATCAAGAATATGCAATGTTCTCAGTTCAATATTTTAGATTCATAAATAAATCACGATTTCAATATTTCATTTCAATTAATTCTCAATATCATGATTTGAATTCGATCAATTCACCATTTCATTAATTTAAGATTTTGACGTCATGAATTCACAGGTTAGTGGTTTTTACTTTCAAACATATATATCAAATTATTCATGAATTCACTATTTCTGGATTTAACCATTTCAAGATATCATTTTTCTTATTTCAGGTAGTAATAATGTCAAAAGTATTACTTTTTTGTGATTTTAGGCAAATAATACATTGAAAAATACAGAGCCCTGTTGTCAAACATATATTGTTTCAGAATCATATAAAACGTGTGTATTATAATATGCTTGATTCATTACAAATATATATTAGCAACCTTCTGAGTATGTTTTTATCAAAATTTACTTTTTCGATATTAATTTTTCACCAATTCAATAGTTGATCAATAATTCGTTTTGATGAGTGTATTTGCATATTTTGATTCCTTTTATCTTACAGCTCAACAGGCACAATTTGGACTTGTAGCGTTTGAGGACACAACAGCAATCACTATAAACTACAATGAGTATACAGTCAGTACGGAGGTGAGATAACGTTGAACCTCAGCTTAAACTTTAACAGCTCATTGTGCTCTCGTCTTGATCTCTCGACGGAACAAATTCGAGTTCATTTTGCAGATGACAATATGCACACGTAGAGTAAACCCAATCACGATTAATTCAACAATTGTTTCATAGCAAATTTTCAACTTTTAACAAAGGATATGACCGTAGACGGTTTTTCTACACAATCGTGGAAGGCCCTCTAAACTCTGTGAATGTGGAGGAACTGGTAGCGCCCAATTTCATGAACCGCTAGTGAAAACGGAGCAAAAAAAACGATGACTATAGACAAATTTGTTGCTTGTCTCAATGACTTGAAATTGTTCTGGTATTTAAATCAATATTTGTTTATGACCCTACGGCTATACATTTGAGATGTTTAAGGTATATTAAGGTATATTAAATTGGTTATGACTTCACTATTACAACACACGAAATACATTTCATATTAAAGGCGCACAATATAAGTTGGTGAATATTATTTTTTTTTCATTTTCATGCATTATTGTGTTTAAAAATAAAAAAAAATGCATTTGCTAAAGGTTCAGATAAAAAACAATTTATCGATTGTTGGTGCTGTTTTAAGTGAAGAATTTTTGACCACGCAGCTACATTAAAAAACATAATATTTTTAATATGTTCCTAAATTATATGTTTTTAATCATTAATGACAATTAAACATGACATTACATTAAAATATTTTTTTTTACATCAACCTATATTGTGCATCTTTAAAAGAACAACTTATATATACACATTAATTCATGAAGACAATAACATACACGACAGATATTTTATTTCATGACTATGTTTGAATATTTCAATACTTTTTTTTTTAGATTTTGATATATGTTATCAAGTTTACGCTAGAAAATTGTTGCACTGTCCTTCTAGTGCCTAACATTATTATGTTTATGAATGTGTTTTACTATAAATTTTCACAAGACACAGTACAATACGTTACTATTTAAAGTAGCAAATGTTATAATATAAACTAATTAACACCTGCAACGGTATAACGTACGCAACTATTTAAAGTAAATGTTATCATAATAACTACTAAAAACTGGCTACAGTAAAAAAACGCTACTTTTTAAAGTAGCAAATGTACTTATGTCAACTACTTAACACAAGCCACAGTAGAATATGCTACTATTTAAAGTTAAATATTTACAGAGGTCAACTAGTTAACACTAGCCACAGTAAAAAAGCCACTATTTAGACAAAACAAATGTACTTATGTCAACTACCTAACAATAGCCACAGTGAAATACGCTACTGTATAAAGTAGCGAATGAACTTATTTTAACTAGTTAACACTAGCAAGAGTAAAATACGTTACTATTTAAAGAAACAATTGTACTTATGTAAACTACTTACCACTTGCCAGAGTAAAATACGCTACTATTTAAAGTAACATATTTACAGAGGTCAACTTGTTAACACTAGCAACAGTAAAAAAGCCGCTATTTAGAGAAACAAATGTACTTATGTCAACTACCTAACAATAGCCACAGTGAAAACGGCTACTGTATAAAGTAACAAATGTACTTATGTCAACTATTTAACACTAGCCAGAGTAAAACACATTGACATTTAAAGTAGCACATGTACTTCTGTCAAATAGATAACATTTGCCACAGTAAAACACGCTGATATATAAAGTAGCAAATGTATTTATATGAGCTATTAAACACTGGCAGCAGTAACATATGCTACTATTTAATGTAAATACAATTATACAATGTCAAAAATGATATTATTTAAAGTAATAAACGTGATAGAATTTATCATTAGCCCCAGTAACTAATGTGATAATATGTTTTCCATCTCTTCTGACAGACCATTGATGGTGCACCTGCTAGCGGTCCGACCGAGACCGTTTCTTTAGACGAATACCAGGTTTTAATGATGAAAGGAGGATCCACCATTGGTGAAATCATACTAGAAGGAGACAGTAAGTCTGATAGCAGAGGAGGGAGGGGCGTGGTGAAACCATGTCTTTGATTTTTTTCAGGAGGCGTGGTGAAACCATAGCTTCGTACTTTCTCAGAAGACGTGGTAAAACCATGTCTTCTTCATTTCTCAGGGGTCGTTGCGAAACCGTGTCTTCTTTTTTTCGCAGGGGTATGGCTAAACCATATCAAATGTTCAGGTTCTTCCCGCAACTGGGTCAATATGAATCGTCACAAATAAGTATTAAAACAAGAAATACTATCTTGTGTAGCACCAGTGTGGTTTCCCATAATTTTGTAAATGGGGTCAGGGTCCCGTTTTAATACGATACTTAATCGAAAACGTTACGCTGCTTAAGGATGCTCGGAGTCACCCTTAATAATACGGGCAGAATATATCCGCAAAATATTCATGTGATTGTATTATTGCAGTGATAAGCCTAAGAATTTACGATCTTAAGCCATGCAATCGTTATTGAAACGGTGACCAGGGCCCGTATAAATGTTAAAATACCGACAAAATGCCTGAATTTTCTATATTATATTTTCAATCAGAGAAAGAATGCAAAACCCGGGTTTGAATTACATGTGAATTATTGATATTATTATATCAACGAGGACCAAAATCGAGTTACTACCCCTGCCACGGACCACACGAGATTTAGTACTCTTGTCAAAGCCCTTAATTCTGATCAATGTAATCCGAACATGAGTTTTAGTCCTATTCTAGGTTATATAGTTTATATCAATGGCAGCCTCACGTAAGCTCTTTCTCTTCTTATATAAATAAATTACATACATATAAAGTGCACACGAATAAGTAAGCTCACCCGACAATTTTCAATTATGCTTACCAATGAGGTCTATTATTTCGACTACACGTGAATTTTTAACTCTTGTTAAAAACTCAAAATCATATCAATGTAAACTATATGCGTATTATTACTCTTGTCAAAGCCATATAATTCATATCAATGATGTCCACACTAGAATTGTTACTCTAGTCAACGCCTCATATTAATGAAGACAGGAACAATGTGAATTATTAATCTTGTCAAAGCCAGAAAATTCATGCCAATGAGGACAACGTTTGCAATATTACTCTTGTCAAGGCCAATTAATTCATATCAATGAAGACCACGTGAATTATTACTCTAATCAAAGTCACATTATTCTTATAAATGATGATCAAATTTGAACTTTTACTCTTCTTGAAGTAATTTAATATACATACTTGAGGAAAAGACATAAATCATTTCCCTTGTTAAAGCCACAAAATCATAACAATTAGGAGCATATTTGAATTATTTCTTTTGTCAAAGCCGCATTATTAATATCGATAAGGGGACTACACCTGGATAATACCGTGTTAAATTCCAATGAATTATAGTTATTTCGACCAGACAGGATTTATATCCCCTGTTAAAGCTAAAGTATTTATTCCCATGATGACCTCAGGTTGATTATAACTCTTGCCATAGCGCTATGTATATAAATGAGGACAAAGGGTGGGATATTCCTTATAATCATATCAATTGGGATTATTTAAGTCATTTTAACCAATATGACAATTTATTGCCAACATACTGACCAATACGTTTGGAATTAATGCAACTCATTTATTCTTCCATAACAATTACAAGCACTTGTAGTATATAAGTATCCCCACTACCATTGACATATGCTGTTGTTACTTCAGAACCCTTCGGTGTCTTCATGGAAAGTGATTTTACCGTCGCTTCACCGGTCATTGCTGTAGGATTACAGGTAAGGCCTAAAATGCCTATGTTAAGTGCAACTTCACTCTACCTGCCAAATATCCTTGGTCATAGAGGTATTTTTCCTACTCATTATAATAAAATCATCCAAATTTCCATTTTGAAGTTGTTGTTGACCATGACATCAATTTGTGTTGATTGAAATTAATACAGGTTTAGTATTTTAGGCTAAAGGTTAGGGTCAACGCTATGGTTTCGTATTAAAAACAATATACCGTAAATATCATGGTAAGCAATTTTGACTTGCGTTGATGTTTTGACTCGATTTAAAAGAATCAAACCGTGTCTCTTCTCTACCTTTCTATTTTCAGGCCTCAGATATTTATTAGGTCTAATTAAGTAGTAATCGTATTCCGTTCTCGAGTGTTTATCCAATCTCCTACACAGTGATCTCCCCTGACAAGCAGAATACATATCTAAACATTCATGAACATGTTATTTAAGAAAGGTTATCGACATCATACTTGTGTAAAAGAGTTGTCAACAATTATAGCGCTGTATACAATCGGTTATATGTAATATATACAATGGATTAAATGTATGTTTGACCCTCAACATGATTCTTACAAACTTTCAATTCACCATGAGTAAATATCGCCATAAGCTACTTTGTTTTCTTCCGCTTGAATTGGAATAACATGATTAATAATTTTCTTGCATCTTAAACAACAGACATATTTGATAAAACATGACGAAATTGAATTGTCTACTTATATCTCCAAACACGAGTGGATAGTTGTTTATATTGAGCAGTTATACAACAACTAAAACTGGCGTCAAATAGCTTCTAATTATTTATATATTTAATAATCGATCGTACTATTCTAAAATACTACAGCTGAATTCACACAGTGTTATTCATTGCAATATTATCATATTACGCCTTATTGTCTTTTTTTCCGTGGAGCATTGAATTCTGAATCACCGACTACATGACCGGAACTCTTTACCTGGTATGCACGCAAGATCAAAGGAATCTGATTATACTAGCTTGAAATGATACTTTATATGGGGTCCCCATTTCAACCATAGGTTTTTTATATTTATAAAGTAAAAACTTACTATCATTATTAAAATCAATTTCAGTTCTTACCAAAACACACAGCTGCTAAGCGGTTTGTTCTACCATTTCCCAGCAGCTACATGTTCGAGTACGAGTTTGATGATCCCGTAAATGACCAAGGATACACCATTGAAAATCCAGGTAAGATACGATATATTCAGATAACAGACGGACACATATTATAAGGTAATATCATATTCAGTTAGGGTCGCACAATAAACATATGTGGCTACGTGTATGCACTGGCGGCAAGACATATTGTATGTTTTACAGCAATGACACAACCAAAGTATTTTACTGCTGTTCATGACCCTGCACAATGAATTGTTTTATAAGAGGCTCAAATGTGACACTAGCAATGTAAGCGGCTTCATGTTGTGCTCTTGCAAGATCTATTGCATTATTACAAGCGCAAAAGTAAAGATATGTGGCTACCTTTCATAACCCAGCAAGTCCGTTGCATTTAAGAGGCTCAAATGTATTGTTTAATCATAGGTGCAACAGTGACACGAGCAGAAGGTGCACCGGTGTTTGTAGAGGGAGATTTGAACGGTGCATCGGATGCGCTTGAAATAATCTCAGCCAACCCAATACATGTTCACGGAATTGTTCCAAGTAAGTTTTGGAACACATTTACATTTCTATATTATTATTGTTTTTTTAGGGGTTATGATGAAGAAATTAAAACATATCTAATAATTGCTTTTTGAATCATTTGAATCGCATCGGGTATGGCCATTATTTTTAACACAACTCCTAAAAGTATGTATAATGCCATTTTGGAAGGAGAACATCACGTACAGTTCATTACATTGAGTATTATAGGATTACCAATACTGCTCTTAGATCCGGATTTGTGTTCGATAATCGAGTGGACATTTGAAGATTTTGATTTTTTGAGGCACCAGTCTTTTAATATATGCATGACGGCTTTAAATTACATTATAACATGATATACTAGCTGACAAAATCAAACTACATGTTTGAAGGAAAATAAACAAGCGTCTCCAACTTCAAAATTATTGGCCAACAGTCAGTTAAAAACCTGAGAATAACCATTAGGTTTGCACATGAAAGCGATATAATGGTGTATTGAAATTATTGACCAGATTTTGTCCAATTAGCTTTTTAGGCTCCTCTTTAACAAAATCATAGAGTTAACCAATTATTGTCAGAAATTGCTTTTGCGAATAGTTGGCAATAATTTACTTGAATGTTTTATTTAAAACATCATTTTATGATGCTAAAATATGTTTTTGTCTGAATTTTAATATCCTTTTATTCATTATATTTATAAACTTATTTTAAGTATTAACTGATCTACACGATATGTTTATTTTCAAAATTACAAGATAAATAAGTTGCCTACATTTTTATGTGTTAATGGACCATTCACTAAATAGTGAAAATCCCCGTTGAACCACACACTTATTATTTGTACTGCCTCCTCCTTGAGCGAGATAATGTAAATCTTCTTCGTTAACTTTATAAACGTTTATGCAAGCGAATGGAAGATAACATCAGCGATGCAAAATAATAAATAACGCTTATGCACAAACACTTTTATAACCTTCGTACATGTCCATACCATTTCATAGTGTGTTTTTTTTTAAAATAAAACACCTTCCGATTGTTAAAATGGAGAGCAGTTTTTCTACAGTATTGATATTTACCAATACCGTATGGGAAATGTTGCATTTATAATGTGATTGAGGTATACTCATAGTTATAATCAAATGATTACTCGTGAAATATTCTGTTTTACTGTATGCCAAATTTGTGCTTCAGCTCAATCCACACAAGCTGGTAATGGTCTAGCGGGCTTTGTTCTTCCCTCACTTGAACAGTGGTCCTCTAGACAACATTTCTACGCGATGGAAGGAAAGAAATACGATCTTATTTTCGTCTCTCACAAAGGCGACATGGATGATATAAAGGTAGAAATAATAAACGTTATTTTGCTATTGCTTTGTTTGAAGCAATAACTACAAATTTGAACTACAGGGACAATCGTAGTAATTTACAATATTATAATGGCAACGAGAGACACACAACAATTACCAAACAATAAAGATAGGCAAAATATGAATCATAAACGTATTATCTCAGAAACCGTTTAACCCTGGCTTCAAGCCAAAATAGCATTTTTTCATCCTTTTCGAAACAGCTCGAATCTCGATTTCATTGTTTAGAACCGGGACCTTAACTATTCCGGTGATAGTATTGTTCAATTACACTGGCTTGCTCAGTCTTACTAAGGTTTGACCTATTGACATAATTTTTTCCTCATGTGACCTAGTTTAAGACTATACATGAAAAATGGACCGGATATATTGTTCCCAAGATTTGACCTATTTTTTCTAGCTTTTTACGCCATACGATTTCAATTCTATCAAGGGGAGCAATCTTACAACAGTTTGAAAAGGTCTAACAAATCAATACAAGAATTTGTCTCCGGACATGATTTTTAAATATTTGACCTAATGACCTAGTGTCTGACCTCATATGACCCAGTTTTAAAATTGTGAGTGATTTTATCAATTCATAGATTTTGACTTAGTTTCATAAGTATAGGACCTGGAATATTGCCCAGTTTATGTTCCCAAATTGTTTTTTAAGATTTGATCTTGGTTTTGACCATGTGTTACCCACTTTCAAAATTCGGTTATATTTTATCAAGTGTAACATTATATTGGACAATATTGGACCAAATAAAATGCATCTACTTTGTTCCAAGGCTTTTCTTAGACTTGACTTATTGACCTAGTTCTTCACCCACTTCTACCCAAGTTTGAACATAATTCAACCGATCCCTCTCCGAATTCCCAAATAACCACCTTAACCTAATGAACCTACCCCCGAAGCACCCGTACGTGCACCTGGATGGACGTATTGACAGAAAGATGTATGGGCAGAATGACGGTCGGACGGGCAACACCAGAAATTATCCCAAATATATCCCTCTCCCAAAACCTTTTATTCGGTGGGGAATAAAAAATATAAATCTGATTTAATTTTAGAGCATGTTGATCTAATCATAATGTCAGTATTCCAACGAGTAAGAACGCTTCTAGTGTACAATTTATCAAGTTTTCATTCATAAGGCAAGTACTGTTATGCTTTTAAAAAAACTATTTCTTAAGAATACTGAGCAAACATGTTTTCAAACGTACGCATAAGAAAATGCGATTTTAAAAAGGTAACATGTTGGGGGTTTTGTTGTTGTTTTTTGTCACAATCAGATTTCATTAGATAATTTAACATGCACGCCATGTGACTTATTTCTTTCTTAATATCCATTTAAACAAACTTTCCGATAGGATTTTGCAAGGTAAGTTGTTTTATATCGAAAATATAACAACTTGATTCTGGTGAATATTTATTTATTGCCGGATGTTGTACATTAGGAATGTATGGTTTTTCATCGAGCTATGACATAAAGTATGTCTTGCTTTTTAACGAGCTTTAAAATAAGCTACAAAGGCTATATATAACTTATGACCAAGCTATGACATATGTTTTTCTAAGGTGTTAATTTCCAAACAAATGCATAAGTAACCTTTAAGTTTGTTGAGATTAGGAATTGTCATTTTGGAATTTATCGATGTTGTTGTTGTTTCTTTTCAAAGATCAAGCTTGGGTCCATCACAACCTCTTTCATTGGCTCTACTTTGAGTTCACAGACCGGCTTCTCCAAGACAGAAGTAACGCGAGTAATGGGTAAGTTTGTCTTTTTGCCAACGGTGTATTTATAAAAGTATAAGACCAGATTAGAGATATATTTTTTCCTATAATGGGTCATGCTATATATGACATATGGAGATAAAAAACAGTACATGAATACTTTAATTAAGGTAACAGATGTCCGAATAAGCTTGTCATTTTATCAGGCCAAAATAGATAATGTTTAATGTTCGTGCCTGATGTATATAATTGTGTTACTAATTGAAAGTTAATGCAGATTGTATTTTTGATATCTATTTCAACTGAAATTTGACATACATCGATCAAAGTTAAAGCGTTAATCACACACAATGCAAAGTGGATGTTGGTTGGTAAAATAGATGTCAGTGCACTTTGAAAATTTATATTGAAATTAATACAAATCGCAACACGTTTCGCCGCTTCAAGGGACAATACAAACTGGAAATCCATTTTATCGGTGTTCTTTGTCGGTATTTGATAATTAACTTCGTAATTAATAATGGGTATTGAAATAACTAATCATGATCATTTATTGTAATAATTCCGATCGAAACATACGCCATGTGTCATAAACATAATTCTTTGATGAGGACTTACATGACTTACCATCGTGTGATTTAATACGCGATCTATTAGAATGTCACAGCTGACTTTAATAGTGGAAGTGTCAGTGACAGGGAATAGTGACCGTCAACTACTGCCAAAATGTTTTCATGGAATCAAAGATTAGGTGATACAACATCGGTGGATTAGAAGACTGATTTGAATGACTAAAATGGCAGTTTTTGTTCAGTACCACTGAATATGTGTTGTCGAATGTTTTTAAGCACAGTTAATTGTTTAACGAGTGTTTACATTGTTTCAATCTGACAACCTAGCGAAATATAATAATATATTCAATCACCGTTGCAAAGCCGATTCAGTAATGCCGTTGAGAATGAATAACATATCGTAAAACTAACCCAAAAATAAGCGAACCGCGAAAATTTGGAAACCGAAGAGAACTTACACTTACGAATTGTGTTCATATATTATTTTCAGGCGAAACCGATCCGTCTAGGTTCGAATATTACGAACATTCAGATTTCCAAGTGACTAACACTGACGACTATCGGACTGAATGTGGCCTGGTCGAGTTTCAAGGTAGGAAACAGTTTATAATTTTCGTTAAACTGTTATTTCAACGAAACAAACGCGACATCCCTGTTAGGTATGGTATGCATCGTTCTGATGTCCTGCTCATCACTTATGTTGCAAATATAAAAACTTCCGAGCATATCCGATTGTTTATAGATATAACATGAGCGTTTATTTTACGTCTTGCCTGAATGTAGATTATATTGTATATTGTTTCATTTCTATATTGTTCCATTTCACAGCAGCATATAACCCACATATACTTGAACATAGATTCCATTTGTATATTGGTCCATTTCGCAGCTTATATAATTGACCATTACATGAATATAGATTCCATTTGTATATTGTTCCATTTTGCACGTTAACTTTATATAATTGACCATTACATGAATATAGATTCCATTTGTATATTGTTCCATTTTGAAGGTTTATATAATTGACCATTACATGAATATACATTCCATTTGTATATTGTTCCATTTTGCACGTTTATATAATTGACCATTACATGAATATAGATTCCATTTGTATATTGTTCCGTTTTGCACGTTTTTATAATTGACCATTACATGAATACAGATTCCATTTGTATATTGTTCCATTTTGCAGGTTTATATAATTGACCATTACATGAATATACATTCCATTTATATATTGTTCCATTTTGCAGGTTTATACAATTGACCATTACATGAATATAGATTCCATTTGTATATTGTTGCATTTTGCAGGTTTATATAATTGACCATTACATGAATATACATTCCATTTGTATATTGGTCCATTTCGCAGCTGTACATTACCGACCCTTACCCGAATATAAATTGCATTTGTATATTGTTCCCTTTCGCAGCAGCACCTAAACTTCCAATACCAGAATAAAGATTGTATTTGTTTACTTTTCCATTTCGCAGCAGCACCTAACCGCCCGTTTATGCTGATTATATTTGAGAAGACCGATGCCGGTGTGCTTCATGAAGCCTACTTGCCATTTGGTGTTGGATATCCTCCAATCAACCTCGTAAGTTCATTTAAAAAAACTATTGACTATTGAGCCATTTAATAATTTAATGTTATTAATTAGGTGATTTAATACTGGCCTACTTGTTTGTACGAGGTTAGCTGTATATGCCTGAGCCCGAAAGGGCCAATAAGAAACCACATAATTATTAAATATTGTATGAATTAACTATTACGTAGTGTTCGACATTTTGGTTATAAACCATTCTAAAAACTTAGGTCAAGTTTATATTTGAAGCCTGTTTATAGCCGATTCATTCATTGTGTCTGCTTTTCTAGACTTGCCTTTGCTGATTTTGACATGCATCCTTTAGTGACATTGTACATAGTTATGAATGAAGTTTTGTGCAGTCTACGGAAGCATGTCTTTTTCGTCTTTATTTCGTAAATCGTATGCCAAAACGTCAAATGTTTCATCTTCGCCATCCATTTATTTCAGTGTACACTAACATTATAGTAGAAAACAAACACCAACAGGTTAAATACAACTGTTAAATCAAACCGTACAAAGTGGTTGAATAATTTAATAGGCTAGTAATTCCAAATAAAATTAAACAAACACAAACATTTTCAGAACAGTCGGAAAGCGAAAAACAAAATTGCTTTCTTTTAAAATAATTTCCAGCATATTTATCATATTAGGCAAGTTTCGACAGCCAATGAAAATGGTCCATTTCTCAAATTCTTTATTTCGTGAGTTTTGTAACCAATCAACAAGAAGAAAACTCGTATACGCCGAGTTTGGTCAATATTGGGCGACTTTTGGAATATATTGTCTTCAATTGTCTGGTACTGGTACCACGATTGTCCCTGTATCGCGTTAAAAACGCAATAGCTGGTTAATAATAATATTATATTATAGTGTTATTAATAAGGTGACATCATATTGGCCGGGTTTTTTGTCCGAGGTCAGCAGTATTGGCAAAGAGCCATAATGCAGCTTAAAAAGCTGGTAAATGCATAAGCTATATAATATACAAGTATGTGATATTGTAGCTTGACGAATATTAATTAATCATGTTGTTGCCGTCATAGAACGGTCGGCTGAACATGAGGTATAAGTGAGTTAAAGCTAGTTTTTAAGAACTCAACTATAAACTTATTCCATTAATAATTGGTTTTCCCCCTCAACTTTTTACAGTGCACAGACACATCAAGTGAACATACCTTTTCCTCTCGATTTGCGGGATCCTTCTCCTCCAAGCCAGGTGACCTATTAGATAACGACTGTGATGGATTTACGGACGAGGAGGTGTTGAATGGAGAAGGTAAGACCGGGCATGTTTCTGTGGTGGGTTCACGGATGGGAAGATAATGGAGAAGGTAAGACCAGGGCATCCTTCTGTGATGGGTTCACGGATGAAAATTTGTTGAATAGAGAAGGTAAGACCGTGGCATGTTTCTGTGTAACGCAACATTCATGTTTCTGTCTTATCTGTGTTTCACCGTTTAGTAATTGCGCATTATAGTTTCCTACTTAAATTCATATCTGATTACAAGTACTGATATTTTAATCTTACTGTTCTTTACCTGGAATACAACACCAGTCAATTTCGAATTGGAAACATGCGCACACACTACAAAAGGTGCATGTGTCGTAAACGATGTTATACATCGGTAACTAAGATAATTACTAGATTCAGTCTAATGTCTATTAAATGTCTAAAATTTTAACATTAAGATTACACACAAATGATACATAAACCTAATTAAGGGGTCAGCTTGATTCCGTATAAGCTACCTAAGACTGTTAAGACTGTTCGACAAATGTTGACCAGGTATTGTCAACTATTTAAAGAGAATTTTGTTTGTATTTCAGATGATGATGGTGACGGCTATATCGATGAAGACTTGGCTCTTAGGGAAATATTCGGTGAGATAATCAGAAATATAGTTTACATGTATTTGCTTTAACACTGAGTTTAAGGTCTTATGGGAAGTAGTATTAAAGATACTTGCTATTTCTAACTCCATGAAGTAGTGCTTTTAGGTTTGAATGTATGGGTATGATTAGAATACACGATTAAACAACAATGAACTAAACAGTTCATTTCTTGTAATATGGATTAGCCATATTTCTGAAAAAAATGGCTCTAAGTTAAAACTAAGAAGAGTTTATAGATGTGAAATCGAAATTAAAAAAACCACGAGCTTCGGCATTCGAACAAAAGTACTGTTGGTATGAAGTCCTGGACCATATCAGCTGAACCATCGTGAGCTGAAAGATGTACTCTTCATACCAAAATAAACAGTACTACAATTAATAGAATTGCTTCAAGTTCCAATCTTGTTATCAGTTATTAATATTTTCCGTAAACACATTATTAAGTTAGTAGTTAAAGGTTTTTCGCTTAAAATCTTGCTTGTAATACATGTGTATGTATTATCATTATTGTTGCTATCATTATTATTATTATTGTTATTATTATTATCATTGTTATTAGTATTATTCTATTATTATTATTATTATTATTATTATTATTATTATTATTATTATTATTATTATTATTGTTATTATTATTTTTTATTATTATTATCATTATTATTAGTATTATTCTATTATTATTATTATTATTATTATTATTATTATTATTATTATTATTATTATTATTATTATCTTATTTCTGAAACCTTCTGAAGTCCCTAACAACAGGATTTACTCACTATTTTTAAATTTGTTTTCAATACTTTGTGTAATACTTATTCCTTTAAGAGATTTCATGATATTTTAGATAAGAATTACCAATTGTCGTATATCAAAGTTCCAATTGAGTAGCAATTTGCTTATAAAAATAAGTTATAATAAGTTACATGTACTTAAGCCTGACAAGCTCATTAAGTTTTGAAAGGTTGGGCTCTGACGTAATTTGCCTTAATCCTATTTTGCATTGTTTTCCAGAACGAGGGATAAAAGTGAATGAACTTTTTTATGATACAACCAACCCGTCCAATGCTAAGAACTTCATTATAGTCAATGGGTAAGACATTCATATATTTCACCAAGTAGTTGCAATATAGTCGAACCTTGTTGGCCCGAAAACGCTTGACTCGATTTCATCGTTGCCTCGAACTGGATGTGAAGGACAAAACTTCTCTCTAAGAAACTCTGCCAATCTTCTCTCTCAGTAACATGGACAAAATTATCTTTCAATAACTCTGCCAAAATTGTCTCTCAGTAATTATGCCAACTTTCTCCCTCAGGTACTTAAACAAATTATCTCTCAGTTACTCGGCCAAATTTCTCTCATAGTAACTCGGCCTAACTTTTCTCTCCGTAACTTTGCCAAACTTTCTCTCAGTAACTCTGCCAATCTTCTCTCTCATTAACTCTGCGATACTTCTCTCTCAGTTACTCTGCCAAACTTCTCTCTCAGTAACTCTGCAAAACTTCTCTCTGTTACTCTGCCAAACTTCTCTCTCAGTAACTCTGCCAAACTTCTCTCTCAGTAACTCTGCCAAACTTCTCTCTCAGTAAATCTGCCAAACTTCTCTCTCAGTAACTCTGCCAAACTTCTGTCTCAGTAACTCTGCCAAACTTCTGTCTCAGTAACTCTGCCAAACTTCTGTCTCAGTAACTCTGCCAAACTTCTGCCTCAGTAACTCAGACAAACTTCTCTCTCAGTAACTCTGCAAAACTTCTCTCTGTTACTCTGCCAAACTTCTCTCTCAGTAACTCAGCCAAACTTCTCTCTCAATAACTCTGCCATACTTCTCTCTCAGTAACTCTGCCAAACTTCTCTCTTAGTAACTCTGCCAAACTTCTGTCTCAGTAACTCAGACAAACTTCTCTCTCAGTTACTCTGCCATACTTCTCTCTCAGTAACTCTGCTATATTTCTCTCTCAGTAACTCTGCCAAACTTCTGTCTCAGTAACTCAGACAATCTCATATTATATAGTGAACAATAATGATGTTGTTATGTGATTGATACAGGTGACGAATTTCATATGTCTGTAAAGTAAATAGCTTGTTTTAGTCATACACACTTGAAAACGTAATTTCGATTTCAAAATCGTATTTCGTTTCCCCAATTAACGCAGTTTATAAGTAGAAATAACATTAAATACATCAAAATCGATAGTTAACTATAACTTAAACGGAAGAAGGCATACCAAACAGCATATTGCACATAGCGTGATGCTGTTTAATGACTTCTAGAACCTCTTCCACTTTTGTTAAAATGGGTCATATTATTTTAATTAATGTCAAATTATTGTTCATTTTAATGTTGTATAAACCACTACATAATTTGTATATATCGACAAATAGAACTCGGACGAAAGTGAATATTCTCTGATACGTATTGTTTTGCTTTATTTTGTCGTTATCTATTCAGTCAAGGAAAGCAAATGGGCAAACTTGGAAACAAAAGGCTATAGATATTCTGTTTCGTTTAATATTTATTAAAAATTTGGGGTGTCGAAAGAATGGACAAAGACAGTTATAGTTTAGGTACACTTTTTTACATGTTAGATTTATATTACCATGGATAAATTATTTCAGGTGTCAAGAGTTTAAACCGGCAACTGAAAGCATTGGCCATTTTACTCTGAACACGGCACTGAGCGATGTTTTTGACGACTACTGGGTTATTGAAACTAACCCATTCAATGCTTTTAAGGTGAGACATCATTGTAAGCCGCGGCCCGTCAGGAAACCACGTCGATAATCAACTATGTGCAAATTATTCCCATTCGTTTTAAGCCCTGAGTGAACTATTACAATGCAAAATACATGTATGTGCATACACTATACGTGTGGTTTGAGATTGTTTAACACATGCTCTACCGCTTTCGACGGTACTAATGAGCGTGACTACATTGATGCACTACCAATGCTGAATATCTCAATCCGATCAAAACCGCCTTACATTATACCTTTGGTTTTGATGTTCTAAATTATCTCAAGTTGAGATGTTATGATAGCTTTGGCATCGGAGCCGTCGGCATCGTGCATTTATTAAACCTTACCCATAACTCAGAGACAACAGCACACGCAGCGCATGATTCATATTGTTGACAGCAGCTACCTTGTAAGAACATTGAATGTATCTATATAGACGAATATGGGTCGGGTATTATTTACACCCCTAACGTCGACACAAATAATGTTCCCTTTTGCTAAAGTGTGTTTATATACGGTCCATGATTAACCGAATTAGTAAAAACACGAATGACAAAATAAACGTATATGCTCTGCACTTCTGGGAGGGATAGAACACATTACTCTCGGCCTGCAATTTCACATTGCTATCACAATGGTGAATTAGTTCCGCTATATATCAAATACTCGGTAACATACATTGTTGAAGGAATTGCACTTTTTTAAAACAATGGAAAATACAGGGACAAACCAAGTAGTCTAAACTTTTAGTAAGCTGCAGTTTATAAGCACTTTGATAAAAAAAACAGACAAGAAACAAAACAGTAGACACAAAATACACTAAACAAACATAATTATACTACAGTTGATTAATTTACAACTACCTGTAAGCGCTATTTACAGGAATGTCCATTGGTAAATTGTACATGTAAAAGTAAATGTATATACGGAAAATATCCTATGCCCAAATAGACGTGCCAGGGGCCTTTTCGAGGGTCTATTAACCATTTCTGTGATATAAACAATGTAAAGTTTAACCTTAACCTTTGTCTCCTTTTGATCCGAAAAGTTCCTATGAAAATTATTCCTACTGCCATTTTCTTGCACCTGCTGACGTCATGCATACACGGAAAACCATACCCTATTGCGCATAATGATAATCACGATTAAATTGCCGAAAGTAGGGTATTGATGTATTGCAGCCGTGTATTCTGTGGATCCTTTTATTAATTTATACAGCATGTAATGTTTATAACTACGGTGCAGAAACTGATCGTAATTCATTATTTCGACTCCAATTCCAAGTGCAGTTTAAAAACATGCTGAATAGGGAAAATAGTTCTTTTTGAGCGTGCAGGATTCTCGAAAACACAGGCACAGGGTGCCGTTAATAGGATATATACCGTATTTAGATTGACACCAATATGATAAAGCTCAATCTCAATTTATACCTTATTGTACCCAAATATCCTCATAAGTAATTGTTGGGTTTACATTAATATCAGGTAGCCGATGCACCGTTCCTTTTCTTTGGAGTGAAATATGAAGTGTGTTACGACGGGGACCTGCCAACCACGTGTGTCCAACCCACGGTATGCATTTTAAGTTTTCAAAGCATATATTCAAATGGATATTTTAGACAAAACGTTTGAATGTTTCGTTTGCATGCAAGGAAACGTGTCAAACAGTTGGAATATAAATGATTTAACTAATTCATTACCAATTACAATTGTATAGAACACACTCACTTTCAATTCAGTGACGAAAGTCAACGGATATAGTTTAAGTTCTATTCAATAGAACTTTTTATATACCCTATTCCCATTTCACATAGAGTAAACTGACATTTTGTTTTATCGCAAGCCTTTAAAGGAGTTTTTTTAATCGCCCTTTAAGATTAAAATACTAACCTTATGGTTAGCATGCATAACATAAGTAAATATATCTGACTTAGCCAGCAGTAAGATCATTCATTTTTTCAACACTCTTTATTCAATGTCTTCCATAATCCTGCTTTTCAAGTATCTCCAATTTGAAATAAAAGTATAAAGATAATTAAATCATCACAATAACGAAGAAGTGTAACTGGTATATTCTATATTGACGTTACAAATGGCTAAGTTTGAATACATCTATATTTTTTTAATTTTTTTTTAGAAACCAATTTATTGAATTGCTATATTGTCATAGTAAATTGGTGTTTTATTAACTCCCTTAATTCATCATATCATTAAAGTAGCAGAATCAGTACAGTATTATTCCAAAATGTAGTCGATGCAAAAATATGCAATGGTTAATCAGCACCAATTGTACAGTGAAATAATCTCAATGATGATATATTTATTGGCATAGCACAAATTGCCATCCTAAAGATGGATGGCGTACGTTAACAAACATGTGATTATATCTTATCATCGTATTTGCTTCAACAAAAATTAATATTATTTTCTTTTCTGATCTATTCATCTCCCTTTAAGATTGCATCATGCGCTTCGGCTCAGAGAAAAAGAAGGGACATTTCTGGCGCCATCTCTGAACACTTTGCCTCTGTTCATGTGTCAATTAGCGGGAACAGGACGGATGAGTACGGTTCTTCAAATACAAAGAAACATAGCAAAGGTAGACCATAATGCCTTGAAAAATAGGGGAAAAAGTTAAACAGTGTACAGTTATGTCCCTTAAAAATTTAATCAACTGCTATCATATTACATATTACTATATCTCACATGCCTTTATAACACTTAGTAAATATATAATTGTTTGTAATGTCTCATGTTATAAATTTTAGACGACCCTCGCGTTCATGCTTTCTCAAGCGTCCGAGCGCATTAGGCGCTTATAAATTGTAGTTTGAAATCCGAATTACTTGGCGCTAAGCGTTTCGCAGACGAAACCGGTGTAAACTATATTTGTTCGGTAGTCATTCCATTTCTGCTGTCACCATTCATGGTATCTGATATTTACATATTATCATATAAAAACAATCCATATAAATATTTTTTTTTTCCTTTTTTCAGTGACATGTTACTTTATAATTAAAGAAATGAATTACGTGATGTCATTATCGAGGTATGAACACAGAAAGCTGGTTAAAGTGCGTGGAGTACTAGTTCCCTAAGCGAAGTTAAACCAGCCCAACTTCGTTCATATTCACGATAATGACATCAATCACACAATTCTTGTTCTATATTTACATCAGTAGTTCATTGTTTTCAAAAAGTGTCAAAACATCATTATGTGAAATAATAAACCACCACAGACGACAGGAGTAAATTGGTATCATTGATATAGGGTGAAAATAAATGAGTTGAAGTTTTGTAATTTTTAAATTTCCGAATTTGTTGAGTTGGAATACACCAATAATTGTTTGAACATCATTTTGTTAACGCCAAATTATTATCGTTACGAAACATATTATATCTCATATCTCTCTTTGTAAGTTGCCCTTCTTTTCTTTGCAGTCATAACCGACGAGCACTCATGTGAAAAAGACACCAACTTTTGGTTATCCATTGCTGGCTTTGGCGCTATCTCTTTGATGGAACTGTTTATGATTGGTGGAATGATGTGGTACAAACGTCACGTGATTAGACTGTTGCCGTAGATGGACCCGAACAGTCGAGTAAATAAATGATTATAAAATTATAGAGAATAAATATAGCTGGAGCAATAGGAACACCTTGGCCGTCTCGGCCATAGGACGAGTCTTGAATGTATAGTACATTAGTATAAGTATATCGTAAAGTAAAAGTAACACGTTTATTGTTAGTTAAGTGTGATTTAATGCGTTACTCCTATTATTAAGTTAAAATTCATTCCCATTGAATTGTATTTTCACAATAATTTATTTTCGTTCTCGATGTTTGCATGAACGGATTACCTTGACTGCGTTTTTGAGAAAGTATATCTTACTTATAAAAAAGGAGTAATTTTGAAGAAAAAAACATTATTTTATATCACAAACGTAAATATAAACACAAGTATAATTGTTTTCTGTTTCAGTGAGACCTTGATTGGATACAGAATATCGGACACATTTCTTTTTTCCATAATAAAATACTACGAACAAACAAACTTTATTGGATCATCTTCTATTCTAAATTTTAATGAATTTATTTTTTGAAATAATACTAGTTCACCAATTTTTTTGCATTTGAAGATACCATTGCTGAAAGAAGCAATAGTCGATTCACTAAATTATTTTAATCTGTACATTTTTTAACATATACATTTTATTCTGAAAATGAAAAAAAAATGCTATTAAAATATTCCATTTCAAAAATCAATATAAGAGTTAGTCCAATTTTTGGGTATGTTAATCAAATAATCGTGTAAATTAAAAACGCAACTTAAAGGGACTCGCTCATGTCTTTGGACCAAAACTACTGCTATCATTATTTTACTCCATGATGTCGAAATTGTAGGAAAATACAATTATAATATATCGGTTTTAGTGATATGCAATCCCACGCGGGTAAAAAGTAAAAAACAAATAAGAAAATCGACGCCTTAACCACTAGGCCACCGGGGGATATGAATGAGAGGGATATATTGACCTTTTATAAATACATTTATAGCAGCACGTGATGATGTTAATCAACCGAATCACGCAATAACGAATCGTTCAAAGCCGATTTAATCGCAAATAAAATCGGCGTATTTCAGGATATCATTTGAGCAAATGTCAACGTTTGCTGAAGGAATCCAGGATTCGTTGTACAAGTGTTAACACTTCTCATGATTTGCCACACTTTATTTCGTAAAAAAATGATTTTAACATGAGCAAGTCCCTTACATGCCTTATTTTATTTCATCGCTTATAATGATATATAATAAAGCTTTAATACATATGTCTTTGTGTTTTATTGTTCAACTGTTTGTACTTGACTCTTAGGAACGTATTCAATAACCAATTAAGATATAACTGAAGATTAGTTTAGACTTTATATAGTTTACAATGAGTGTGAAGAAAGCAAATGAATTAACTCATACTAAATCACTCTCATTCGCACTATGATGCAAGAGTTCGGTTATGTTGTGTGTTGAAAACACACTTGTCCGGTTTGATGAACAAAAATCTTAAGTTAAAGAACAGCATATTTTGATTGGACAGTTAAAATATCTTGCTGATATATTGTATGGAATCACTTAGGCATGCAAAAGAAGAAATATAAGAATATCATTGAACTATGCTCAAAGACAACTTGCTGAGTATACACTATATTACCATAACCATAAACCCGTATCACGTACCGTTAACAAACGAATGTTCATACTTTCAAGGAACTCTATTTATGATTTAGCTGCACTATGTTTTTAAGTGTTCTAATTGAGATATTGGATAATGATGAAACACCGGGAAGTATTCAACAAATACTTATTTGATCAGATAGGGTCAGTTCATGCCCGTGTTCATCCAGTAAGACTAATGCAATAGCGTCATTCACGCGTTTCTGTGTATTTCTTTCAAATGTATAAGCAGCAAACCTAGTACTTCTTACGACGGCCTATCTTATTAATAAGCACCATTCTGTTAAATTCCACATTAATTATTTATATCACAATATTGCATTGTGAAACGTGATAACGCCCATTTGCTGTTTTGTTAGCAGTGTTGCAAATGTTACTATCGTTTTAGAACAGTTTCAATCAAAGCGAAAGAAACGCATGATGGAGGGACGAGAACAAGGGAGGTCAGATATAGACTAAGATGTAAAAACAGGAAATCGAAGACGCTATGTTTGAGGATTGTACTTGTGTTTGTGTTTGTGTTTATTGACTATTAAAGTGAAAGCAAATACGAATCCTGTTGGGTACATACAATTGTGCTACTTACGTATTTTTATCATACGTAAAATAAAAAATGATATTGCTTATAGTGCCACCCTTCTCAATTGAAAGCTGATTGGTGTAACTTATTGATTTATGAACATTTTATTCCCGGATTCTATCATACATACATGCCGATCGGAAGTAGTCAGTCGGTGCCAATTATTTGATGACCTGCTGAGTGAGTAACCGGCCGCATCAATCAAACTATTTGCGGGGCTCAAATCATCGATTTCCGGCACATAATTGGTATTTTTTCCAAACAAAAAAATAAACAACAAAAGTAGGTTTAATCATTTTAAATGTTTTTAACGTCTTATGAAGATAACAGTTTATCAATAATTGACAATTGTTGCCGAAAAACACTACACAAAAAAATGAGTGAAAATTAAACAAAAAACTTCTTTCCCTCCTCCCTTAGTTTTAGATATGACCAAACAGTTATAAATATTAATCTTTCTTAGCCTGACTTTCTCTGCGCATTTGGGGAACTATGTTACGATCTCAACACACAGTTACCTTAAGGTTATCTTGCCAAATGGTTGAGAGTTAGATTTAAAGGTTACCGAACACTTATTGTTTGATCGTGGATCATGTATTTTCTCAAACAAATGTACCATTGTGAATCAAATGAATAGCGCTTATTAAACGAAAACAGCAAAAGACGAACAGTTTTAACGTAATTGCACAATTAAGAACAAAATGTGCCCCCATTTTGCACCAGTGGCAAGCTAGGTCACACCTATTTAAATTGGGAGTCTGGCGATGTCCAACTTAAAATGTTAGCAACAAAGGGGTATTTTTTTCATTTGGACATTTCTATACATGTTTACTTGTTATACGAGTTTGTCAATACCATTTACATGGACTACCTTAAATATCTGCTCACACATACAAGTAAATCTAGCTAGGCATCGGTATATATCCGTATGTAAAATGTATTTGTTTCGATATATTTAAGGGGACGCCACTGCGTCTATAGAAGAAAACTTGCAGGAGTCACAAAACCATTGACTGCCGCTGAAACGAGACTTACCAAAAACAAACAAAATGGCGTCGGTTAAAGTTCAGGTTGAATACTGGTAAACAAAACACATAATTTATCTGTATTTCTTATCTTTGAAGCAATGTTTGATCATGTTGTATGTGTTTCTTTTATTTCATACAATTAAAAAAGTCTGCTTCATTAAGATTTCTACGCATGATAGCTTTTAAATTTAAGTTATTTTAGAAATGTTCGCGCTATAAATATTCAAGATTTTAAAGAAAGTTCTTAATAATTACAACGGAATTGGGCTTCTTTTCCTTTATGTACAATATTATGTATGACAATGAAGCCTAGACGTTGGGTAGATTTACTTCACTTGTTTATAGTGTCAAGTTGACAACCATATATATATATATATATATATATATATATATTGCACTTTAAACAGTCTTGCTGTTATTAAGCTAGCTTTTATAGCAACATGGTATTGATTGCGTATAGGGTTCAGGCATACAATCTTACTTACACTTAATTTTGAAAGATAAGCTTGTAAGATGTTAGATAAGCTTGTTGTCTAAAAAGCACAAGCCTGAAACACTTCATTCGAAAATATTAAATGCTGTATTGTTTGTTTTTTCAGTGGAAGCTGAGGTCACTTCCCTCGGTTTAGGCGTCTGATGGAGGACATCCTCTCAGAGTTGCCAGAAACCGAGGTGGTTGGAGATGTCGGGAGAAACCGTAAGTGTCTTTGAGCATTGTTTTACAGTTTCATGTATGAATGCCGGAGTAAAGTCGGAGGAGTTAATGTACAAATTAACTTGTTATTTTCAAAGCAATATGTCATTCATTGGACCATACTAGCATATATTTTTTTAAATAGTTACTCAATAAAACCATTTTTAACTTGTATCTTGTAATTAACAACTTAGTTAATGTTTTGGCTGCAAAACACACTTGAGAAATTCAAAAAATGCTTTGTTTATGTTTTCAGAGTCATTTGAGGTCTCAATTAATGGACAGCTGGTGTTCTCAAAACTCAAGACATATGGGTTCCCCAAAGCACAAGATGTAAGTTCATAAATAATGATAATAATAATAATAAAATCTCACAGATATAGAATAAACAGAAATAGTTATGTTCAGTCGTCAATGAAAACTTCAGGGACAAGCTCAGATGAACTAAATGTATAAACACCATCAACAGACCACACACTCATCAAAGCTTTCAAGTCAGCTGACAGAACTCCTCAGGCATTTTCCTTCGAAAACAACCAAATATGCATATGGATGGTTTACAATGTCAGAAATTTTCACATTTAACAACGCTGCAAGTAGATCACATACTAATATCAAATTAGCAGTTAAACCTAAAAACTTTACTTCAAGGAATCTTTATTTAATTATGCAATAATACACTGAGAATTTGCATTTAGTAATACAATGACACTCTATTTACTGAGCTTACAAGCCAGGATAACATGTATACTCTCTGTTTGTATAATTATTCAACAAATAGCCAAGCAATGGAAAATGCCACCAAATTAAAGTCATCTGGGTATAAACCAACTTCAGTGTTCAGTGGTACCTGTTATGTATTTTCAGGTTATTTAGGATACTAAGAACAACAACACAAGGGCCCAAACCCCTGCCAAAAAGTGTTTAATTGGAAGCCAATGGTAATAATCACAAATAGTGAAATGTATTATTTATTTTTAGATTATCAAGGCATCCAAAAGTGCTGAGTTGAAGTTGGTTTCTATATTTGGAAATGTCTGGAAATTACAGATTCAAAGTCAGGGGTATACAGCATAATAAGTGATATGTGTTTTATATTTTTAGATAATAAGGGGAATCCAGAGTGCAGCACAATGGGAGAAATGCCAGGAAATAGTTGATTCAAAGTCAGGGGTAGTAACCATAATCAGTTATTTGATCTTAATTTTCTGATAATAAAAGAAATTCAGAGGGCTGCCCAAGGGGAGAAATGCCAGGAAATAGTTGATGCAAAGTCAGAGGTATTAACCATAATCAGTCATTTGATCTTAATTTTCAGATAATAAAATAAATTCATAGGGCTGCCCAAGGGAGGAAATGCAAGGAAATAGTTGATGCAAAGTCAGGGGTTTTAACTATAATCAGTCATTTGTCTTTACTTTCAGAAAATAAATTAAATCCAGAGGGCTGCCCAATGGGAGAACTGCTAGGAAATAGTTGAATTGAAGTCATAACTATTAACCTTAATTATAGATATATATTCTTTATTTTCAGATTATTAAGGAAATCCAGCGGGCTTCACAAGGGGAGAAATGTCAGGAAATAACGGATTCCGAGTCCCCCTGGTGTGTCTTACTCTAATCCTGTGTGCCTACTACACAAACGCCTAGCCTGTAATAAACAGAAACACATGAACACTGAAATATACCAGTGGTTTAGATGACAAACTACAAGGAGGATGGTTGGACACAAACAAAAAATCAGCATTAATTGTTTATTAAAATATCAGTCAAGTAAATTGAAGCATGCTAATGCATGGGAAAAAGACATAACATGAAATTACCTTTTTGATGTTAAGAGGAAGTTTTAACAAATCTATGGAATGTTGTGTACAGAAATACTTTATAACATACATTTGTACTTATTTGAATTACATCAAACTCCAGATTAATATACATCAGCATGGGGACCTGTGTTTCCCACATCATTTGTGTGTTACTGTTGCCCGTATCATTCAAGCGCTCACCCTAAAGGTCAAGATTACAATTATAAGCCATTTGCTTCTCATCAGACAAGACAAAATCGGAGTCATTTGACAGTATCCTGTGACTGCCATTGTCAATTTTATTTTCCACAAATAGATTCATTCTGGTACCACATAAATTGTGTTAAATAACTGTTGTGTTCTTGAGATGATGTGTTTCTCCTTTTTACAGGCCTTGTAAGTGTGTAAGGGATATTTCAAATCCAGATTTTCAGTTAAATACTACACAAGCGCATGAGGAAACTTAGCTAAACAATTGAAGCTATTTTTCTGATTAATATTTTTGTTAAATATTTTTGATGTTAGTATTTGAGTGATTGTCAGGGATTCCAATATTTCCTTTTTTAAAGTATTTTTATTATACAGAAGATATATACGTTCATGTTGCAATTACATTGTGTTGTTCATATACATTCAAATGCATGTATATATTTTGTCTTCAATAATTATACATATATGGTTTCATACCTTATTATTGTAAATTCCTTTTCTTTATAGACCACCTTTTCTGGTTTGATTCAATATTAATATATTATTTTTGATATTTGTTATTATGATGTGTTTAAAAATGATGTATTACTATCAAAGTTGCATTTAATAAATGTTTTATGTAAGAAAATCAAAAGTAAAGAGAAAAGATTTATGATTTATCATTCTCAAACATTTCTGTGCAATTAAACGGGTGTCTGTTGAAACTTTCTACTTCAAGGATTGTTTCTGTAGTTTTTCATATAAATATTGAGGTTTTTCAAAGATTGATTCAATATGAAAAATAACTGTTTTGATAAATTACTGTAATTGCCAAATATTTAATCAGTAAAAGTGTACTTGCCGTTGAAGGGTCGGTCTCACACAAAGGGTTCATGTTGGCACGTGTTTCTATTTCGAAATTCGACCATGCATGTATTAAGTTGTTTTTAGATAATTAGTAATGATTTTCAAACCAACATTCTTTTTAGTGGTCTATATTATATTATGTAAACTACATGTTCCCTTAAATGGGGTCAGTCACTATTTATATTTACCGCATCACCTGATTAATATCTATAACTGCTGACACCTGATTTTTTTAAAATAAATGTTTAGGTAAACATAAGAAATGATGCCTTCTAATTGGACAAACTATAACGTTGATCACTTATCATGAACAAACACTTGCACTTTTTTCTGGAATTTAGCAATGAAGGCCTAAAATTAAGTTAGCCTTCCCCGCATTGTCCAAAACTATGGATTACAAATAAACTTATAATAATGTATTCAAAATTGTTTGAAAAATATTTCAAATAATTAACGATTTCTAGCTGAAGAGACAAGATACTTAAAGTGACACTCTTATTCAAAATCAATACATACACATGTATAACAAACATAATTTTGAGTGACGAACCTTTAACTTCTTTCTTAATAATGCATTTATGATAATTATTTATTACGGATGACCAGATTGTAATTGTATATTAAATAGCTTGATACCCAAAAATATTAAATGATTATTGAGTGCTATAGTGTGATCTACTTCCATCTCATAAGGTAGAAATTCCGTGTTTTCTGCACCATTATTTTAAATTAAGATCGGCATCGTTTATAACAACCATTGTTTTCGACATTTATTCATCGTTTTTGTTATATTAAAACAATGTTATTAATCGTGGTAAATGCCATTTGGAAGTAAGAGTGCACCTTAAAAAATAGCAAAAAATATGTGTTTTTGTCAACTTGACTCATCATCAAAGATGACATAATTTTTTATGTCGTTTAATGGTTATTGCTATAGTTTATCCTTGCGAAATTCGATATATTAACACATTTCATATCATGATGCCTTATGTGTATTGAAAATAAACTGTAAGCATTTTAGCTTGACTATTCGAAGAATAAGGAGAGCTATCCTAGTCACCCGGGTCTCGGCGTAACCACTCTTGTTAAAGTTTGCGTACCACCTCAAATATTTGCAAAGTCCATTGACATACGGCTTTGAAACTTTGCACACTTGTTCACCATCATGCCCCAAACCTGTACACTGGAGGAGGTAACTCTATTAAGCATTTTGACAAAATTATGCCCCTTTTACTACTTAGAATTTACGTTATAGTTTGCGTACCACCTCAAATATTTTCAAAGTCCATTGACATCTGGCTTTGAAACTTTGCACGCTTGTTCACCATCATGCTCCCAACCTGTACACTGGAAGAGGTAACTCTATCAAGCATTTTGAAAATATATTGCCGCTTTTTCGACTTCAAATTTACGTTAAAGTTTGCGTACCACCTCAATTATTTTCAAAGTCCATAGACATCTGGCTTTGAAACTTCACACGCCTTTTCACCATCATGCCCCCAACATGTATACAGGAGGAGGTCACTGTATTAAGTCATTTGACAAAATTATGGCCCTTTTTCGACTTAGAATTTAGGTTAAAGTTTGCGTACCACCTCAGATAATTTCAAAGACCATCGACATATGGCTTTGAAACTTTGCACACTTGTTCCCGTCATGATCTCAACCTGTGTATAGGAGGATGTCACTGTATCAAGCTTATTTACAATATTATGCCCCTTTTAAGCTCGACTATTCGAAGAATAGGTGGGCTATACTAATCGCCCCTGCGTCGGCATCGGCGTCCGGTTAAAGTTTTAGGGCAAGTTGGGATTTTCACTTTTAATTTCAATACCATACATTCAGATGACTTAATACTTCACGCAGTTGTTCAGGGCCATCACATGATGAGGTCAGATGAATCCATATTATTCTTTACACAGATTATTGCCCCTGATTGACTATGGAACTTAGGTTAAAGTTTTAGGGCAAGTTGGAATATTTATTAATAACTTCTATATCCTTTGTTCAATTGACTTAATACTTCTCACAGTTGTTCAGGACCATAACACAATGAGGTTACATTACTCCATATTATCCTAAATACAAGTTATGACCCCTGATTGACTTGGGTTAAAGTTTTAGGACAGGTTAAAGTTTAAGGGCAAGTTGGGATTTTCACTTAAAACTGCAATACCATTCATTCAATTGACTTAATACTTAAGACAGATGTTCAGAGCCATCATATAATAAGGTTAGATAACTCCATATTATAATTTATACAAATTATGGCCCCTGATTGACTATGTAACGTAGGTTAAAGTTTTATGGCAGGTTGGGATATTGTTTAATAACTTCTATACCCTTCATTCAATTAATACTTCACACAATTGTTCAGGACCATCACCCAATAAGGTTACATAACTCTATATCCTTAATACAAGTTATGGCCCCTGATTGACTTAAGTTAATTGTTTAAGGTTTTTTTTTTAAACTTCCTTTGAAAGGCATATTTGTATATTCTTAACCACATTTTCATAATGGGAAAACAAGTTATTTGAATGACTTGCGTCATTGTTTGGGTGGGCTGGTGGGAGGGCAGCATCAAAGTCACCTTATGTAGCGAATAATTTCAGTTAGGTTTGACATAAAGAGACAACACTTGGTATTATTACATCGATATTGTATTCTAAGTCAAAGCGGCGTAGTCTTGTTTACTTAGAACTTACGTTAAAGTTTGCATACTACCTCAATATGCCTCAATTTCTATTATCTTATTATAATGTTCTTACTATTGACCATTCAACAAGCCTTTTTTATTTACACTCTTTATCCTCCAGGATGGATACTATTTTATATTGTCAATCACTGAGAATAGTCGAGTGCGCTGTCTACTGACAGCTCTTGTTTAATTTATCTTTTACATTTGTGTTTAACCATTTACACTATTTATTATTTAAAGATGCACCCTTTTTCCCCTATAAGGAGTACCACAAATAATACACGTTTTAATTTATTGAAAACATATCGAAAACAACGGATTTTAAGGAAGAAACTATGATTTAATTGAAAGAAAGGTGCATACAACACGAACATTCTACCTTATGATACGATTGCTGATCGCCGTTTTATCTTTTAGGACCCACAAATCATTTGTTATTTGTACGTTTTAAGCTATAAAGTGCATGGTTTCAATCTTGTAATCAGCAATTGATATTTTCCATAAATGCAATATTCAGTAAGTAGCAAAAGGTTTTAATACTCAAGATGTATGTGTCACTTTTTTATACGAGTATTATTTAAAGCTCTATTCTGCCAATGGTATTTGTAATGACACTAGTTTGTCCGTTGGTCCTCTGGTATTGTCAGCTCATGTGTTTTGCTTGAAAAATATGAGAGCCATTCTTACTCATCATGGCGTCCGCGTTGGCATCACATCTTGGTTAACATATCGCATTTAATCTCGTCTAAGTCAATATCTCAGCAAACACATCGCATATTGCATTGAATCTGTAGATAAGTGTTTCAATGCATCCAACGTTTTGCAGGAACAAAACTCTATTTTGCATATTAGACAAATTGTTACCCTTGACGTTTATTAATCCACTTTCAATTCAGGTTCAGGTTTTTGGTGTATAATTCAATATATCAGCAACTACTTGAAAAATTGCATTGAAACTTGATGCAATAAATTCAAAACTGCTTTACCAATAAAGTCAGATTAAGTTGCATGTATTTCAAATAAGGGCTCTTTGTTATTTTACTTCGGATTCGGGTAAAAGGCGGTAAAATAGTCGAGCACGCTGTCTGTGTGACAGCTCTTGTTTTCCAAGAAATATGTATATTTGTCATAGGCTTGGCGTCGTTGTATTACAACAGTGTTATGATTCTACCTTTTTCGTCTGTAAAACAGACGAGTGTTGGTGTATGTTTAATGGAGCCATTGTATTCCTGCAGTTGCAATGATTTAGCATGACAGACTGTTTGACGTTATGAAATGAAGTGTATTAATATGGGGGATGTCAGGTTTACAACTAGTAACAAATTAAAGAAAAATACCCTTGGTCGCAATTTATCAATACATTATTTCCTCCCATAATGAAGAACTTTGGAATCAATGTCTTCGGGACATGGGTGCGTAAAATTTACCTAGAACCGAGGCATAAAGCTATCGCCCTGTCCGTCTGTCCTGAATTCCGCCAGTAGATACTACCTTAGCAATAAGTTAGTAAGTCATAATAAATTTCAAGTTAAGAAAAACTGGAGAGCAATCGGGAAGGCGTTGTGTGCCTTTCTTTCATGAGCTAAGGTCACGTTTTGAGATCAATTCTATCTACCGGCTGGTACGCCATTGTTCCCAGCTAATACGTACTTCATAGTAACTCTAATACTTAATGTAATTTTGGTAGGTGACCTATCTAACTCATTAGGTGGGTTGTGATTCACATCCGTACTTTTTAACGCGAAGGTTAACAAGGACAAGTCAATTAGCCTAAGAGGTAATTAGCGACCTTTTCAAGCAACGATGCTTATGGTCAATCAAAATAACGAAAGACAACGACACTAGATAGCACGAATTTCAACTATTGGCAACGATAACTGTCATCCAACCGGAGCAAGCTCGCCATTTTCATTCTAACGAACTCGATTGTATATGTACGGTTTACAACCTCTAAACAAATATCTATGCTGCTAGAAGATGGGGAAGTCATTCGGTTTGAAAATATAACGGCTCTGTGCTGCTTTGTTATTTTCATCATGTCCGACCCTAGACATAAAGCACAATCAGACACCATATTGGTAGACATTGTCGCCATTATGATTTTACGAACCACGCATACTGATGCACCGGCATACAGCCGATACACGTCGCAAAAACGGCCAGTGGCATAGCATACACATCATCGGTCAACCGAGGGCCAGTGGCTAGAATCTCGAAACTATTGAGACGACAAATGTGGTGTTCTTAATTTCGTTGTTTATTAAAATGAATGCGTACATATTCAGTTTGTTTAATAAATATGTTTAAGCTCACAAAATCTGTTGCGATGTCGAACAGCCTTCAACCTGCAACATAAATCTTCAGATTTAAATGAATCTTTAACAATACAAACCTCTTGATAGGCTTCTCAAATGTTTTATTTGATTCGGTATCAACAAATACTCCCATGATGCACTTCATTTTTTGTATAATTCATTGTTAGATATATAGGCAGTTTCATAACCTGTAATAGCAACAACGGGAACTGGTATATCCAATGTTTCATGTTATATTTTGGTAATACTTTGCTGAAATGTCTGATGGATATCAACAATTCTTACCAATTATTCCTGGGCTGATGCTGGAAGCTGTGCAATTTGAGTTGCAGAAATCTGTTGTACAACAGTGAGAGCAGCCGGGCACATTCCTCCAATCTCTGTCAAGCTCAGCAACGGCTCGTTTTCTTGTACTACTGCAGAGCTAGAACAAAACAAAGGGAATGATAATGGCTGTGCCTGATTCAGTTTTAGTTGCAGAAAGGTGCAGACGTGTAAACAGACCGACACAATCCTTTCTTTCTTGTCCGGTTCTTTAATTGTGGTATGTATCAGAACCAAATCAAACTTTAAGGAAACATATTTATCAATATCAATATAGTCTGGGCCCAATTTCCCAAATATTCTTATGTTTCTTATAACAGGGTTTAGCTAATCTTACTATTATTCTTTTCCTAGGATTTTTTGTAATATTTTCATTTCTAGAGATTGTAGGCTTAAAAGAAAAAAAAGATGTTTATTGTAATCTTGTATAAACAAATTTTCATTATCGAAATCAAATTTGAGTAAGTAGTTTGGCTAAGTGAAATAAGCTACTGAAGCCTGTTTAGATTAAGAAGCACATTTCTCTACATTCTCTGTCTAGCTGTGCGATTAATTGTGTCACTGCATTGCCCAAACAATGATTCACAAATGAAACTTCCCGAGCACGCACAGTTTTAGCTAGGACCATACTTATAGATAGATAGTTTATTTTGAATACAGGTTTATTAAGCCACATGAGAAAAACAAAATACACAAATTAACCTTAACAAATGACATTTCAAGTACAGCATAAGGACCTTTTTTAGATACGAGCTATTCGAATGTTTTTATGCAAAAGTATTACAGATAAAGACTGACTTGATTAAAGACAACGTGAACTTCGAAAGGTGAACGTTCACATCATAGAAAAGGTGTTAATATACGTACACATAGATTACCTGCCCACATAGTGCAACATAACAATCAAAGTCAAGTGAACATTTACACATTTCTCATTACACATTTCACAGACAGTTAAAAGTATCAACCATTCAAAACATACAAAACAATAAATGGATCTTCCAATATAGCATTCATATGTGTCTTTGATCTAAACTGGTAACCTTTTTTGCGTAAGTTATTACATCAATTGCATATCAGACAAAAACAATGTGTCACGGACAACGGAAAGGTAGATATTAATGCTGTAAAATTAGATAACTGCATATTATTGCACTGTTTTGAATGAAGACAACTAAGTGTTAATTCACACTCAGACACAAGTTGAGTGGTGAAATAGTATACATATGTGTATGCGAAATGCTACAGAAACAAGCTCAGTAGCAAAAATGAACATAAACCCGGTTTAATGTTTAAGCTTTTTGATACTGTGCTTGTTTTGTATCTTTTTGCATACATATTAATGCCACGGGGTAAACGCCAAAGACATAGAATATAAAATCACAAAGAACAACACAAAACTCCACAAACAGCACACTGCATACATACTATATATATAATACTACGTATGTTTATCAAAGATTGTTAGGTCCCTCATTTGAACGGTCATATTGTCAAAACGTGAGATATGGCATTAACCTGAATGTGGACAATACAATATGTTATTTCACACGGGATGCCATGCGATATTTATTTTACGATACCGTACACAATTACACCATAAGTAAGTCCTTTCACTAATTCACAACTTTCAGGTTTAATCAATTTATTCTGTAAATACTTCGTTTGGAAAGGTTGCAAACATCTGAAGTTACAGAATTACAACATATTTCAATAAGTGTTTTCCACCTCACACGCGGGAAACCAAAATGTATATTTTTAGATGCGCATGCTATGACAGTATCATGCCAAATGGTCAAAACCGTACTGTCACTGTGTTGAAGTATAAAATTGTCAATAATCGATATAATGTGAATTTGACATGGGCAGGTATATTGAGGTATACTTATTAAGCATGTTATATTCTGGAAGATCTTGGGTATATTATACACACCTGAGCGTCGGTGCATCCCTGGATGTAGTGTCTGTCATTTTCGCCCCATTTATACTCTTCAACCATGCATGCCTGGAAAATATCGTTACTTTCTTCTTTTACGAACCTGAACGTTGCACACCATTCGTTCGTGCAACGGACAGAATAGTTGACGACCATTCTCATTGTCATTAAAGTGGACACAATTACTGTCTGAGGAAAATCATTAAGACGTGATTTTATTTTGTTTTTAAAGTTGATATAAAAAGGTATTAACATTATTGATTGTGCAATGGGCAATTAATGCCGAACATCAGCGAAAATCAATTATGACCATCTAAAAACCGTTCTTCATCGAACATTATGAATTCAATCAAAAACCATAAAATGCATTAGTTTACAATTATTTATTTGGGAATGACATTATAAATAATGTATTCACGTTTTAAATTTATTATTATACCATTTAGTTTGGTGTATAAAATTTGAAAAGGAGAAGAATCATTTTGTTTAAACGCGGGATTAGAATAACAGTAATGTATATTTGGTACTGAAATACAAGTACAATTACGTACAATTACTTTTTAATCGATTTGACCGATTTTTCAGTAATATACTAAACTTTGCCTTTCAACATAGTTATCATGTTTAAATCTTACTTACTAATTCAAAGACTCAATCGTTAAAATCTTAATAACTCAAAGACTCCATCGTTTCCCTCTAGGAGTTTTAATGCAGTTTTCAAGGGTTAAATTACCTCAGTCACGGAACACAGCTGCACAGTTTCACACACTTCGCCTGCCCTGATGTGGCGACATTCGAAACAGAACGGACCTCTCTGAGAAATCCCAACCAGACCTGTAATCAATCAAAACACTTAACTTAAAGAACGTATAGATGTTATTCCAGTGAACATGAAACAGACATGATCTCACCATCTACTTTGGTGATGACATTCAGAGTGGATCCAACAACATTGGTCCAACACACCAGTTTTGGTTTAAACATATTTTTTTATTTAAAAAAAAACAAACAAAAAAAAACGACAGACAAAGTATGCAAGGTTATATATACAATATCAAATTATAGGGTTGGACTGGAAGAGAGTTCATAACTTATGAAAGTTTATTTCCCAAGATCTGTTTTAAAGGAGAATGCTTTTGCTCTTTTATTCGCATATTGTTAGCAACATGTTAAAACTCTACAATCTTGTTCAGCATTCCCTGCTACCTCTGGAACAGTCTTATGCTTATTTTCAAATGTTATGGTCCAATTACGTGTAAGATATACCCTAAGGACGATGAACGAGAACATTTGCACAAATATAAAACATCAATTGAAAAGCAAAGACGGAAGTGCATTTGGCATAAATTAATACTTATTAAATACAAAAATTCATACAAAAAGGTTAACGCACCAATTAATATTTAAGGTAATAAATCTTAATTTCTTAAAAATAAACTATGCAAAATAATAATGTCACCTTTTTGCCGGAACCGTCATAATCAGAAATAAGACTTGTGGTAAATAGACGTAAGTGGAAATGTGGAATTAACACCTACCATTATCACTACACCCATGAAAATTGCAGTAACTTCCATCGCAACATTCAAAGCATCCGGATGAACCATGACTCCGGCAATTCTGCAAGGGAGAAAAAATTACTCCTGATGGAACTAGTCCATAAAGGCCATTATTCATCAATTTGGTTTAAAAACATATTCAAAATGTTAAACATGTGTGTGTTTGGGGAAGGGGGGGGGGGTTGGGGGAGAAGTTTTGCAATTATCCGCCTTAACCAACATTGCTTCGATGACTATTTGCAGTGGTTTCCATCCTAAATGAAAATTACAGCTACATTTAAGTAGTCGAACATAGTATAAACTCTGTGATAAGTCGCAAGGCAGTGCCCAAGGCACTGAACGAGGTTACTTCAAAAGCATTCAATCATGAAACGGTTAAAACCATTGTCATTATTTTGCTTGCGCTGCGAGTAGTAAGCTTTTTGCCGATGTTAAAAGAAAATAATCTAGAACAGAATCTCGAACGTAAGAGATCTTGTTACATTACATAAATACTGTGACGAATGTTTCAATTCAAATGTGTTATATATGCAGGAACGAGAAAGCTCAACCTTACGCCCGAAAAACGTTTAAATCATAATAATCTTAAAAAAGACCTTGCAGCTTATTGATTTTGCATAACGTAACTACTAATGGGTATTTATGAATACAATTACCAGTTTACTTGTGCAGCCTGACTTGTAGCGAACGGTGTTGAGACTCTTGGAGTAGCTCTGGACGTAGCAAACCTGAAGATTAAATTGTATAGTTCGTGGCTCGAACCTGTCGGGACAAGCGAGATAATATCGGGCGAACGATCATTTCAACCGAACAAAAATGTCTGATACTAACGCTATAAGGTTCATGTTTTTCTTTCGTTTAGTTTAAACTCATTCACAACGAATGTCAAAATCGTTATTACAACTGTATGTCAATTTATTTTGTTGACAAAATTTTACGCAAAACACATTACTTGACCTCAATTTACTTACACGTGGTCATACTGTCGCGATACTCGTGATGTGTCATGTCTTATAACAACACAAACGCGTATACTAGCATATAACATGAACGCATATATGACCATGATAATTAAGGTGCTTCATATAATTAACAACACATACGGGCACAATAATATAACATGAACTCATATAACAAAGGTCACGTGTATCATAAATCAAACCACCCACCTCGTTTTCCCTACATGTTGTCACCCTGTCACAATACTTGAGATGTGTCATATCCTCACAATTGAAGCAGTTAACATCCTTACCTAAATGTAATAGGTACAATATTTGGAGGCAATTGCATACTACATTTTATGTAAACAAGGACTACTCGGTTGTTTGTAAGGATTGCCACAATTAGTACAGTCTAGTTGAATTATTTCAGATTATTATACCTCACTCCTTTCATTCCTTTATACAATTTACTTATACAAATTTTCAATGTGACCCTTACTATCACCCGATAGCACGCTGTTACCACACGACGTCACAGATACGATGCGATACGGGGTTTAGCTTCTACCATTTCCTCTGTACCGTGTAGACGCTTTGTTTATAATTATTGTATCAGACGATAATGGCAAGGTGTGCAACGATTCCCGAAAATAAAGCAAGTTTTCTTCGCTTTATTAAAGCGAATATAGTGCCCTTCCTTGTCAACTCGAGGCAACGTTCTGATGCTTTATAAGATATTTAACATCAATTATTCGTACTAAACATTACTCTTTTCTATCTACTTTGAAGTAATTTTAGATTTGCAATATCAATTTTGAGTTTGCCCTACATTGTCAGCCAATCAGGAGCGCTAGATTATTAACGTGTTTAGTTTCTTATTTGCGAAGAATCATTTTCAATTGCTATATACGAAACTTCATGATTAAGTTAATAGCTATATAATTAATCATACTTTTACAGCCACGCCTTCTTTTGCAAATGCAATGATGCAATTTTAGTGTCAGCGGTGATTAAAATGACGTCATAATATCATACAGTTATTAACAGCTCTTCTTGACAGTTGCTCGTTTATTTTTAAAGGTGATGCAATTTGGGAGTTAATAACACTAAGTCGCTGCGCTCCGGTCCGCTTCCGATTACTATTCACGGAGAAATTACTTAAATACACACTAACCTATACATTCTCGTATAGCCAGGTTTGTACAAGTTACGATTATTATGACGATACCAAACTATTGTTAAATTGTATGTAGCCTAAGGAAAGACCCTTGTTATTAAAAATTGCATGATAACGACCAATTGCTCGTCAATATCTCCTTTGTTAAAAATCAAGATGTTCATACCTGAAGCTTGGTAGTTGATTTGAGACCCCAGATGAGACCCTTGTCCTGGGGCGAGCGTACTGTTTGTGCCATTGGTCAGGTAACATCCTGAATGAAGAAATATATAAATCAAACCTTGTGTACATATATTACTTAACACTAGCGGGTTTTCTATTCGTTAAAACCATTCTGAAAACAATACGTAATTGAGTACCACTCGCATTTTCGTCATAATTTAGACATATAAACATCAATAAACAAATAATTAGAGGATAACTGTTTGTTTCGGTGTAATATCGTAATTTATCTCACCGTATGAGCATCAATAGCAATATTGATTTTGGAATTTGGAATTGAGAGCGGGCAAACATTTCAAAACAGTGAATATTATCAAAATGTTATTTCTCTGTTAGAACGATACTGTGAAATTTTCATAGAGAATGGCGATGCAAAAATAAACCTAGCATGACTGGCAGGAACATGAACCGCAAAACAAACGAATTTAAATCTATTAGCATTGACCAATCATACGGTGTTCTTAACAAAATAGCAAGAAAGCGTACCTATCTACTTGGCATCAGTCTGTATAAATTAACAATTTAATTTTATGAACAACTGCAAAACAGTTGTAATCAGTTCTGCTACTTAACTAAGTGTCACTTACAACATTTTGTCTTGTACTTACCAATATCTGTGAGTGTCATCTGTAGAGGCATTCCGTAAGCATAGCTATTGCCGGATTCGTACAGTACCGCCCCGAACTTTCGCTGCCTAGAGTGATGGATTCGGTGAATAGTTGCCCCAGTGATGGAGATATAGAGAACACTGTAGTCCTGCAGAGGGGATGCGACCTGGATGGTTTTCGTGTTGTTAATGGCAAGTTTGTTGCCGTCAAGGTAAAGTTCACTGACGTCAGCTGTCTTTATAGTTACAGCAATGATGTTTGCACTAGTATAGCTTTGGAGGGTAAATTCATACTCGGACTGAAACTGTGACAGGGCTTGCGCAGTCATCATGAAGTGGTTAGTTGAGTAAATCATCACATAAATGGGCTTATCAGCCAGCAACAAAGTCGGTTCTGCCATGAAATGGCCTTTAAATGTCTCGAGCCTTTTCAGGAAGTGTGAGTCATGAGTTGTTGAATTGTACATGTTGACCTCCGTGTCGTCATAAACGGAGAAAATACGAATGTAGTAGTCATTACGGGGTATCATTGCAGGAACTATGAATTTGAAGTCATAAAACCTCGTTGGTAAGACTTGCTCAACCATGTACCCTAAGCCTGAGCCGTCTTTAGGCACTGTACCATAATTATTACCGGCAAAGACAGAAATTGCTTTATCACTAGTGACAAGTGTTCCAGTGGTGTCCATTAGATTTTGAAACAAATACGTTTGGTACTTTTGCAATTCAATCTGAATATGTCCCTTTGCCCATGGAGTAAATGTAGAGGGAAATTCAATTGCCACTGTCGTGTCAGTTTCGGTTGCAACGATTAAGAATTGGGACATATACGAATTTGCAGAGTATGGTCGGTACGAAGGAATGAAGTATTCCGTTGACAATGCGTTCACCGGGAGAAGCAAAAATGCCTCCAATTCATTATTTGCAGTAGTCACAATCGCAGCCCAGATTGGTTTAGTTGAATGGATTTCGATAGCTTAATATGGAAATAAGAATGCATATATATAACATGGAATTTCTTTACCTGTGCTACCAACGTCAATAAGATTGAAACCTAGGCTTTGCAATTGATTTCAAATGTGCCTTATACAAAAGTAGTGATACACTAGAAAGCTTGAAAGAGAGGTGTCTGTTCTAAAACAGAGACCTTTAAAGTTCAAATGAGATTTTCCTCCATCGTATTTGAAAGTTTATGCACGTTTAATATAAAATATAGTTACACTTACACTGTCACGGACGCGAGGTGTGTTTATCCCTAGTTACTTCTTTGATAATAAAAAGCATATGGTAAAAAATACTACTACTACTACTACTACCACTACTACCACTACCACTACCACTACCACTTCTACTACTACTACTACTACCACTACTACTATTACTACTACTACTATTACTACTACTACTACTACTACTACTACTACTACTACTACTACTACTACTACTACTACTACTACTACTACTACTACTACTACTACTACTACTACTACTACTACTACTACTACTACTACTACTACTACTACTACTACTACTACTACTACTACTACTACTACTACTACTACTATTTCTACTACCACTACTACCACTACTACTACTACTACTACTACTACTACTACTACTACTACTACTACTACTACTACTACTACTACTACTACTACTACTACTACTACTACTACTACTACTACTACTACTACTACTACTACTACTACTACTACTACTACTACTACTACTACTACTACTACTACTACTACTACTACTGCTACTACTGCTACTACTCCTACTACTCCTACTACTCCTACTACTACTACTACTACTACTACTACTACTACTACTACTACTACTACTACTACTACTACTACTACTACTACTACTACTACTACGACTATTACTACTACACCTTATACTACTGCTACTTCTTCTGCTACTGCTACTGCAACTGCTGCTGCTGCCGCTGCTGCTACCACTGTCACTGCCTCCTCCGCTGCCGCAGCCACCGCCACCGCCGAGCACCACCACCACCACCACCACCTTCACCTTCACCAGCACAACCATTTCCACTACAACTACTACAACTACTACTACTACTACTGCTGCTACTACAGCTGCTACTACTTTTGCTAACACTTTTTCTTCTGCAACTGCTACAGCTGCTACTCCTACTGCAAATGTTACGACTACTATTTTATTGTTAGTACGTATTCCAAAGCATTGGTGCATAACCCAATTTAATAAATTAAGCATGTTTCTTTTGTAAACGAGGTTAATTCGTTAAAGGGTGGTATCAAGCTTGGCTGATAGAACTGTTCATACATCAGAATTTTAAATTAGAACGTATCTGAGTCTGAAATGATTGTGAAGGTTATTCTCGACTATATCGTGGGCGTATTGTCAGCTGGCAGTACAATCATCAATGAAATTGTAGAATCTGCGCTGCGACTGGGGGCGAAAGGAAACCGGTTCACTCTGGGACAAATGTTGCTTAAAAGACTGTACTTGACTGTTGAATATACATGGTTACATTGACAAATCTATATGGTATATGATGCCCTCCCCCCGTATTCAAATATGAATTTTAAATCGTCAAAATGGTTTACATTCTATAATATTTCTGTTCAAAATTCCGCATTGTATAACCAATTTCATTGATGAAATTACATAATTCACCAAAATATGAGTGGGTTTGGAAAGAAAATGAATACCAAATTACAGTTGCTGATTTCAGCCAACAGTGTCGGGTATGCACACAAATAGGCTCAAAAGTTATCAGGATTTCTCGGCCCGGTTAATATTCTAAACCTGTATGGTGAATCCTGTACATTTTGAGTGCCAGTATTTCTATAAAGAATATTGCAAAATCATTTCCCTATTATTATTCTATTTGGGTCATTATTTGTCAACCCAAAGGCAGTATTGCAGACAAAATATACAATTGCAGACATGTTAAACGCTTTTCTTATGTGCATCTGGTCAATTGTATCTACAATAACTCATACTTGGCTTAGTGGGTTTAAACGCAACTTTACCTTTAAACTGGGTTCCATTGGTACTATGCGCCACAGTAGGACCGATGTTCACGGAGGTGTGTTTTGTAAATACATAATGTTGGTTGAAATTCAGGAAAGGAACAGTAACTCGTACATCTGCGCTACTCTGGGTTGTCATATGCAGTTCAATAGTCGAAAATGCACTGTAAGAACTTGGAACACCGAAAATAAAGTCTGTTCCAACGCTTGCTGAAAATAATGAAAATAATTTATCTAGTCTTGGTCGCTTTTTGTTTATACATTAATGCTGAAGGTGGAAGGGCACATGAGCTAGTTTCTTGAAGCGAATTTACATATTTAGTTTATAGTTGGTAAAGTATACCACATCTGAGTATATATTGAACTGTTATTGACAGCATACGTTTGCAAAAATGAATAGCCAACTTTTTATAAGTTGTACATCATTGATAAGATGAAGAACGACTTGATAAAATTAAATCAGGGTGCAATTATGCAAATGGCAATGACGTCATAAGCCCTTGTGGATTGTTTACGCCAACTTTTTTCCATTGCAAAAGACTAATAGGTAAATTCCAATTTGGGCTAACACAATTAAGGCTACTTCTTCCATCATTTAACAAGGATACCTATATAACAATAATACAATACGGAAGAGGCATTTCGACTACACGTTGTCTAGATCATTTTGAATTGCTATGGGGCTTTTACCCAGCAAGCCATGCATCTTTCAATACGCTCCTTCCTCTTCTAAGATATATTCGACAGATTGAGGCATATGTTGTCAAGGTCAAATGCTAAGTTGAATTATTCACTTGTGCACGTGGAAAACGTGTGGCATTTGGAAAGGTTTATTGAAAATCCATAACTTTTCAACGAGCTGGTTAGTGTGTGTCATTTGTACTATAAAATAGCTAGGGATTCCGAAAATTATTCGTGCAAAGTACCCCTATAATTTCGCTAAAATAAGCTCCCTACTGAACCAATTATTCGCCTGCCGTATATATTCGCTGTTCTTACCACGTTTTATTTATATATTTCTCTCTAAACTATATTTTCAAACATTTTATTTTATTCGACCAGTCAAGCGACCATTTAAAATGACAATTGATCAATATATATAATTTATCACCCGTCATATATATTTTATAATGACAAAAAATAATCGTCTGATAGTGCAAGGTGTAAGAGAAAAAAATCCTTACAGGGACTCATGTTAATGAGCGCGCGCGTGATGACGTCATCCCTCCCGTGCAACTTACAAGGTCAGAAGTGTAAACAATGTTTATTTGGGTCGAATGTCACATACAACTTACATTTGAACGCAGAAAACAGCTGATATATGTCAAAAAAAGATGCCACAATGACATGCCAGACTGATTTGTGTAAACATTTCGTTTTGACTGGTTTTAACTGGGTGGGCAAAAAAGTGGTACGGGCAAATAATAGGTCGCTAACCAGTATACTTTCCAGGTATATGCACGAGGAAATCGTTTTTAGTAGCTATGTTGCCACTAGTAATAAAACGCTCCTCATACATTTCTAATTGAGCCTAATTGTTAATGTACAGAATCAAGGGACTTGTATTTACAAATGTCTGTGTATAGCCATCCATATATCTAAAACATTTGCTGGCCTAAATTTTCTTTCACTGACATATTGAGGCTGTAACTAAGATGTATAATATTCTATCATGCTAGATAATTGAAAGGTCACCGGAGTGAAAGAAATCACTACACTTTTACAAAAATGCCTCAGGCATTCAAATTTATCAAACAGAAATGTGTCTGAACTACATTTGACCATATTCCTGATTTCCTTGGTAAAGTTACGTGACTTACTTGTCAGGTTTTCGCTATCTTTCCAACACGCATGATTTATATAATGTTGTGATCTATTTTTAGACAATTGTTATAAATAGTAATATATGTTTTTAAACTTGTTTCATCAACAGTTAATTATCTGTTAACTGTATTCACATGTATGCAGAATGTGGACACTGGTGTAGTTACAGTTCTGCTACCAAATGAATATGTTCATAATGCATTGGAAACCCGTATCAAAATCGTAAACTTACTATGTCTTTGGCGTTAGCCCATAGCCACTGAACCGGGTTTATGTTTAAACCTTTTGGCTACTGAGCATGTTTCTGTAGCTTATTGCATAACTATTACATTCAAATGAACTACATTTGACCATATTCCTGATTTCCTTGGTAAAGTTACGTGACTTACTTGTCAGGTTTTCGCTATCTTTCCAACACGCATGATTTATATAATGTTGTGATCTATTTTTAGACAATTGTTATAAATAGTAATATATGTTTTTAAACTTGTTACATCAACAGTTAATTTACTGTTAACTGTATTCACATGTATGCAGCATGTGGACACTGGTGTAGTTACAGTTCTGCTACTAAATAAATATGTTCATAATGCATTGGAAACCCGTATCAAAATCGTAAACTTACTATGTCTTTGGCGTTAGCCCATAGCCACTTAACCGGGTTTATGTTTAAACCTTTTGGCTACTGAGCATGTTTCTGTAGCTTATTGCATAACTATTACATTCAAATGAACTACATTTGACTATATTCCTGATTTCCTTGGTAAAGTTACGTGACTTACTTGTCAGGTTTTCGCTATCTTTCCAACACGCATGATTTATATAATGTTGTGATCTATTTTTAGACAATTGTTATAAATAGTAATATATGTTTTTAAACTTATTACATCAACAGTTAATTTACTGTTAACTGTATTCACATGTATGCAGCATGTGGACACTGGTGTAGTTACAGTTCTGCTACTAAATAAATATGTTCATAATGCATTGGAAACCCGTTATAAAATCGTAAACTTACTTTGTCTTTGGCGTTTGCCCATTGCCACTAAACCGGGTTTATGTTTAAACCTTTTGGCTACTGAGCATGTTTCTGTAGCTTATTTCATAACTATTACATTTAACTGTGATGATCAATGTACTTTTTTTCTTACTGTAGTTAATTAAACACTCTTACATACTTTAAAAAGGTATGTCTACAAACATGTATATAAAAAGAGGGTTTATGTGCATTAAGATGAATCAGGTTAAAAGGGACACACTCAAGTTTACACTTTTAATTTTAATGCATTGTAACGATAAACTCAGATGTAAAATATTGGCGATATCTTGGCGCCTTTTTATTTTTTTAGTTTGTGAAACATAAATTTAGATTGATGATAAAAGTTATTTAAGTACACAAATCATGTGTTCTTTTTGTAATATAAAAGTATAATGAGCTAAGCATAATCATTGTTTGCATCTTTTAAGTGTAAACCTATAATGTGCCCATTTAAAATAATGAGGAAATGAACGTGCTATATAGGACACCCTTGACTGATTTTATTGGCTTCTGATTTCAGACAAAACATGCCTTTGACCTGTGTTAACATAAGAAAATTCTTGACATCAGAGTTCCGATATGTTTTGTTTAGGACAGCAAGTTGCTGCTAGAACCAGGTATCAAAAATCTACAAATTTTGATTTATAAGTTTATGGCCCGTTAAAAAAAGGATTTTAGTCATAACTGAGATCACTCTTAAGTCTGTAAGAACATCACACTTGAAAAAAAGGTGATTAAGCTCTCAATTCCGCAATGACTCTTTCAAGTTTATTGCTCAATGAAGTTCAATAAAGATAATTGATTTTTTTCGAATATACTTATTGAATCAGGGCCCGTTGCAGGGAAAATCCAGATCAAACCTGATGATTTTCCTGATTCTACATATCACATATTTTATATGTATGCATTGTAATGCAACGGACATTCCAAGATACATTTCAAAGACCAATCTTTCAATTAAACACCATAATTCACTGTTGGAGCTGTAGTGCACGCTTATTTACATTTGGGATTGATGTACACCCTTAGGTTTAATTATTTGTGCATATTAAAGAACACATATGGATCACACACACACACATATATATATATATATATATACGCATCACTGTGTTATCAGATGAATATAAAAGTAAGAATAACAGCAATGTAGCAGCTTTTATAGAATTTCGTTGCCGATCTTCGATTTCAAGTCGCATGATATTTTAAATCGATGTCATGGACAGTCGGTCAAATCAAATGTTGATTTAAACCAGTCGGCAGAATATTTAGTTTCTCGTTTTAATACTAAAAGTTAACGGTTTACATATTTCCCACACCGCCTTTTTACTAGGATTGCGATTCATCTTTTTCATCTATCGACAAGTAGGAACTGATCGGGAAACCTGCTCTTAATTTACCATTTTAGTTGCATTACTTCATGCGATTAAATTTACTGTAATTCAGGATTGACAACTGAAAATGCGAGGAGTTTCCCCTAAATTGTGTTACTAAAGCAAGGAACATTCGACGAGAGTTGATTGTCTCTAGACATTTACTGTATATTCATTCCAGTCGCAAAATATTGATTTTTAAACTGTAAGAATAAGTGCATATAGAAATACAAAAACGGTCTTACATATCACGTGACACTCGTCCTGGCTTCTGATTGGCCAAACTGATATAAACAACAGCGTCTGTAAAAAAATTAATTTGTTCAATACTTTGTGTTTCACATACATTCGAACAAAGGCATTTGGTTATGACAATTTGATTTCCATTTAAACGTTATAAAAATTGGTTAGAATGCGTTGAACCCCATCTCTATATATAAAAGTATTATTCAGTCGTCACTTTGATTTATACAAATACATACTAATCTGTTCTATACAATTATTTCATCTTGATAAAAGGTCTTTGAAATTTTAAAATATATTTAATATAAGGATATTTGGACATTGCATTTGCATTTCAGCAATTATTTTTAAAGAAAACACACGTTTGCATGAAAAGAAACTAAAAAAACAACAACTTTAAACTTTATTTCTAAAACGAATTGAAGATGATCGGTAATGCAACTCAACATTTCTTTATATTTTATTTATTTACAATTTGAAAATGAATTATAAAGGAAATGTTACGAACAAACCATTATTAAAAAATAGAAATGAAGAAAAATACCCCCAATTGTAACTTGCTTCACGTAAACTTATGCAAATTGTCTTACCAAAACCACAACTGCATTGGTTGTTGTCATCTTGATCGTTATGCGATCCACTAATGACTGACCCTTAAATTAGTGAAATAGGTTATCTAGCTAAAATGAGAAGAGGTCAATGTTCTATAAAAGCATTATCAGTGTTTCATGAGACAAGAACATAGGACACAATCTTTGTAAGGGTCACCGTAATCGCACTGGGAGACAAAGCAAAAGTCAAACGTATAACCTATATATACATTTTCAGGCCACGTATACCTTTAAAATCGTTAATTGGCATACCGAAAGCTTCAATGGTGTCAATTAGCCTACGCAAAACTCGAAATGGTTTATTAGCCTTCGTATTGCCATGTATTGTTACGTAGCCTTTGTATACATTTATATATAATTTTTAAACTAACATGAAACCCTTTATAGTTTAATAGCCTAAGTATAACCCTTTACTGCTTATAAGCCTACGTATTTCCCTACAATGTTTATAGGAGTTAATATAACCTCTTTAATGTAGTTGTTTAGACTGGTTATATGTGTATTATACTCTCAGGCATGCCATTAGGAAATTTTGTTTTAAATGTTATAGTTGCTTTAAGAGAAAGTGGTGTACGCTAACTAGTCTAAATTCGATGATATGCTCCTGAGTCACTGACCTTATCACACTTTGCCCTTAGAGTCTTGCAGACCTTAGCATTCTTTAGGGAGCGGTTTTGATTTGGGACATTAGTTAGGTAATTGTTAGTTTATTGTAATGATAAATCTTTCAAATTTCATGATAGATAATGAACTCGAAATGAATAACCTTTATCTTATTTTCAAAAGGTGTTTATACAAACTAGATGCTGGTATGGAAACTATTTGTCTACAACATCTGTGTCTCAAACTTTACAAAAAAGCCAAATTATGGAATGATAGAAAAATATATTCTTTACAGAAAGTTTTATTTGTATTTCCATAGCAGCATATTTGTAATGCAATAATAAGACTTAAAATATCAACTTTAAGTTTTATGAATTAAATAATTAAGATTTGATTATGGGTAAAATGGTCGAATTACTATTATGTTTGGCACCCCTCAAATATAAAACGATTATAATTGAATATAGCGCTTTCACTAGTCATTAAATATGTTTTCACTGAAAACTGAGCTCTCTACAGTCGATTCTGGCATCTGATGGAATACACCCTTTCGGAGTTGCTAGAAATTGAGCCCTCTACAGTCGATTCTTGCATCTGATGGAATACACCCTTTCGGAGTTGCTAGAAATTAAGCTCTCTACAGTCGATTCTTGCATCTGATGGAATACACCCTTTCGGAGTTGCTAGAAACTCAGCCCTTTACAGTCGATTCTGGCATCTGATGGAATACACTCTTTCGGAGTTGCTAGAAATTGAGCCCTTTACAGTCGATTCTGGCATCTGATGGAATACACCCTTTCGGAATTGCTAGAAATTAAGCTCTCTACAGTCGATTCTTGCATCTGATGGAATACACCCTTTCGGAGTTGCTAGAAATTGAGCCCTCTACAGTCGATTCTGGCATCTGATGGAATACACTCTTTCGGAGTTGCTAGAAATTGAGCCCTTTACAGTCGATTCTGGCATCTGATGGAAAACACCCTTTCGGAGTTGCTAGAAATTGAGCCCTCTACAGTCGATTCTGGCATCTGATGGAATACACCATTTCGGAGTTGCTAGAAACTGAGCCCTCTACAGTCGATTCTGGCATCTGATGGAATACACCCTTTCGGAGTTGCTAGAACCTCAGCCCTCTACAGTCGATTCTGGCATCTGATGGAATACACCCTTTCGGAGTTGCTAGAAACTCAGTCTTCTACAGTCGATTCTGGCATCTGATGGAATACACCCTTTCGGAGTTGCTAGAAACTGAGCCCTCTACAGTCGATTCTGGCATCTGATGGAATACACTCTTTCGGAGTTGCTAGAAATTGAGCCCTTTACAGTCGATTCTGGCATCTGATGGAATACACCCTTTCGGAGTTGCTAGAAACTCAGCCCTCTACAGTCGATTCTGGCATCTGATGAGTAGCCGGGCGCCGAGGGTGTATGTGTGCATTGCACTTTGTTTTCAGTGGCAGCTATCCCTGGTTTAGGTTCCTGGTGGAGAATATATATTTCCAATGTTGCAGAAAACAGTATAGCCTCTGTACATTTATATTCTAAATGGCAGCTTAGGAATTAACATTGGTTCATTTTTCTGGTGTTGATCATTCTCTCAGAGTTGTTGATAACTGAGGTTACTCCCATAGGTTCATTAGTCTGGTGAAGATCATTCTATTAGAGTTGTTGATAACTGAGGTTACTCCCATAGGTTCATTAGTCTGGTGGAGATCATTCTATTAGAGTTGTTGATAACTGAGGTTACTCCCATAGGTTCATTAGACTGGTTGAGATCATTCTATTAGAGTTACTGATAACTGAGGTTATTCCCATAGGTTCATTAGTCTGGTGGAGATCATTCTATTAGAGTTGTTGATAACTGAGGTTACTCCCATTGGTTCATTAGTCTGGTGGAGATCATTCTATTAGAGTTGTTGATAACTGAGGTTACTCCCATTGGTTCATTAATCTGGTGGAGATCATTCTATTAGAGTTGTTGATAACTGAGGTTACTAACTCCCATTGGTTCATTAGTCTAGTTTAGATCATTCTATTAGAGTTGTTGATAACTGAGGTTACTCCCATAGGTTCATTAGTCCTGTGGAGATCATTCTATTAGAGTTGTTGATAACTGAGGTTACTCCCATTGGTTCATTAGTCTGGTGGAGATCATTCTCTCAGAGTTGTTGGAAACTGAGGTTACTCCCAAAGGTTTATTAGTCTGGTGGAGATCATTCTCTCAGAGTTGTTGGAAACTGAGGTTACTCCCATTGGTTCATTAGTCTGGTGGAGATCATTCTCTCAGAGTTGTTGGAAACTAAGGTTACTCCCATTGGTTCATGAGTCTGGTGGAGATCATTCTATTAGAGTTGTTGATAACTAGGTTACTCCCATTGGTTCATTAGTCTGGTTGAGATCATTCTATTAGAGTTTTTGGAAACTGAGATGACTTATGTACATTTCTCTCTGATGTCATTGCCTACTGTTCACCCTCTCACAGTAGTCAGACATTGGCTCAGTGAGAGAGCAATATTTGGTAAGCATTTCGAAACCTGACTTTTCTACCTTTTGTACCCTGTGCGTTTTATCATGTATAGGAGTGTTTAGACGTCTGATGGGTACACTTATTTCAGAGTTCCCGGACACTGAGATGGTCGGAGGTACGGGGAACACATGTAAGTATCACCACGCAAATAATCCCGGTTAAGTGTATGGATGGCAGAGCCTGTATTTCATAGAGCCATATGAAAGACCAAGAACATCGCAAGCTGTTTTGTTTAAATTGTAAGAACCATTTTTTATTCTCACTAAATATCCAATCAGAACATTAAATTGAAGTTTCGTTTTGCATTTGATAATGAATACCTGATTAAAAACAGTTGATATATGTATCCAAAATATTAATAATAATAATAATAATAATAATAATAATAATAATAATAATAATAATAATAATGATAATAATAATAATAATAATAATAATAATGACATTCCAAAGACATTGAATAAATAGTTTACTGCCAGTCAGTAGATCAAACCTGGATTCCCTGCTTACAAGTCATGTGCTCTTCTAACTAAGCTCGATAGCCTGGATAAAATGTATACTTACCGACATATTTGTTACGGGTGATCGTACAATTAGGTCTTTTATACAGTGTTAGTTAAACATACAATTTTTACTAGATTATTACAAAGCTTGTAGCTTATAGATACACATTTTAGTAAGGTCGAAATCCAGTACCGGCCCTAAATTGCTCAAAATTATGAAGTCGATTCTGAATCTCAATCCATTTTACCCACATCCACCAAATGCATGACTCTAAATGTTACACGTTTTGATAATTTAATAATACATTCTCTCATAGATTATGTTGATAAAAGGTTATGTCGTTATCTTAAAAACAAATACATTTTGAGCAAAAATAGCCGTTCAATTGTTTTATTTTGAGATGTTACCTACATATATGTGGCGCTATTGATATAATGTTAAATAACATTATGCACAATTATATGTATTTTGAATGCTAATTCTATGCTGAAAAAAGATGAAGCTTTGGATTAAGACTTTCAATTCTTGACATTAGAAACACAAGTAGATGTTATTGTATAAGAACTTACTATCTCGATGGTTAACTTTATAATGGGTATGCAATTTTAGCAAAAACTAAAAGGTCATTTGTTTTAGAAACACCTGGAAATTTGTTCAAGATCAACAATTTCGTAATTATTTTATTCGTTTTAATCGGGATTCTTCGGATACGAGTGAGGATGTGCACACTAACTTGTTTAAACCCCCAGTATATTTAAATGTTACTAACCGTTACAAGGCGGTATCTTCAATCCTTGATAAACATACATAGTCTTTGTATATAGTATAAATGCACTGTGCTGTTTATGGAGCTCTGTGCTGTTGTTCCATGTTTCTTGTTTGTGATTTTTGTTTTGGTTGTGTTCTATGTCTTTGGCGTTTACCCTGTGCCATTTACCGGGGATTATGTTTGAACTTGTGGCTATTGAGCTTGTTTCTGTACTTTTTTACATAATTATTCAATTGATCTTTGCAGTTTTGAAGAGCACTTTTTGATGTCGTTTGATAAAACAGATTGATTTCAATCATATGTTTTATTCAACATGATATTGAAATAAATGTCGCATACACATTTTAACAAGGCCCATTAAGGGGCATTTGGTAACTGCTGTGATAACTACTGTTTACATTTGGAACAGGTCTTTCAATATATTTATGAATTGTCAGATATATCGAAAACATGTTAACAAAGAAAGCCACTGACCTGTTTGCAGTAAATGATAATGCTATATTTACAATAAGACCTAATTCTGACTGACTATGATTACTGTTTGGAGTATTAGTTTTCTGTGTTTTCCTCTTTTGTTTGACAACACTAAATGCTTGCTGTTATTATACCTCTCAACATAAGTTTTGTTTTGATACAATTTTCATTGGGATATCATAAAATAAATATTATTCAAGTCTAAGCCATTTTAATAAATAACTGATGAAACCTTATGAAAACAGTTTTCCTTTTTATCAGGTACTTTAGAAAATCCAGAGAGTCACACAAGAAGAAATTTCCATGTTTGAAAATGAAAAAAATAATCTAAGTATGGGATATAAACGAACTCTTTTGTTATTTTTTTTTAAATTTATATCTTGATTTTCTTTATCAGTTTATTAAGGAGAGGTCAGTGCCAAGTAATGAAAACCTACACCAAACTTAAGTCAAAGTAGTATAAACCAACTGAAGTGATGTATGTTATACATTTTTAGGAAAACTGCCAACAAATCAATGATTGAAAGTCGCGGGTATCAACAGCAATAAGAGAAATGAAATATTTATTTTTAGATTATGAAGACAATTAAAAGAGCTGAGGGAATGAAAAGCCAACAATAGGGGATTCAAAGGCAGGAGTATTAAACACAATTAGAGATATATTTAATTTACTTTCAGATTATTAAGAGAATACAAAGGGTTGTGCAAGGGGATAAATGCCAGGAAATTACGAAATGAAAATCAAGGGTAATAACTACTATAAATGATCTTAGTTTCTGTTTCATTTTTTAGATAAAAAAGGAAATTCAGAAGGCCACGCAAGGGGAGAAATGCCAGGATATCACGGAATCCGAGATCCCCTTGCGTGTCCTACTTAGTTCTATGCACTATATACAGCTGGTTAAATCAGGCTATCATCACCATTAGGGCATACGCACTAAAGAGGGAAAACCGGTATCTCGTCCTAATTTAATATTGCAAGCTCCGTCCGACTTTCAATTTCTCTTCTAGCTCGGCGAGAACTCACGAACTAGGGGTCTACCAGGTTGAATTCATTCCTTATGCGTGATTGGCTAGACGGCATTATCACGTGATATTACCGAGGTAGGTTTATAGCTTAATTATGTCACCCGATTAGAGTAAGCCTTTGTAGCTCAGTGAGTACGACGCGTTACTGCAATTTTGGCAACACGGGTTCGAACCCGGTCTCCGACACAATTATTTTTACATTTTGGTACCTTTTTTACAATTATGATATCAAAGCGTTACACATTATATTAGATAATTGTCCTGAGATTCGTACCAGAAAAAAACAACTTTTTTGGTGCCAATACGTGTACAAGCATAACCATTACATATAATTTGATGGACATGTTAAGGCGTGATTTCTTGGCATTTCTTCCCTATCGCAACTCAGTGGATTGCATAAATCATCTGAAAGAAAAAAAACAACATACTTAACCATTAATTACACTTGATTTTCCCTTGCATTGTGGTTTCTGAATCTAAATAAAAAAGGATAATAAATAATAGATATCACTGTTGTTGGTTTATACATTATCAATAGCAAAAAATGTCTTCAAGTAATAAAAACATTAAACGCAAATACAAATTGTTTATTTTTTTGTTTAAAATATTGACCAAATATTTTGTTAACATAATTTATCAGAGAATTCACTTGAAAAGGTTGAACATAAACACTTTTGAATCATGCTTTTCTGTAAGGTGGAAAAATGAGTCAAGATCGAGTAATTACTGTAGTATTTGTAGTATACAAAATTGGGTATATGTACTAGTTTCTAACCTCGAAACAGACTCGAGTGTGAATATGAAAGCTACCAGTCTCGTACCAATTAAGCCAGAAAAAATAATTATATTACTAAGCACTTTTTCATGTTAACCCCTAAAATCCCCTCTACATATCAGGAAGTATTCTGTCTGATAAGCTCAGTAAGTGCAGATGTTTGCTTGGTGGTTCTCTAACAGTATCATATCATCGTTATCAATGTTTGTCAAGGTCAGGAATCCATAGCTTCCAATAATCAGGTCAGCCCAAATCAAAAGAAACGGCCTGATTTATGTGCCAACATGTTGATAGTGTTATAAAATAGTTACTCTGTAAAAAAACTTTGCAAGAAAAGAGGACGTATTTCGTTTGATATAATGAGCAAATTTGCTTCAAAGTACTACACAGACATGTACAGATATTGTATACATGTAAACATACACCGAACAGCTGTGTATTTACAAAAACTTGTGCATGTTTCTACAATTCTAGAAATAGCAATAAAAATGTTTGACACTTTTACGCGGAACGTCTCATAAATTTGTATTAGCCAATACAATAAGTCGTTTTAAACCTTACTCTGAAACCGGAAGTGAAAAGAGATAGGACATAAAACTGGCACACGGGAATAAAGTAAATAAACTCGAATGATCGGCGAGCTTCTTCGCGGAGTAAGGTGTATTTTAAGAATGATCGATAGAGAGGATTTAGTGACTAGGGTATCGAAACGTTCAAAATCATGTGAAAATATATAGACAGTAGAAAGTGTATATTAATGAAAGCATGTATACTAAGAACATATAAATTCAGTTTGATATTTCGGTGCAAATGCACCTGGGGTCATATTTACGAAAGGTCGAGAATCTCACTCAAAGAGAACATATATTAAATTCCTTCAACAAAAATGAGCGTCTATTAGTATACAGTGTCAAATGATAATTATTTTCTGCGAACTTCATCATCGAACCTCAAAAAGAAATAAAAATATAACGCTAAGAAGATGTGCACTTTTGCCACTTGGGTCTGAACTCAGACGGAGGCTGTTCGTTATTATGGGACCTGACTTGCAAGCACGGAATCCAGGGAATCCTAGGTTTGATCACCTGACTGAAACTACAAATCCATGACTTGTATAACTTAACGAACTGACATCCTTTCCTTTGGGTAGCAATTTTTTTTTTGAAATCATCAGCTGTCTAATAATTGCGACTTCAAATGACTCTGAAAACAAAAAGACATTATATTATTTTCAAATTTATCAAAGCTAATTTAATAACAATACAGTAAGGCAGTTTTAAAATACAAAAAAAAACAAAAAACAATGTCAGAATAGTCGATACGAAATTTGGCGATATAACATGATTAAAAATCATTTTGCTTTGGCATCTTCTTTTCGTACACCAATGTGCCACATGTATTATTATCAAACCTCCGATAAATGAAAATGTCTCAACTGAGTTCCCCCTTTAGAAATAGCGCATAATGGTTTCTCAGTTAAAATCATATCTTTTCATGAGTACAGATGAACATACCGACGCTATATTTTAATTACTGGGATCTACGTAGTAGACAACCGCAGTAAATTTTGAACTGGAAAATAACGTAAAAACTGCGGAAGATGCATGTGCCGTAATCGTTGTGATACATCAATTAGAAGAAGCTAGTACGTTGTAAAAAACGATGTTAATGTTATGTAATGTTTTGACAACTTCTTTTGTTCTTGCAAATGTATCATTTAGTCCCTTTAATAAATAGTATATAGGTTATACATTTTGACGTTTGCCTCCTCTCCCAGTGTGATTACGGTGACCCTTACATAGTGTGAGTCCCTTGTCTTTGGTTTACCGACCTTACACTGATAATGATTTAATAGAACATTGACATATTCTCATTTTAGCTATTTAACCAAATTTTGAAAGCTAAGGGGCAGTCGTTATTTGATCGCACAACTCTTATAATGGCTACGTTGAGAACAGTTGTGACTTGAGTAAGACAATTTGAATAATAACTTAAAACTAGTAACAATTTTGAGGTTGTTATTATATTATTCTTTAAAACAAAGATATTCCTGAAATCGCCTGAAATATTGATTATTTTGCAACAAAAATGATATAAAACATTGTTGAGTAAATTGCGGTACTAACTAAAATCACAACTTCATATGTATAACCTTAAGTTATACTTCAAATCAAACCAAATTTAAAAGAAAAAAACAAACTTTGAAAAAGGATGATATACTAAAATGCAACAGATTTGATATATGGCGATTAGGCTAACGCATTTTAGCCAGTTTCCACACCATTTGAATAGAAATCAGCTTTTCATCACCGAATAACTTTGTGTAAAGATATGATAAACATACGGTATTGAATGAATTCATTTTTACAGACACTGTTGTTAACATCGGTATGTCCAATCAGAAGCCAGGAAGAATGTCACGTGATATGTAAGACCTTTTTTCTATTTTCATAGGCACTCTCTTATAATCCTTTTAAACACAACTAATGAGGAACAACACGTACAAAAAAATCGTTAGCAGTAATAACACTATGTTGAATTATGTGTTTGATCGAAATGTTTTATGTATCTCCCTTGCTTTTAAATGCATTGGTCATAAATATTTGATAATGAGAAATAGGTAAATGATCTTTATAAATTATGATATTCGACCAGGATCTCCTTGAACCAAGAACACTGTTTCAATGTAGTTTCTTGTCGAATATTAATGTTATCGTAGTGTCATATGAATATTATGTTGTTATATATTCGAGTGAACAAAACTTAACATTACAATGAACGGGACTTTGTAAAACTGAAAACAAATTCCCCTATTCATGAGTGTGATGTAGCTACAGATGTAAGAGTTTTGCAAGTATGACTAAACTCCTTTATTGAAACAAGGCCAACAGCGAATAAAGGAAAAGGCACAGAGCCTTTATATTTGACGACTGACATCAACTGCCGGTCTTTAACCAAACATGATCAGGTCGTAGCTCTGAAATCAGGACTTCCCCTTGCTAACCTTTATGTGGGACATATATGGGACAAATACATTTGTATTGTCTGATATCTGAGGCCAATGAACTTAAGTAAGGATGTTCCATATAGCATGGCATTCTCCTCCTTTTCGTAAAGGGCACACTATGAGTTTATACTTGCTAGTTATTGATTGTATGCATTATTATGTTTTTCACGTTTGATATTAAAGACAGAAAGGCATATGATGTGTTTTTATTGTCTGAATTAAGAAGCAAATGAACTTAAGTAAGGTTGGCCCATATAGCATTCTCCTTCTTATCTTAAAGGCCACACTTTGAGTTTATAATTGTTGGATATTAATTGTATACATTAGTATGTTTAACACGTTGATATTAACGATAAAAAGGCATGGGATGTGTTTTATTGTCTAAATTAGGAAGCCAATGAATTTAAGTAAGGTTGTCCTATATACCATGACATTTTTTTCCATATCTTTAAGGGGCACACTTTGAGTGTATACTTGATTTATTATTAATACCTTGCTATGTTTAACACGTTTAATATAAAGAATAACAATGCATATGATATGTATACGGATAAGAGAATATTAGCCTTTATAATCGATTAATAGCTACATGACCACCGATTCCCAAGTTAAAAGAAACAAACCAGCAAGATGTTGCAAATATCTATTCACAAGTGTATTGTTTTGTGTTTTGAATATTGAAGTCATATGAGTTACACATAATAAAACATTAAATTAAAAACATATTTCGTGCGTTTATCATGTGTAACCCTTGTTGTTAAAAGCAATACATCTAGCTGCACACAAATCCTCTTCATATGAACATGGTAATATATAGACATTTCCTCTTTAAAAATAGTTTTAGTGTTTTCAAATAATTTACAGTCATCGTAAAAGTTGAAGTCTGTTTTATGATTATTAACGGGGTCTTTTTGCACTATGACCATATCTATTCTCTAGAGAGGGATTCAAACTACACCAGTGGCCTCTACAAAGATGTTCAACCAATTTAGTTCACAATAAAATTACTGGGCTGACCATGTTTTCTGAACACTAACTTATTTAACGACAATTTTAAAACACGGTATTAGATCATTATATTAATCATGTTTGTTAACATAATGGAAACACCTGCTAGTCACGTGTGCAGTAACGTTTAATAATGCCATAGGTAGTATTGTCAACTTACACAAATATATTTTATTAACTTAAATGCCAAGGTGATTTTGTTAAAGTGTTGCATAATGTAAACCACTTTGATTAATTTCCAAACCCCTATCATGATAGCATAAACACTTCAGTTACAGCCTCAACATTTTTGTTAACATGACACTTAAGTCGGCAGTAGGGTCAAATATATGGATGGCTATATACAGGCCTTTATTAAGATAAGTCACATATTTAGTGCTGTCTCATTTTTATTTACACTAGCAAGTGTTTACATCTTGAAATAAACGAGGAGTGTTTTATCAGTAGTGGCGACATAGCTGCCGAAAAGGGTTCCGCGTTCATACTTATATAGATGAATAGCATACCGCTGGAAAGGATATTTTCTATATCCAACTAATTTTCAGTAGATTAATATAACAGGATCATTTCATTATGACTAATACACTGCTAAATCTGGCGAAAATATCCGAGAAAAGCATAGAGCGTTTGATAAGGTGTTTTTAAGGGGGTTTGTAGATTATCCGCTGGAGGATATACGGGGCAATTGAAACCATGAAAAATATTTTCCTGCGCCCCGCATTTTCCATATCAAGTCACCTCTTACCTCGTAATGCATATATCATATCACCAACCTGTTTAATGTTTTCATCTGAATCGGAATATAGAGGCCATTTTTGGTACGATTTATATTAGTGATCCAACATGGAAATATATGGTTTAACTGCGTGACAAGTCCTTGACCAATAGCGTTGCGTCATTTGTGTTGAAAGCGGGATATCAGAATAATCGTTGCTTACTGGATAAAAGCGCCTAAGTGATTATAATATATCTAGACATAATGTGTGTTACAGTGGCTCTTCCCGACCTTACTGTTACACTATGGGTATCATAGTTAAGGATTGGAAGCAAGAGCTGTAATGATCAGCTTTATTTGCATTTTGATTTGTGTTATGACATCATTATTGTTTTATTATGCGTCCTGGTTGGATTATATCTACTTTATTTAACCAATGGTGTACAGCTTTTCAATTAATGGCTATTCATTTACACGCACATATGGTGTCAATAACAGCTCAATAATACCAAGCTAACTAAGATTTTACTTGTTCCAATCTGAATGAATATCAGTTAAAATGCAAACATATGGGTTTATCATATGTTTACGCTTCAGAAAATATGATTGAATGCTCCGTAGCGTTCATACAGCATACGAATACGACCAAATAATACGTATGCACTTATAATCTTTTTCAGCAAGCGTAGGAACAGACTTTATTTTCGGTGTACCAAGTACCTACAATGGATTTTCGACTATTGAACTGCATATGACAACTCAGAGTAGCGCAGATGTACGTGTTACTGTTCCTTTCCTGAACTTCAATAAACATTATGTCTTTACAAAACACACCTCTGTGAACATCGGTTCTACTGTGGCACACAAGGTCAATGGCACCCAGTTTAAAGGTAGGGTTACGGGTTAAAATAATTAATCTTGAATTAAGTTTAATTATTATTATAATTACAATTATTATTATTATTATTATTATTATTATTATTATTATTATTATTATTATTATTATTATTATTATTATTATTATCATTATCATTATTATTATTATTATAATTATTATTATTATTATTATTATTATTATTATTATTATTATTATTATTATTATTATTATTATTATTATTAATTATTATTATTATTATTATTATTATTATTATTATTATTATTATTATTATTACTATTATATACACATACAGCGTCAATTACGCAAGCCTAAATTTGAGCCTTTTGAAGTAAATATCACGTGTAACAGCATGAACAAGTTCTATGAAATGCATTTTTTATTTTCATAAAAAGCTATTGAACTCCATTCAACTAGTCCAATCTGGGCCGCGATTGTGACTACAAGAAGTTTGGAATTCGAGGCATTTCTTCCACTTCCGGTGAGCGCATTGTCAACGGAATACCTCATTCCTTCGTACCGACCATACTCTACCAATACCTATATGTCCCAATTCTTAATCGTTGCCACAGAAACTGACACGACAGTGGATATTGAATTTCCTTCTACATTTACGCCATGGGCAAAAGGCCACATTAAGATTGAATTGCAAAAGTACCAAACGTATCTGTTTCAAAACCGAATGGACACCACTGGAACACTTGTCACTAGTGATAAACCAGTTTCTGTTCTCGCCGGTACTTCCTATGGTACAGTGCCGGTCAACGGCACAAGCTACGGGTACATGGTTGAGCAAGTCCTACCAACCAGATTCTACGACTTCAAGTTCATTGTTCCTGCAATTAGCCCAAGCGAAGACTACTACATCCGAATTTTCTCCATTTATGATGACACGGAAGTGAACATGTACAATTCAACTACTCATGACTCCCACTTCCTGAAAAGGCTTGAACAATATGAGCGCCATTTCATGGCGGAACCGACCGTGCTGCTAGCTGATAAGCCCATTTATGTGATGATTTACTCAACTAGCAATTTCATGATGACTGCGCAGGCCATGTCACAGTATCAGTCTGAGTATGAATTCACCCTTCAAGGCAGATATAATCCTAACATCATTGATGTAACTATCAAGACAGCAGAAATCAGTGAACTATATCTTGACGGCAACAAAGTTACCATAGACAACCCCAAAGTCACCCAGGTCGCATCCCCTCTGCATGACTACAGTGTCCTATACATACCAATCACTGAAGCAACAATTCACCGAATCCATCACTCTAGGCAGCGACAGTTTGGAGCAGTACTGTACGGTACAAATCAGTATGCGTACGGAATGCCTCTTCAGATGACGCTGACAGATATTGGTTAGTATGACATAATTTTGTAAATGAAAAATATAACCAAATAGTATTTATAAACAGGTCGAAGTAGATTAAGTAGAAACACAACATATAATATTGTTCATATGTTTAGAAAAACGTTTGAGTTCGCACAGTTAGATACCTTATATTTATTTAGTTTTCGATTTTAATGTTCAGCCAATTCAGTATTCAAACATTATACCGATTTCTTCTCCAATTCAAACTCTAATAGTGTATTTGAACTTGTAATGTAAATTATGCAGAAAAACACGAGGGTGTGCGAACACGTTTCATCCTAAATATGCTTTAGATACAGACCCAGCCCGCAAGTGTAAAGCAATATTGGAACAACAGTTTTAAATGTTGTATCGTTCTTCATTCAGAATGTTACCTGATCAATGGCACGAACAGTACGTTCGACCCAGGACAAGGGTCTCACCATGGGTCTCAAATCGACTACCAAGCTTCTAGTATGGTTATAAATCCTAATTTCATACATGAGCTATTTCGAATATACATCGACGGAAAATGACAGATGTTATGTCTTTCAGATGATAATTTGTATTTCAGAAATGAGCATAGTCATTAAATGAAGGCATCAACTGACATTGTTCCTAATAACAAGCTATAGGTTTATCCTACGCTTTGTTCAGATTCAAGTTATGGTTACTATGATATTACAACATTATTCGTTGCCACGATGTTACGCAGGAGTTTGGTCTTGTGTTATGGGGGAATCCTGAGTTCCCTGAGGAAACCCACTTGTCAGGCTTGGTGACCACAAACCAAACTGGAAAATTGCTTTTGCTAAGGGTATCCTTTTTGTTTAAGAAATTTGTAGAGTATAATTGATATTTGTCAATGTTTTGAAAAATTGTGCTCACTCTCCAAATATAATGTCAGGTTATTCAGGGTCCATACACAGTTTAATTTACTTAGTTTAAGAAATGAACAAACGTTCTGTTCTCATATAGTTTGCTGGTTCTGTTCAACATTTAACCAGGCTTACACCAGAAGAAAAAAAGCACTTTGCTTATTCACTATTAAAATATAGCTTTGGTGCTCACTCGGTGAAATAGATGGCAATTATACACTGAAACAAAAAGGTCGATATATTAGTCAATTGTCATTTAAGTGCATAACATGTCTAAATTGAATAATGACGTCAAATCAAACGGTTCTAAGGTAGGCTTATCAAGCATGCGGTATGCTTCATTATTAGATGTAATGATTATTCCTTTCAATTTGATAACGGTACGGGATTGTGCGGGTAATTGAGAATCATACGGGTAATGCCTTGGGCAACATGTACGATCATAATCAGTCTTGTATCGCTATAATATTCTATAACGGTACGGTACTGTACGGGAAATATAGAATCATACGGGTCTTACCTTGGGTCACATATTTTATTATTATCAGTCTGGTATCTCTAAAACAGACGTTATTCTATAACGGTACGGTACGGTACGGGTAATTGAGAATCATACGGATAATGCTTTGGGCAACATGTATGATCATAATCAGTCTTGTATCTCAATTTTAGACGTAATTCTACAACGGTATGGGCCTGTACGGGTAATCAAGAATCGTACGGGTCTTATCTTGGGCCACATTTCCAATCATTACCAGTCTGGTATCGCAATTTTAGACGTAATTCAAAAATCCAATTCAGTTAAAGAGTTTTTGAGGATATGCACCAACCAGTCTACAAATAAATACTGTTTTATATTAGATCGAAATTGTAAACCCAAATACCTCCAAACATTTGTTTCGCTGTTCGAACAGGATAAATGGTGGCCTTTTGTCATGTTATTCTCCTCAATAGTTGAAAGTTGCTCTTAATTAAATTGAATGTTTTACATAGTAATAGTCATAAACAATGTGAAACTATAAACCAAAATTGAACTAATGGCAGTCCTATCAGATAGCCGTGTATCCATTGCTTACATGTACTTTATTTTGCATTAACCTGAGAACATAAGAAATATTTATTTTAGGTAATGGTGTTCACTGCTTCAATTGTGACGATATGACACACCTCAAGTATTGCGACAGGGTGACAACATGTATGGAAAACGAGGTGAGTGGTTAAAATAGTGTTAGATGATTCCGTTATTTTACGAGCTCATGGATGGTACATGTATTTGTTGTTGAATTTTATGAATCACTTTAACACTATGACAGTTTGCTCACGTGGAGGAAAAATAAGATGAATCATACAAGCGTTCATGTTATATATGCATGTGTGCATTTCACATGTGGCATGATTTATCATATGTTTTGGGACAGCATGATCTATTGGTGCGAATATGAGACAGGTAACAATAGGTCATTTAATGTGTTTTTGTTATAATATGTGCATTCTACCATCTTAGAATTGCGTCATGAATTTTGCTCAAAACTACTTAAACGACTATACTAATTTTTAATCAGATATATTTGCTTGCTTTGAATGTTCGTTCGCCTGCGAATATCTCGTTGGTCCCTGCAGACGTGTTTCGACTGTAATTGTTCAATTTGATCTTCAGATTTGCTACGTCCAGAGCTACTCCAAGGGTCTCGACACCATTCGCTACAAGTCTGGCTGCACATATAAGCTAGTAATTGATTTAATAAATACCTAGCAGTTGTTATGTTATAAAAATAAGTTACCTGCCTGTTTTAAACATTGGCACAAGGCGTAGTACTCGCAGCGCATGGTTAATAAACAGAACTGACTGTCCATTTATTAGATGTTCTGTATTCCTCATTAAGTGTACTGTGGGCCGTAGCCGTGCGCCTTATTTTTAAATCAAATGTCAGCACGCACAAGATTTGGACAATATTTGAACGACGATATGTCCAAGTTACGCGTGTACAATAATGTTTCCTAAGTTTTAAGGCTCTTTAAAAAAAGAACTATTTAGTTCAGTGTGAGATTTCAACTTTTCAGTTTCAGTAGCCTTTGTGGCTGTGTGGTATTGACTACCACCAAATATTATTGTACGTAAAAGGTTGACCCGCAATTCGCCAGAATATTTTTCAATCGTAAAGCATATGGTACTTTGCGGGACCAATAAAACCGCCTCATTAATTATTCATGATTACGAGATTTTCTTTGCCAAATTTCCCATGGTACACAACGAAGCATAACGTATTGTGTTTCGGGGATATTCGGCGATGGGTTTCTCTGTTGTTTTACCTTGACCGTAGATTGTATGAATGTTTCACCATGCGATCAAATCAGATAAAATCGTATTATAATTACTTGTATATTGACGGCATTAAATCAATTATATTACCTGAGAGCATTGATCACCTGAAAAAGTTATCGCAACACTTTTTTATTGGCGGATATCGCGGCAATCAAAGTGTAAATGATAAAAATAATAATTGTTCTGACTTGGTCGAAGTAAAGTTAGCTTTGTAATTGTTTACTTTCAAACTCGTTACTGCTATGGAAGTCTTATGGATACACCTGCAGTCTGCTTTATTTCTAACAAGAATTGAAACACCTGTCACAGCTGTACTTATTCATGTTTAAATTGTGAGAACGTCATAAAATATTGGGCGCTTAGAGAAAACATCAGTTTTGTTAATCACGATGTTAACTTAAATAAATTTCTGAACAATCGGCCCATTTTCTAACATTCACAGGGCCAATTTACTTATTGATGCATTTTGTCTCCACTGCAGCGTTGTAGGAATCACGGTCTATCCGGCTGCTTTGAATGCTGTAATAGGAGTTACTGCAATATACGAGGGTGTAAGGATGATGGTTAGTATTTTAATTTTGTAGTAAAATATGAATACACGATAATGACAAATGAATATAAATATTTGAATACGTAAATATGTCATTATGAGGTGTACCGCGTTAAGCAACAAGAAGGTTTTGTCGATGTGTTTCGGCTTGTTTACTGTAGAATCATATAAAAAAATATCATATCAAATAATTTATTTACACAAACACTGTTAATATCAGTAAAAGTATCCTTGATTTTCCAAAAATGTCACACTATGGAGGCAGTGATATTGTTCCCAGAAATGGAATAAGACTTTTTGCATGCTTTTTGATGAAATTTGCAGTTTTATCAGCGAAATAGCAACATTGAAAATATCAATCTGATATTTTCACTGCTAAATAAGGATTGAAAATATTAACTTTAAGAACAAAAATTAAGTCAAGTGTAGTTACTTCTCCGTGATCAAACCCTAATACATCACATTTAAACCATTTCTTTTTAGAAATATGTGTTTACGAAAAAGTACATAATTTACTTTTTATTAGAAAAATATTTAAAAAAAATGTCAATCCTTTTTCTTTTTGATAAAATGGTCGGTAGGACATGTCTTAGTTTTACTTATCGCCAACTATAAATTACAGCTCAACGTAGACACACGGAAACGAAGTCCATTTTCCCTTGAATTTCGCCGCCAAAAGGTCGCAGTGTTTTCGTACTGGTAGGGCTATGCTTATTGACAGAAATGCCGTTACCACGTCTCCGAGTGTACGGGTGTATAACATGGTCCAAAGACCAACGTTCTGCTTTGATTGTTCCCACCAACGTATAGATGATGAAACTTCGCCTGTTTTGTATTCACTGTAGCACAGTTATACCTTCCTTTTCAGTGTTTTCATCTACTACAGGCCAGTGAAGTTGACTCTGCTTTGAATGCCTCCACAAAAGGTGGATGCTCTTAAATTGTTGATTGATTACAGGTATGGTTGGGATATCTCAGAGAGGGCCGTTCTGTTTTGAATGTGGTCACACTGGGGCCGGAGATGTATGTGAAACCGTCCGGTTGTGTTCCGTGACTGAGGTACCTTAAACGTTGCCAATTTTCTGATCATTACTCACTGTATTAAAATGTTTTAAACTTCAGTCCCTTAATGATTAAAGGGACCATACACCAGACGATACTATTGTAAGATAAAAATTTCAAAATTGTTAATACAATTGATAATATTTTGTAAAATGCATTGAATCGTAATTACTGATCCATCACAGAGCTTACAACATATGTCTCTTATGCCGATTTTGCCCCATTTTCTCATTACAAAATTTACTGGGTTTGTCTACCACGTATTTTCCAGCAAATTAAAATATAGCCTCTGTATATGTATATGTACTAATCATGGGACCTTCACATGCTAAATATACACACTATTAACTGGGAAACCATTATGTCCTATTTTTAAAAAGTTAAACTCAGTTGATACAGTGATAACATATTGTTTAATCATGTGGAATAATGAATCATCGGCCTCATACTACATCGTATTGAAAATTCTAGGCTTACTTTGTGAAAGGACCGTATTTGAAGATTGTTGGACCATCTGGTCTTCAATCTCTCTTTAAACTCCAAAAGAGAACCGATGGAATCTGAAATAAAGCAAACATGAAAACCATGTTAATAATGAAATGCATTATACAATTAAGTACTGTTTATTATCGGACAAAGTTCAAAACCAATCATCGATACAAATTGGACACCCATTAACGATCAAAGATAAAAAGAGAAAAAATAAACTTATATTTTTTATATAATTCAAAATGGAAACAACACACACTGAATGCAATATCCATGAATTAAAAAAAAATGTTTTTAATCACTTATAATAATATTCATTAATAATTAAGAGTATACAAGTGTATTTAATGGTTTGCAAAATAATAAGGTTTGCTTAACCGATTATGCTCGATGTTGAGCAATCATTGACGAATATTCTACTATATTCTTCCAATTACCCAGCTAACGATGTGTAGGGTATGCAACTTTAACGTTCGTGTTAGAACCAAGTAATAATATCTTTCCAGGCGTGCTTGATTGAGGAGTATAAGTGGGGTGAAAATGACAGACACTTCATTACGGGATGCACTGACGCTCAGGTGTGTATAATAAAACCAAAAACTGTCTGAACACAATATGCTTAATTATTCTGTCGTTGAATGAGTGTTTCTTGTGATAATAAAATATTGTCGTCTTTCGAAGTATCGCTATGATATGCAGTTACATCCATTCATTGTTCTAGCAATGCAATGTAAACGCATATTTTGCTGAAAAAATATGCCGTAAAATCAGACCCTGCCGTTCTGCAATTGTATGGGCCGCGGTAATTTTCGTTTTTTTAGTAACTCGTTTAGCACTGTATTCATACCTGAAGTTACACAATGAATTAACCGGAAACAAAGATTGAGTCTGTCTCTTATCATTTATGTACCTTTCTGACATTCCAATTGAATCGGTCCTGGTCAATGTCATTCCTATTTTTGTTTAAACATTCTATATTTTACAAGGGTGTGATTAAAGCTTATACTAAGTCTCTCTCGTTGGAACGATGTTGCGCGAGAGTGTTGTCATGTATTGTGGGGGGGGGGGCACGGAGAAAACACACTTGTCTTGCTTGGTGACCACTAACCAAACTCACATGCGCCCATGCCGGGAATCGATCCCGGGTCGCATTGGTGGGAATTGAGTGCGCTAGCCACTGCGCTAATCGGACTACCAATTCCTATTTTGTTGTTCTAGCTGTGCAGTAATACAAGAAAACGAGCCGTGGCTGAGCTGGACAGGAAAGGGAGAAATATGCCGGTCTGCTCTCACTGTTGTACAACAGATTTCTGCAACTCAAACTGCACAGATGCCAGCATAATCCCGGGTGTAATTGGTAAGATTTATTATATCAAACAGAAAATTGAAACCCAACAAGAACATCGTTCAAGGGAAGTTATGACTAATCACTTTCCTTTTCTGTTTTAACTTGTTCAGTTTTTTAAAGTGACACTCTTATTCAAAATCAATACATACACATGTAAGACAAAAATCGATAAACCTTTCACTACTTACTAAATTATGCATTGTAGGAAAATATATATATATATATATTATATATTTTTACAAGATTGTTACCGTGTATTTAATAGCAGAAAGCGCAAACATATTAAATGATTGGCGAATGTTATAAGATTTACTGTGGTCTACTACAGTCTCATAAGGTAGAAATACAGTGTTTTATGCTCAATTCTGTCAAATTAAACTCGGTATCCTTCATAGACATTTATTCATTCTTTTTGGAATATTAAAATAATATTATTAATTGTGGTAAAATTTAACCGGGAATAAGAGTGCATTTTAAAACTGATGTTCAACCATATTTTGCACAGAATATCAAGTGCATGATGGAAATATCCGTTCATACCGAATCAAACCAACATATATTACATTCCATCAAGAGGTGTTTTGGTCAATATATATTTGATTAAATACATTAATGAAGGTTAAGTTAAAAACAACATTATACAATCAATATTTTAAACATTCAGTTTAATGTGGTATTTCTGTTGCAGGGTGAAGGATGTTCCAAGCTAAAACGGATTTCTTGAGAGTGTACACATGTTCATTAAACCAAACTGAATATGTACGATTTGTGTTTTGTATATACCCAATTAAAGTACATGTATATATCATAATAAAGAAAGTATATACAGTATATTCTCGTCGAAAACGTTTCGAGACACAAACCATCAGCCGGTTTTGCGAAATATTAAGACGGGAAAACAGTTTTTCTCCTCAAGTGGGTGTTCTCTAATGGTGATGATAAACATATCTTGCAAGTCCTATATACTGTCGCCATAATTTTCGCGTGTATTATTGTTTTGAATGGTAGAAATAATGAAGTGTAATTGATAAATGCTGTCAAAGTAAAGTGATAATGCCACAGCTCTAACGTTAGTGTAGCAGACTTACCAAAATAGCACTACAATTATTTAAAGTTCCATAAAGTAAAACAAATATTAATTATGTTACGGCTCAGAAACGGCAATTCTATTAAATCGGTATGGAATAACACAAAAGGAGTTTGAGGATTTTGCACGTCAGTCACACCAAGTTTACGATTATTTGAAACTTTTAATTGATTCATATGCGAGATGATTATCTGACTAAATTAAATACGTAGGTTTGATAGTTTGAAGCCATTTCATAAAGTGTCAATGCAATTCATCGGGTTGTTGCTGATACATGCTTACATGCAAATCCTAGACCAGAAGTTTAAAGTCGAATAATAAAGGTTTGCATGATATGAAAATAAGAGTGATCTTAATTGATCAATTAAGAAGGTTGGATTGTTTAGAACCAGCACTGTAAATGGTATGAATGCAGCACATCAAGTAAATGCGCATATATTGAAATTTTCAGAGAAACACGATACAAGCTTAAATGGTTACCAGATGTCGGTAAAGATTTAAGATTATATCTTTTGAACCAACTTAATAAATGTTTAAAATAACAGCTATATTGATTTTTTTTTTCGATTTTGAGGAAATAACTACTTTAAATATTCATGATAGTGTCTGAGATATCTAGCAAGCTCTACTTGATTATGCCAATTTCCCATCTAAAAGGCATCTGTAATCTGTAAATACAAATCCAGGAATTATATTAATAATAAATTCCAAAAATAAATAAATAAAAAAGATATAAATACAATTACATATAGTTCACATTCAAAAGATTTGTTCTCAGTTTATGTCTACGCAAGTGTCTGATACATGCAGACACTGTCCAAGGGACTTGACAAAAACAACTGTGCATACAATTTCACTCTCTTCACGATCATCTGTACATTCTTTGCTCACAATATACGAACTCCACTTACAAAAAATATAAACACACATTCACGAGTAATGATAAGTATAATTGTATATGTTTTGATAACAGTCCTATAAATTTCGCACTCAGAGAACGACGTCGGAAGTATGTGATTCGAACAGAAACTGTCCAATTGATACACCATACAAACTTTGTACCACATTTAAATATTAACTTGAAAGGTAGAACTATAATAAAAAATAAACCCCTTCGACATGATATATTTAAGTTTGCAATATTCATCTTCAGAAGGTGTAAATGCTATAACTATCACTATAAAAATAAATGAATGCGCAATTCATTTCCCGTCATTTTAATTTTAAAAACAAACAGTCAAACCTCTATTAGTTAATCTTCTTGCACCAATGACCGAAACTTTATTACAAACAAATATATGCTGTGTTTTGTTAAAAAGAAACATTACAGGAAAAAAGAGTTCAAGCAAAATCTGCATCAAACAGACGAGGCCAAAATGGTGAGCTTGGCCACTTTGGAACTACTAAAATATGTGTGTTTTACAAGCCAACGCTTGTATAATATTTTACTGACTAAATGTAGGGGTGGGGGGCAAGCCAGTTGTGATCGTTTCTCCAATTTTGGGTAACACTGTTGACAGCCTCTGTTTCAAGAAAGGAGGAATCGTAATTGTAACGTGCAGCTTTTCTATTTGCATTGGCGAACATATCAATCGTGAAGGGCCCCAAAATACCTTTGGGATAATGGAAAAAAGCCTTTCATTTATCAGTGTTTCTGTTTTTACTTATGTCATCAGAAAAACTATTTAACTCTTTAGGTACCGATTAAATCTCGACATCTATATTCTTGATGAAGCAAATACCAAAAATACGTAACGCCAATTCGTGCAGTTCTAATTTGGGCGGCCTACCTTAACTTCTTGCACACATGTATGTAAATCGGATAACCATTGTATAGATTTTCGTGCAAGAATATGATAATTTCTTAGTGCTAAAAATAGCACCTTTAAGTTCATTAAAAGGTGAAGATCTTTGTCGGACCACATATCATGAAAGATTAAGCATGTACATCTTGCAATAAAACCATTACATCTAGCATCGAGCGATATGAAAGTTCAAACGTCAATGGGTGCATTTACAGAAATAATTTTGCAATTTTTGTTGTCAATACTGTCCATCCAGAAGTCATGTCCTGAAACACACATATTTTCTGAGGGTATTGCAAACCTTTTATCCAAAGAGGCACGAGAAGTAATTACTAGATACAAAACTATAGTCATAAGTCTAGCGAGATTACCGTATGAATCATTTTCAATAGACAACTGTAGACTCTCCCAGATTAAACCTTTTCACTCAAGTATTTGAACTGAATACCAGATTGATTTTACATTGTTTATCAGCAGACATGCATTAGGTTAATTTTTCTGACATTCTTTGCATCCTCAATTGTACTTTCAATATTCTTATTCGTGCCACAACCATCATAAAGGAATATCACGATTGTAATTGCATTGTATCTCCAATCTCACAAATTCACGCAACGTTGTAACAAAATGAAAAAGGGACGCTACTTAAATAGAACGGTATCACTGTACAACAATAGTACTTTCCCTTTATAATAAAACCCCACACGTACGATGTCCTTGTAAAAATGTGATAGTATCGTTTCGACAAATCAAATTTTTAACAAACACTTTTTTATCAAAATAATCTAATTCCTGTTTTCTAATCTTCAGATGTCATTTTTTCTTTCCAAATACATTTATATACAAAATCTAAAATTAATATTTTCTTTCTGTCATAATTCACAGATACAATTTAGTGACTCGCCACGTGCAGAATTGTTTGACTTTTAGTAATAAAACCATTTTCGAGCATGCCATCTACAGTTCCTGAGCAAAATTCAAATTTAATAATGCAGATTTCTTATTGTTAGAAGTTAGAAGTCTATATCCGTGCCCGATAGTAACTATAACATCAAAAGTTCCACCAATAGTGTTCCAACGGTCGCTTTGATCATGAAAATACTTGACTATACCATTGACTAGTCTTTTGCCCGATGGATGTCTTGTGTTTCAGGCTTTTCCTCAGTGTTCGTATTTTTAAAAGATCTTCATTTAAAGTTCTCTAGCTGAGTATCAACTATTGTAGTAACAAACGAAATGCCTGAACAAGATCTTCCTTATCCTTGAGAGACTACCTTGCTCTCCAACACGTGACATTTAACTCATATTTGCGGCGACCCACTGTGGCCAGGTTCAGACTCCTTTTTCGATACTCCGTCTTCTATGTTGCCTGCAAAAATAACATCGCAGGAGAAATATATTATGTAAAAAGAACTACTCCAACTTCAAATGTTAGAAATGAAAAGTTTATAAGAAACGCTGTTATTCTAAAAGATGTGGAATACACCCTACTTGTTAGAAAAAGCGCGAAGTCACGCGAAATTTGCTCTGTTATTTTCGATAAATTAGTAATGTTTTATAGTGTTTGTTCACACAAAATTCATATGTGGATTTAGCATTTTATGTGTGCTATGTGAGTATGGATGTTTTAGTAACAGAGGTTGGAATATAAGTGAGTTATTTAAGTTTAATAAGTTTCCCTTTGTTTCAATTGGAATACTAACTTGTGAAAATGTGAAACCGTGACAAGTGTTCAGTCAAACGGACTAGAAATGGATTTTGGTGCGGAGAGAATCAATTTCTAATTATCGGATTTAGCCACGGAACAGGTTGATCGGCGTGACCCCGAGACCGTTATAACCAACATCGAGGATCAATGGCTACAGGATCATGCCATGTGTTTGGAAGACGTCGACTTCCGGGTCGTCGAGGAATATCGGAAACTTATTCAATTGTACCGAGACTATTTTAGAGACATGTGTGTACAGTATATCTTAAGGGAATATGCATCGAGTGAGAGTGACCTTGATCGTATCAGACGCCAGTACTTCGAAAATCTGAAAGAGGTCAGTGGAGATTTCCCGTTTGGTCAGGACGCAAAGCTGAAGAGGCGAATGGCTTCGCGTTTGTGTGAGCCGCTGGCTGTGCGGTTAGCTCAGAACATCTTCAGCATTATTGAGGTGACTGAGGGTGGTGATTTTAGTGTTCTTAAATCCATGATAAGTGTAGGTAAAACGCACCGCGTGTCCGTCGCCCAGCAAGAAAGAGTACACCGACTTCGCGTCGGATTCCTTATCTTAAAGACACTGTTTCATCGCTGCTTTTAAAGCAAACAGTTCATGCCAGTGAAAAACTACGATCAGAGCAGATGAGTGTCATTAAAAATAATGCTGGAAAAATCAAAACGGACATTATTGAATGTAGTGACTCGATCTGTTCATATACATCCTCTACGCTAGGAGCTATGATAAATCTTACAAGATCTGTTGTTGGCAGGAAAACAGAGGTGGAGGATAGAGTGAGACATACGGAGGTATTTCTGGATGATGAGAACAAAGTCACTGTCGCCACTGTCTCAACCTGAAATGACGTCATGGTGCTCGTCGATGTACATATTCCAGACGACAGATAGGTGCTAGATGACGACTGCGTGAAAAATATAGACACTGAATCTCACATTGAAGGGAATCTTATTCCGGTGATAGTGACACATCGCAGTGACGACAACTTCCGGTTAGTGGAACGCAAGCGTGTGGAACGATACTGCATCTTTGGGCTCAATTCTAACGTTAACACTGATGTACTGGCCAACGTGATTGAGAGTAAGGGACCGACTGTTAAATCAATGAAGGTGTTTCCATTAAGAGCCAATCGCCAGAGGGTGTTAGTTAAACTAACTGTTGTTTCAGGCGAGAGTTCAAATTGCGTGCTTATCGATGGCGTTTGGCCTGATTATGTGAGCTGTAAACCATGGCGGTCACGTGAGCCACGTCGACATGATTCACATGCACGTCAAGTGAAGTCGCGTGACGGAGAAGAGCGTCGATGGTCTTCGCGAGTGGGCGATTAACGCAAGCAAAAACCGAATGATTCACGTAGAACATCATATGAGATTCCTCCTAGACTCAGTGGGGCGACTCATAGGCAATCTGAAGGACGTTATCCTGGCGACCGGCAAGACTACGGACGAAAAGTGTGCGACAATAAAGACAACGAACGTGAGGAATTCTACACGCAATATGACACTAGTCGGCCTCAAGGAAGTCGTTTCAATGTGTTGTCGATATATGTTGACTAAATGTGGGTATTAGGTTACGAAAAGTGTTATTAATCGAACATGGCTGTTATCATTAATTACCTGATAATAATGTCTACATTAAGTATTAGCTTCTTACCATGGAACTTAACCGGCATCATGTCTAGTGCCGCGTACCTTTGTGATGTACTGACGGGTGGGGATACTGATTATTGATATATGTGGACTCTCAGAACATGGAATCGATCTCAAGCGATTACAGACACCATACGATTTGCCAAAAACCGAGATTGAATAACACTAAATTAGGTAGAGGCTGCGTATCAATTATGTGGCATAAACGTTATGATAATTTCATTTTGCCTTTAAGTATTGATGATGACAGCATCGCAGTTTTTCAGTTTCAAATCATACCGGGAAAATATGTTTTTATCTTCCAGTTGTATTTACCTTGTATAAACCACTCTATTGAAAAATATGAACAGTATATTGCACGCTTATATGATTTATATTTCATGTATTGTGATAAAGGTGGGACAATTTTCATGGGGGATTTCAATGCTAATCAGTTAAGAATCAGAGACAAAATGCTTTACAAATTCATGAATGATTGTAATATGTGCGCTGTTAACATGCTTAACTCTTGATTAGGCTCTGTAGAAACTTTTGTATCATATGACGGCTGCACTACGTCAACTCTTGACTATATTTGTATGCCATTAGAAATAGTTGATTGTGTTGTGCATTGTGAAGTTGCGGATGACAATTGTTTGAACATGTCAAGACACAAACCTATTTTATGCTCTTTATGTTTTGAAAATGTTGATATGCACTTAGATGAAAATGATGAGTTGTGTAATTGTATTAATTGGAAAAATGTAAATTTAGACCACTGGCAATTATATGAATATGCGTTAATGAATGATTTCGGGTTATTGAAAAAAACATTGCTTGATTCAAATGGCGTAGATATGTTTTATGATTCATTATGAAAAGTTATTCGTGAAAATGCAAGGAAAACGTTGCCTTTTAAGAGGTTTCGGTCATTCCTAAAACCATATTGGGATGGGGAGCTGTCCATTTTACATAAAGATATGCAGCGGTCACGTGATGCATGGTGTAGGGCCGGGCGGCCCCGTGATACAACATACCATATATATGTAAAGTATAGAACTGAGAAAGCGTTGTTTAGAAAGAGACACAAATTGTATATGGAACAATATTTACTTCGTTTAAACAGTAAACTAGAACTTTCAGCTGAGACGGACTCGGTTTACTTTTGGAGAACTATTAATGCTTGAAAGAAACAATCGAAGCTGAAATTAGTGGATGGACTGAATTTCAATTGCGTTGTCTATAGAAATCGGAAGGATATTGTCAAACAGTGGGGATACTACTTTAAAACTATTTATATGTTTCTTCCGAACAAGAGGATTTTGATAGTGAATGGAAACAGACTGTTGAAATGAGTGTTGATCAGGCTTTAGAAAGACTCATACTTGACCCGGAAGTTACGATTTCACCGGAAGTGTTTGCCGGTTGTATTAAAAAACGCTACCGAAGGGGAAGGCCTGTGGGCCGAATAAAATGAGTCATGAACTCTTGCTATACGCTCAAAAAACAATAGTTAAACCCCTTTCGGTAGTGTATACCGTTATGTTGAGACTTGGTTACATTCTTGATGAAGGGGCACATAATTACGTTGCAAAAAGGTGGAAATAAACGGAAAGATGACCCAAATAACTACAGGGCAATAACTCTGTCATCCAGTATACTAAAGATAAATGAATGCGTTTTACTGGAGCGGTGTAAAGAAACAATTATTAAAAAACTGAAAATACTTCAAGGTGGTTTTTAACAGCAGCTAGGATGTATTATGACTAGTTTTTCATTGAGAGAGTGTTTACATTTTGCCAGAGAGTTCTCATCCCCCGTTTATCTTTGTTTCCTTGACGCCCGTCAAGCCTTCGACAGGGTGTGGCACGACGGCCTCTTTTTTAAACTGCTGATGTTGAACCGATACGAAGAAATTTCAGAACCGACCGTCGGCGGGAACACGATACTAGCACTATGGAACATGTACACGGGCGTTACGAGTCGTGTGAGGTACCGGGGGTTATATTCGGAGGAACTTCCGGTACTACAGGGGACCCAACAGGGAGGTAAGAGTTCGCGTCTACTGTATCTGGCCTATATTAACGGATTGGTTGATGAATTGGCACGAAGTGGAAATGGATTGTGCATTTATGACATCAATATGAGCGCACCTACAGTAGCTGATGACATGGTACATTTTGATTCCTGTATAACTAAAAAAATGTGCAGTTGTCGTATTCAATACAAAATGCATACCAACAAGTACTATACAGCCTTCATTCTTCTTAGGACAAGATCCGATACCAAGGTGTGTAAGCTATATGCCCTAAGGCATAGAGTGTAATGAAACACTCTCGGTACAAGATTGTTTTAAGAACGCATGCATCAAGTTACGTGGGGCATATATGAATATTTGCAGTAGTGGCATCGACCCGGGCACCATCAGCGCAAAGACATTAAGAGTAATATACACCTCAGTTGTCTCAAAAGCTCTTTATGGCTGTGAGCTCTGGAATAGCTATTATAACAGGATATCAAGGGACTGCGCATCATTTCTGTATGAAACACATGCAATGGTTTCAAAGGAACATCTCTACCAAATATGTGTTGATGACGCTTAATATGGCATCCATAAAATTTATTAAAGACTTTAAAAAGCTTCAACTTGTGTCGAATGGAAATCTCATTGGAAAACTTGACTTTAAATGCAAAAAAACATATTTCTAAATCATGTTTCAGGAAACAAAAAGAATATCTTATTAGTATTACCGAACTCATTTCAAAAATAAATAAAAATAAAAAAAACATTGGGTGAAAAACAAAGAAAATAAATTGCAAAAAATCCGGATTTGCAAACTTAATCCGGATGCTGTAATATCACAAAATACTAATATTCCTCGAAGAAAATTAAATTCAAATAGCGAACAGTACCATATGAAATATAAACGCACTACCGTTTTTAGCTATATTAACTCTGAAAATAAATACATTTATGTTTATATGTATTGCTTTATCCTTCAGGAAGAAACACAACAACAAATAAACACAGTTAGTTTTAGTCAAAATCTAAATTCGAGTTATCGCTGAATTTGGCTTGTTTTGTTCGCAGTTGATTTGTTAGTTCTTCTGAGGTCGATGAATTATAGAGCCTTTTTTCGATGCCTTTGTAAATATACAACTAAGGGTTAGCTTCAAGAGAAGATTGTTGTAACACAATAAGTATCATGACCTTTCATAGATACAATACAATTCACAATTCTTTATTATCATTTTTTAAAAACACACATTTCTTGCAGAAACTAATAAGGTCAGAGGCTTGTGGAAGGATTTCCAAGAAATAAACCTGATATTGGAGTTACAAAACAGAATTGAATTTATCCGGCTGATAAAAATCAGTATCTGTTTGTTGTACGCCTTGCTGAACAGAAGCGGACGACAACACCATGGCTCACAATGTGACTTGAGTACAATATTGATACCCCTTTTTCGATCTGGTGTCGAAGCAAATCCTGGCCCTGGCCCTCCAAGAAATTGGAAAGGTATTTCTGTTCCAATCTGAACATTAATTCACCTGACGATACGATATGTCTTATCTACTGCACATATAACTGTACCAGATATCCGAAGATCAAAAAGGAAGGGTCTTGATAAACATATTATATTTTGTTTAGCCTAATTATGCTGTTAGTCTCAGAAATAAAGTTCATTGTAGGTGAGATGCTAATTGTTCAATTGTTCAATTTTGGAGAATTGCCAATATCTAACATTTCTTCACCATAAGGTTATTAATGCACTTTCACACTTCATCAGTTAAATAAACAACGACGCCTTGCGGTTCATCCAACCAACTTGAACGTATGCTTTTCTTTGAACGAAACGCCAGCCCTTTACTGCATCATATAATAAACCATACATTTTTTACCAACAACTGTTAGACACTAAGGGATCTTATCAAGCCAGATTGCCAACGGCTGGGAGTATTACGCTGACCGTCTGGGACTCACAGAAGATGACAGAGATGTCATTGTCGCTAAGTACCGAAGAACACAGATGCAGATCTACCACATGCTAAAGCTGGCGGCCCTTCTTCTACCAAACATGACTATGAGAACAATGCTGATAATATTGGAAGAGTGCGCATAAGAATTCGACGATATGGTTGTCGCATGGGAAAAGCTTGAAGATTACTTTGGTATATAAAACACTTTACGCCAAAATTTGTATCTGTTTGTTTTATGCTGTTTACCAAGAATGAATAAGTGTGTTCATTTATTTATAAATAATTCTAATATTTTTTAAGATTTATTGTTTGTTGAAAGGAATATGGTTCGTAGGTTAAACAAATTTTAAAGGGCAAATACTAATTCGGAGGAAACTTTCCAACATGGTGACATCACACGTAAGCTCATGTGAAGAGTTTTTTATGTGAAATAAACTTACACCAAAATGAAACAAAACCCTCTTTCTGTTTAGCTGATGTCGAGGAAGAAATCCAAATAGCGGTTCAAGCAAATGAATGAGATGGGGAAGGCCAAAATGATTCTTCAAGTCGGGGTCTCAATATCCAACTTTGAGTCAGGGGAACCTTCTGTCAAAATACAGCGAATTAGGCTTAGAAAGTGAATATGCAACGTGCATATTAGTGGACATAAGTGATGCAATGCAACACGTATTACCTAGGCGGTGAGGTCGCAACAAGTATCTAACTAGGTTGCATGGATTCAATGAGAATATAAACTCATCAGCGAAAGTAACTGACGATTTGTTACAAACGTGGTATGAAAAGTGACTAAGTACATTATGAACGCAATGGTTTTGTTTACATCAGCTAGTGAAGGCACATAGTTGTTCGGAAATATAGTAATTTAATATATAAAGTGCCAAGTAAGTGAAAAAAAATCCTAAATGGCGATGGATGATCATAACAAATTATATAAGAGAAGTGTCAGTATACGCTATTGGTTTTCAATAAAAATAATGTACAAATACCATCTGAGTTGTTATTGGATTTCAATTAATTGTTATACAAGGAATGTAATAATGTATATATTGCTTTGTAAAAAAACTCGTTTTTGTTGTTCTGCAGTGTTCTGAATTACAGTTTTACGATCTGGTCTGGTCTTTGATAATTTGATTTATTCTAAAGCTATTTTTTTTGTGTAACATAAATACGTCCATGGATCCGAACTGTGCTGGCCTAAATGAAAGTCAATATATGAAACCTACCGATCATAAAACAATTCTGAGCTTTCGGCTCATTGTCTCTAGTTTGTATTGCTTCATTGCATAGCATCTGTTTGTAGATAGTTATGTGAATACGAAGCTTGCGATTATTGTTAGTATTTGTGATTTCAGTGTCATTGGCTCATAAAATAAATAAAATATACCTTTTGCAGCAGCTTATTGTTGCGTAAGTTGTCGCCCACACAATATATACATTGCATTATCTGCAAATATCAATGAACGTACCTTTTGCGTATAGAATAATGATGTTTATTAAAGAAAATGCACAATACTTTTAGTTTCTATATAAAGCATATCCTTTTCAACAACCATATATAACATGAAAAACGTATGCATTTTATCTTCTAAATATGACGCAAACTTTGCAGCGATTAATGGCTATGTTGGTTAACGTTTGCTTATTCTGTCCTCGAATCAAGTAAAATGATAAACTACTACATAGTGATTCAACGGGCATCCATTTTGCTTGTTTAAAATAAATCCATAACGTAATTTTGAGAAAAAAATCAGACTTGTATATTTAAAAAAGCTTATTTAATCATTGCGTTTTTGCAGTCTTCAGTTCGTAAGAATGCCGTATTCAATGACGTGATATGATATATTGACTGTCGTATTTTATGAATAAAGTTCTCAATGTTTATTTATCATTGTCAAGGAATCTGCAAGTTGACTTTGTCTCCAAGAAAGTAACTGCAAAGATAGCCCTTTTAAAAAGACTAAATTACTTTTTAACGGACTAATGAGACACTTTTTTTATAAATTAAATATACTTCCCATGTTTGACTATTGTTGTAGTGTTTGGGGATAAGTAAGCAAACGCATATGAAACGAATAACCATGCTTCAAACAAGAGCTGCAAAAAATATTTTCTTTAAGCCTATAAGAACGCCATCACATGACTTATTTAAAAAATGGCTTCAATTTGAATAGCGTTCAAATGTAAAACGAGTGTTATGGTACATAAATATATTAACAATTTTACAACGAGTTATATAAAAGACATATTAAAATATCGAACAATGAAAGATATAGATTACGATCTTAAACGCATTATTATTATTATTATTATTATTATTATTATTATTATTATTATTATTATTATTATTATTATTATATTTTTATTATTATTATTTTTATTTTTATCATATTTCACCTCATGAACAAAACAGGAAATACTTTTATTTCTAAGCAACTCATGAAATATAGATTTGATGCTAACTCGGTGAAACATATTACACAGAAACAAACAATTACTTTCTATATTATCGTAATATATCATGTCACGTATAATACGATCACACCGACACTAGTTTTCCAGCTGAGTGCTGTCCAAATATTGCTGCATAGCTGGATAAGCTTATCTTAATACTTTATACAATTGAACACTTCTTCAACAGTGTTATATTGCTTTAATATGAAGCTGAAAAATATAATTTTCCTGCGGTTTCCGTTGGATTCAGGATTAATAAAATGATCACGTTGTGAAGGTAATTAATACATTGTTATAACATGAATTTGCTGATTCCATAACACATTGAAACTGGCATGGACGAGCCCAGTACTAAAACATATTAATATTAAAACTAAAGGAACAAATTAAGTAAACAACATACAGTTGGGAAAGGCTCTTCCATTACATTTCTCACCAGGACCGAAGCTCTGCCCTCACAAACGGTTTGGTTTTGCATACTCTGTACTACATCAGTAGGTGGTTAAGTGCAAAAAAGTGTTACTTTGCTCCAGTATACCAACCCCTGACATAGCAATGCTATATACATCGTTCGTCATTTGGGATGCATTGTCAGCCAAGAGCAAAACACATTCCTCGATTTTATATATAGGTAAAAGTTTTAATTCTTCATTTGTAAAATTTCAGGAAATGGGCAATTTGTACATTTCTGACACCGTACCACATACGTTTCCTCTTCTAAAGCTTGTGGTGTACCTTCGTTTTTGTATTTAGCACCAGCAATAGTACGTAAGCAATTATAACCGAACCCTCCGCTACATTCAAAACAAATCTGGACTTATCGACGATCACTTGGATGATAACAACTTTATTGTATTCAAAGTTTTAAGCATGCATATAGGTATCCGTACAAATCAGTTTGTTTAATACATCATAATCGTATTTCCTTACATCCCAACAACCATAGTTAGAAATATAACTTGTGCCAAAATGGGACAATCACGTGGCAGGAATATGTCTTCACTTTATGTAGGATGTGATAGGAATACTCGCTATGGATACAAGTCTGGAAACATTCAAAATTGATCTGCTTACTTAACTCCAGGGAAAAGATCCCACTCCAGTCCCCACAACAATTATTGGAGCCCCGAATGACATAACCATCTTTCCATGTTTGTTCGACTTAAAATAAGAAAGATTGAAGTTCAAATATATTTATCAAGTTGCTTATAATATGAAATAAACTATGTTCAAACGAAAATTGCACCTATTATTCAAAATGAATAAAATTACTACACATACATATCGATTTAATGATAAGGCCCCGGGTGTCCAGGGAGGGGTCCTTTCTTTTAAAAGTGTATATGGAATTTGGTCGTCTAACAAATAACAAAGGAATAACAAAGGAGAAACAAGAACTTCCAACCTGAAATAAACTATGTTTAAATAAAAAAGTGTACCTTATATTGAAAAACGGTTACTGCACATACCCATCGCTTGAATGATAAGGCCCCGGGGTCCTTTCCATTATTTTTTCTTCTACTAGTGAACATGTATGTCCTAAAATATCAAATGAATTACAAAGAAGGAAAGACGTGGGACTAAAAACGGACAATGCGCTGTGAATGCCATTTTATTAGCTTATATTTTAAACATACAAACAGGTGTAAAATAAATGTCCAAAATATTACCCGTAATCTACGAACTTTTAATTATTGATCAAACAACCGAAAACTTATTTGGATAAAATTGTAATACTATGTTAATTTGAAATTGAGCACATTATTTGTTTCTGATTCTTGAACTCTGGTTTTACGGTTAAACAATCAAGAAATTATTAAAATATTAAAAAAAAACTCATATTATGTATAATCAGAATTAATCAAAATATTTGTTCTTTAAGTTAAAGGAAGCAATAATTTACGCACACACATTTTCTCAAATGTATTGATTTGCCTTTAAATATGACATTTTTTATACAATTCATAAACTGTACACAGCAAAAAAATTGGAGCATTAATGTTTAATATAGTATTACAATGAAAATAACTGGACAAACCAAGTAACCAATTTATAAAATAACCCTATTAAAAGGTACAATACTCAGACCCTGAACGAAAAAAAAAAACACCGTCCAGTAACCAAGAAAGGTCTAACACTCTTCAACACAAGCTTATCAAATACGCCTTTGAACGATTAGCGGAACTTGGGTGGTTTTTAATATATAACGTCTGTTTATCTAATGGTCATACATCGTTGACTCCATTCACACTATTGGTCAGTTATTTATATCGTTGACGTCATCGATGCAATACTTTTTCAAATATTTTCTTCTCTGGAACTTTGTAATCTGCAGGTTTTCTCACAGGAATTTAGTCTTCAGTCTTTAAACAGGCCCAAAAATCACGAAACCTCTGAACTCTCTAATAGCACGATTTAGCTAAGCTAGAGTTGTTGTTTTTTTCTAAAATTCGCGTAATATATACATTTTTAAGAGATTTTAGACTTCAAATCAAAATTATTTTAATGATTATCCCGTTAACCATATTTTCATTGTCAAAACCAAATTAAAATATTATTTCGGCTGATCAAAATCAGCAACATAAGCATTATAGGAATTAAAGTTTCGAGATATTGGGGCCAGGGGCCATATTTATAATGCATCTTAAGAGTGTTCCTACCTGAAGTGGATTTCGTAAATTTTTCATAATTAAATTGCAAGAAATGCATAAGTGTTTTTAACATTAAAGTATTTTTTTTTTCAATAAGGTCAATGAAAATAATGTAATTTTGAAAACCTTTATTTCAATGTCATATGACTAAAGAGATACTAAAATTAAGTAAGTGACTTAAGTTAAGTTCTGGGACCGTTTCAATTAAACATATTAGTCGATTTTAGTCGTAAATTGATATCATCTTAGTACCAAAGTTCCATCATTTTGCTTCTAATTTGAGTGAAATGAGCTTTATACCATCATTAAAGATGAACACAGAGAAGAGGAAATTAGAACAATATGCTGTATTGCCGTTTGTGCCCTTTATACAGATTTAAGATAAGTTAAATTATGACTGAAATCCTTTCTTGAAACGGCCCCCATAAGTTTTATGAATACCGCCCCTGGACATGTGTAAAAGGCAGGCGACTAGGCATGTCCCTGTAGTTTACATCCACTTATTCCAACTGCTTCTTAAATATGTTTAATGTTTTTGAAAGAAGTCGCCATTGTTCTGATTATTTCATTACTCGTTGTCATCCTGGACTTGAAGCGACCGGAAAAGATCGATGACTTTGTCCTCGGACGTCATTTTCTCAGTGACGTCATTGGTCAAGTCGAGATTTTTCGTCAGGTCAAATAGTTCGTGGATGAATTCCACTTCGTAGACAGTTGTTTCTGAATCACAACAAAAACATCATAACTATTCCAGAATGTTAAGCAATCGTTTGATGGCGATATGTACAGTGTGTGTAACCACGTGATGAATTGCGTCATAAATGATTCATCGAAAGGCAATATTTGACTTCCAATAAAGACATTCAAAAAAGATCACTTTATTATTTCCTCACCATTTCAAATCAAACTTAGCGCAGTCTACAAAGCCAGTCATTTGGTAGTTTACCAGAGTTTGTTTTCAGAGGCGGGGCTCTTCAAGCGGCATGCACCTCAATTTTTTTAATTTAACATGGTGGAAGGAAATAATAGTTAATTTATTTTAAGTCGTTATTCAAACCAACTCATTGCCTTCAGACGTAGCATTTAATATGTTATTTATCACGTCATAAACATACATCGATGTACTACTTTGGATTCAATAACGAATTAATAATAGATGCATGGAAATGTTATTATTCATACTTAACACGCCTTATGTTATTATCACGACATAACAGTGACTGTAATTCAAACTGGATAAATAAATTACATGTGCTCAATATGTGTTAGTTTTTAAGGTAAGATTCAGTATATACGGATTTATTTTAGCTCGTTTGTGACGAAATCTAAAAGGTATAAGAATCACTCGCGAGTCCGTTTCCTGGGCAGAAACCAGTAGAGTGACCTTTTTGAAAGACAATGAGAGAGCAACATTAATGGGGATCGAACCCACGATATGTTGGGTGAGAGAGGCGGACACCTATACCACAAGACAACTCTCACCACTTCAGTTCTTTTTGATGATAATGATTTCAAAATAGCTTTATACATAAACAACCGTACACGCTTACCATTGGTGGATCTTGTTTCTGCAAGTGATGCCACGTGTAAGTCACGTGACTCCAACATCTGGGCGACTCTCTCAGCCTCGATGAGGGGGATACGGAAGCAGGCTATTTTCAGATGAACTTTGAATTTGTGAATCTGAAATTTAGTACGAAAAATATAAATTAGCATTGCCTTTGAAATATAGCAGGTGTCCCTACTCAAATAGTAGGGACCTTACTGACTAGAGAAAATGCCAATATTTTTTTTTTTTACTTGAATAAGTTTGTAAATACTTATAACAATCTGAAAATGCTAATTACAATGGAATAATACGCCCATATAACGATATTGCAAGGGTATTTATGTTCAATATTCAAAAGGGGCAAGAAAGCAATATAGCACGTAAAAAAACTCTAGCAGACCTGTGTAAGATTTCGATTTAAAAACGGAACGCTTATTTTTGGACACAATTTGACTTTTATTTATTGTAATTTTGAGTTAGTCATGCTTAGTTGAACTATATAACTTTAATAAAATTTAATAGTACATGTTGACTTATGTCATAACACAAAGTAACTATGGCTTATATAAACATACAAAATTTGGAAGAAAACATAGCTCATTTATGTCGCTTTTATTTTTAATAATGTTATCTTTATTTGTTCCCAGTTTTAGTGCAATGATGCATTTGATTATGGAACTCTATGATCACACAACTTCTGTTCTATAAGGCAGACTGTGTGTGATGCTCATAGTTTCAAACAATGACTGCATCCTATCTTTGAAAAGTTTTTGCATCAGGTGTTCTGAATTGATTTCCTCCGTCTGCAGACTCAGATCTCTTATCATTGAAGTACTTGGGGTTTACTTATTAGTTAATTATTATTTGTTTATTTGTAGTTAGATTTGTGCACGTGAACCGGTTAATCCCCCCCCCACCCAGTAAATTTACATATTACTGACCGTTAGAAGGCGGTACCTAACAATCCTTGAAAAAACATACTTAGTTTGTTTATATATAATATATGCACTGTGCTGTTTGTGGAGTTTTGTGCATGTTTCTTATTTGTGAATTTTTGTTTTTGTGTTCTATGTCTTTGGCGTGTACTCAGTGCCATTAAACCGGGTCTATGTCTTTTTTCTGTAGTTTTTCACGTTAGTATTCTTAAGAATGATGTAACACTATATTCCAATTTCTCACTGCCACAGTCGCGAGATATAACGACGTTGTATCATGGTTATTACAACGTTATATTCATGACTTTGGTAGGCATGCTGCTGTGGTCCATGATCGAAACAAGAGTGGAAACGTTCAATAAAAAGATGGATAAGAAAATAACAGGTTCAAAATATGTCACTAGCAAATATGTTTGAAGTATGAAAAGACCCCGATATTTAAACACACAAATTGACTTTTTAAGTTGTAATTTTGAGTTTAAATGCTTATGCTTAGCTGCAATATGTTTTGTAAATTTTAATTGAACATTTCAATTAATGTCAAAACAAGTACAAATACAAATGGCTCAAATAAACAAGGTTTAGATCAAATGATCTAACAATACCTTAAAATATATTCACAGTCACAGTCGTGAAAAATATGACGTCACAGATAACAGAGAGTATGAACCTGAAGGTCAGGAAAACCAACCAGACGAGCACATATTATTTATTCATTACTTTTTGATTTACGTAAAATTTATCTGGACAACAGGAAATGACGTAATATATAAACAGGAAAAAACTAACCTTAAGGTCAAGGACACCGACTAGGCGAACACAGATGTGTTTGGTTTGCAGGTTCACGTTGTATACTTCAAGACAGACACGCGCAAACGTTCGAAGCCCAGGAACGCCAGAACATAGCGTAGGGGGATGCTTCACTGAATGGTCGAAAACATAAATATTACATGATTTAATGAAAATGTTTCCCTTTCTTCTGCCATAACAAGTTTTGTCAGACGCACGGTCATTTTTAAAGGTGTTTAAAGAAAAACTAAACTAGGTATGCCTATGTTGTTCTGTAAGCATAATCGCTTCTCACTAAGGCGACCCGGGTTCGATTCCCAGCCATGTTGAGTGTGGTTTGATTAGTGGTCACTAAGCTTGACAAGTGGGTATTCTCTGTGTACTCCGGTTTCTCCAAAAACACAAGACTACACTCTCGAGCATCATCGTGCCAACGAGAGTGACTTAATTAAAGTTATCATAATTTTCTTAATCGTTATAAAATGAAATAATGATTAAACTATTACACTAATGCTTACGTGAAATCTCCTTGTGGAACAGACGATGATCGTTGAACGTGATAGTCAACTCGAACCCGTAGTTGGCGGGAATGTAGCCAAACGATACACAAGCTGTATATAGAACAAAACAACGTGATGGGCAACTCGAACCCGTAATTGGAAGAAAGGTTGCCAAACAATACACATGCAGTATAAAGAACAAAACAACGTCATGGTCAACTCTAATCCGTAATTTGAAGGAAGGTAGCCAAACGATACACAAGCTGTATATAAAACAAAACAACGTGATGGTCAACTCGAACCGTAATTAGAAGGAAGGTAGCCAAACGATACACAAGCTGTATATAAAACAAAACAACGTGATGGGCAACTCGAACCGTAATTAGAAGGAAGGTAGCCAAACGATGCACATGCTGTATATAGAAAAAAACAACGTGATGGGCAACACGAACCCGTAAATGGAAGGAAGTTAGCCAAACGATGCACATGCTGTATATAGAACAAAACAACGTGATGGGCAATTCGAACCCGTAATTAGAAGGATGGTAGCCAAACGATGCACATGCTGTATATAGAACAAAACAACGTGATGGTCAACACGAACCCGTAAATGGAAGGAAGGTAGCCAAACGATACACATGTTGTATATAGAACAAAACAACGTGATGGTCAACTCGAACCCGTAATTGGACGGAAGGTAGCCAAACGATACACATGCTGTATATAGAACAAAACAACGTGATGGGCAACTCGAACCCGTAATTGGAAGGAAGGTAGCCAAACGAAACACATGCTGTATATAGAACAAAACAACGTGATGGGCAACTCGAACCAGTATTTTAAAGGTAGCTTAGCGATACATATGCTGTATATAGAACAAAACAACGTGATGGTCAACACGAACCCGTAAATGGAAGGAAGGTAGCCAAACGATGCACATGCTGTATATAGAACAAAACAACGTGATGGTCAACTCGAACCCGTAATTGGACGGAAGGTAGCCAAACGATACACATGCTGTATATAGAACAAAACAACGTGATGTTCAACTCGAACCCGTAATTGGAAGGAAGGTAGCCAAACGATACATATGCTGTATATAGAACAAAACAACGTGATGGGCAACTCGAACCAGTAGTTTGAAGGTAGCCAAATGATATATATATGCTGTATATAGAAGAAAACAACGTGAAGGTCAACTCGAACCCGTAATTGGAAGGAAGGCAGCCAAACAATAAGCATGTTGTATAAAGAACGAAACAACGTGATGGTCAACTCGAACCCGTAATTAGAAGGAAGGTAGTCAAACGATACGCATGCGAATATAAATAAGCTTACACACAGTTGAATGATTTATTTATTCGTAACATAGAAATGTTCAATTACCATTTACGACATAATACACATCTGGATATAATTTTCTACGTTTGAGTAAAAAGAATTAGCAGGAAATTATTATTCCTTGTTTATGACCAAATAACACCAAGTGGTGATTTATAAGCACGAGTTATTCGTGTGCATATGCATGTAAAGGCATTCAGGTTTGGGGAATCGATACGTTCACATCGATTCAATTGATGGTTAAATTTTACAAAAAAAATATGTTTGTGAAAGTTTCTGTTACTTTGCTATTTCATGATATGAATGAACAATTTGATGTACTATTCATTTGTACAACTTGATAAATACGTAAACAAGAATCATGAAAACGATATGTTTTCTATACATCATTATTAAGGAGCTTATGGATGATGAGGCCCGACATTTAGTGGTACGAGACAAATCCTGTAAATCTGGATGACAATCAGGCAGAGGTTTCTGAGTTATTCCCAGAAGGAGGGTTTATCTCAGTTTTTCCTCGGCCAGTCGACCACGTCTGTAAGCTTCATTTTTTGAGCATGTTGTTACCTAGACATACTTTGCTCATGTTGCAAGTTAATGCTGTCCATGACAATCTGTTTCCCAAGTGGTTCACTGAGACTACCAATTAAAAATTATTGATTTTGTTGTGTTATGGAGGTTATAGAATGGTATGCAGGGAAATCAGGAATAAGTAATGCATTTTCCGCTATCGAATTATGGACAGAGGATTTTTTTCGATATAGATTGAGAAGGACACGCGAGCAAATTCCATGAATCTTAATATCAAAAAGAAGTTATCCCAATGCAACACTGTACTACTTACGATTGAACCGGAAGTGGAACTTCTTGAAGATAAGATTGATACGGAACGTGTGGCTGATGCAGCATTTGCAGTAGAGATGGCGACATGAGCATATCTTGCGGTGGGGGCTGTGGTTGTGGTGATGGTGGTGATGGTGCCACCAGCTTAGACCATGGCTGCTTTGTGAAGCAACAAGTATAAGTGATGAAAAAATTTATCTATGGCATTTGCTTTGCATAACAATTAAAGATAGGATAAAATATTGTAGAGTTGATGGTTGTGGTATTGGTGATGGTTTTAGTTATTGTGGAGATGATGGTTGTGGTTTGGGTGATGGTTTTAGTTATTGGGGAGTTGATGGTTGTGGTATTGGTGATGGTTTTAGTTATTGTGGAGTTGATGGTTGTGGTATTGGTGATGGTTTTAGTTATTGGGGAGTTGATGGTTGTGGCATTGGTGTTGGTTTTAGCTATTGTGGAGTTGATGGTTGTGGTATTGGTGATGGTTTTAGTTGTTGTGGAGTTGATGGTTGTGGTATTGGTAATGGTTTTAGTTATTGTGGAGTTGATGGTTGTGGTATTGGTGATGATTTTAGTTAGTGTGGAGTTGATGGTTGTGGTATTGGTGATGATTTAAGTTATTGTGGAGTTGATGGTTGTGATATTGGTGATGGTTTTAGTTATTGTGGAGTTGATGGTTGTGGTATTGGTGATGGTTTCAGTTATTGTGTAGTTGATGGTTGTGGTATTGGTGATGGTTTTAGTTATTGTGGAGTTGATGGTTGTGTTACTGGTGATGGTTTTAGTTATTGTGGAGTTGATGGTTGTGATATTGGTGATGGTTTTAGTTATCGTTTCGGTGCGCCACAAGCTTAGACAATGGCTGCTTTGAGTTGCCGAAATAAAGATAGTGGTTGGAACTTATTGTGTCGCCTTTAAAATTCAGATGGCTACTGGGGTAAACATTTTGTGGGAATGGAAGCAGTGATTTCATAGACCACGGCTAATCTATAATGTTAACTCATAAATCTTATCGAAAAGTAGTCCGTAGTGTTTGTAGTACAAAGTAGGGCTTGCGTTGATGTTGGTTTGGCTGATATTTAAATGGCGGTAGTGTTGTCACCAGTTGACATCGTGACTGCGATTTGAGATTCAATTCAGAGCATTGCAAACGCAAAATATTACGCAAGCAAATGTATCGGATGAGTGGCAGTATGCGGATCTTTAAAACACACGAAAATTCGAATTCCTAATGATTACACCTTGAACTAATTGAATACCTTACTGCAACTGCATTGGCTGCGAGTGTAGGTTGCATTCTTATGATATAAAATAATGTTATACCGTTTATATAAGCATATTACCATAGCCTCATAAGCATATCATTGAAACATGTTGTTTCTGATGATATCTCATAAGATATGTTTGAGAAACACCAATATTGATAAGAATAGTGTGCAACCTTCCATCACTTTCGATATCTTCTCCCCAATGCTGGAAAGGTCTTTTGCGTCAATCAGGAAATCGAAATCCACCTCATCATCGGGACCGCCAGGAAAGTCAATGACGTCATCATCATTGTCAGTTATGACGTCATCACTGGAAACGTCTTCTTCGACTACTACATAAAGTTATGACGTGATCAATAAGGAATGATGTAATCAGAATATAAGCATATGACACCATTTCAATAGAGATTGTAAGACAGTAGTACGTAACTTGTTCGTCGTGATTCAGTTTACCTCGTGTTTGACGTTTCAACAAAGCTAAATATAGTAGTGTCCGATTCTTATTTTAATCTAGTGCAAGGCGTATAATTGAAGGGCATTCAGTTAATAAATATTTTGTTTTATTGTATAAGACCGCCCAATATTGCAGTGGGAGAGCGTTTGCTTTGGGTGCGGAAGGTCGGGGTTAAAGGCAGTGTCAAATCGAAAAATGTTAAATATGGTACCAGTCCCTCGCTTGCCTAGCGATCGGCATTTTAAGGGTACTACTCAGAGGCGGTTCTAGGATTCCACTTTAGAGGGGGCGTAACCTAGGGGCGTAACCTTTTGAATTGTGCCCCTCCCCTAGAACCAAAATTCATTTGGTTTGTTTCTCCTTTATTGAAATAAAAAGTAAATTGGACTATTATAGGGGAGGCATGCGCCGGGTGCGCCCCCAACCCCTGCCCTGGTACCGCGAGTGGTACTTAGCAAATGGTGTACTTAGTACTAGTTCAACGCAGGAAAGTTGTATCCCGTGATTCGGTGCTTAACACCAAGCAAGTTAATGAACCAAGGAGTCTCTTCGAAAATAGCTAGGGTCTCTTGTATCTCACTCAGTTTCCTCAAGTCTGAAATTGACTGCGAATATCTGTCAATTCTATCGGATGTCACTTATGGCGTTGAAACATAATTTAAGTCGTGATAGCAGCGTCACGACGGGGTCAAGACATAATGCAGCCAATAGGTGCAGGCAGACCTTGATATACTCCAATAAACAAACAAATCAGACAGGAATTTGTACGGTTAGGTCGGTACCCGAAATTTAATTTTACAAACGTCTTTTTTTAAAAAAACGGACTCGCTCCTATTTTGGCACCAACATAAATATTTCCGGTTATGCATATGAAAACACCAAACTGAAACTGTTTTATGATTTGTTACCGAAATTGCAGAAACGTACGTGTAAAGTACAAAAACATATTCTCCGTTTATTTTATAGCATACCCAAAATGGTACATTAAATGAAAACTGACAACAAAACGTCACGACCACAAGGACTCATACACCTTCACTTTTAAGGACATTTATCAACATTTTTTAAAGGGGTCCGGCCGCCTGTATCTTAGTTTAAACACTTGTTATAATTTGTCACCTATCATACGTCATACATAAAAATTGGTGTGTTTTACAAAAACACGAGCGAATCCCATGAATTTTGTTTTGTCAAACGAAAAAAAAGACGATGAGGAAAATAAATGCTGGTATTATTTTGCAATTTCAGTTTAGTTAGAAACTTTAGTCTGAGGATTCTTAATGTGTATGCAATAATACACTTCACTATGAATCGGTTTGAACTTCAAAGAAGAAAATTGCATGTCAACTCATCATAATTAGTTAATAAAATATTTATAACTCTGTGAACGACTTTTACTCATGCGCCGTCATACATCCGAGGCTGTTTGCGACAGAAAAATGACACAGGTAATACAAATGCAATTTAAAAAAAACGAAAATTAATCTTCTTGAAATCAGTTGAAATGTACATAAAACCCATATAAAACTTGAAGACTTATTACTGCCATATATGTTTAATGTAATGTAAGGAACTCTCAATATCTACTTATTTGACATGGCACCTGTTTAACGAGAATTTCTGACATTGTTAAACTTCAGTGCTAGACAGCTTGTAGGAAGGACCCCTTTGATAAATATGAAGAAGAGAGTACATATTTTAGGTTAAATGCCTCTAAATTGCAATGGCACCAAACCAGGATTTTACAACCATTAGGTTAATGTGACTATAACGAAAAAACAACAACATAAGAGTAAGAATTTACCGTCCACATAATCCTTGATGATCTCAAAGAACTCCATGTTGGTTAAGCACTCAACAAACTTGCAGAGCGAGAACGCCAGACAGGCTTATCAGAAGAATGGAGAACCGCATAGCTTTTGGCAATTTCTCAAAATTGCTCATCCCCACTACTTACGAATTTCGCCAACTATGTTTTCTTCAAAGCATAACCATTTTTGTGTCCAACATTTAATATTGGGCATCTCGTTGATTGCGACTTTTGTTTGAAATGCTGTTTAATTATGTTTGTAACAAATCTGCATCAATTAATTATCTGCCAAATAGTTGTCTTAGTGATTCCGCTCCGGTGGTTATTTGTTCTCTTAATTTCTAATGTAACCCGCATCATTGTTTTGGTCCGATAACTCATCATCAGTATATGCTTGAACTCTGATTGTTTGCTATAATTCTACTATGTTTTTTTCAATTATCAATATGTCATACTTTGCATACGTAATCAAACGGTTCTTTGGGATCCCCAAGAAGGTTTATTTTATCTTTATGCAAGCCAATATAACTTTGTAAAATATTTATCTGGTTTGTTTCTTTGTGAACATAATTTAATATTTAAGAAAAGTAAATAAAAACTAGTCTAATAGCACAGTGTGTGATTAAAATCTTTAGTAAACGTGTTGCTTTCGTGGTGCTGTGTGATTGTCCGGAAACATAACCACAATATATATTAGTTTCCATTAACGTTTATTTTAACTAACTTCCTTGGTTTGTCAATATCAAAAAAAACAACAAAAAACTAAATGGTTCCTTAAATGCCAAATGTAAAGTTATTAATATATATATTCTTCGGAGCAAATGCTGTCCGACACTTTTTGAAATGGAGTTTTTAAAATATGTGATGGGAACAACTAAATCCCATGCATTTTGGTATATTGTAGCATGACAGAGACAGATAAAAACATAACACGTTTGAATCTAGTCTTAATAAAGTTATCCAATAAGTCGTTTGATTTCGTCAAATACTATTACTATTTTCATTTCTGTAACAAGTACTTTTTCGAAGTTTGGGTATGTAATATACCTATGTTTTATTTTACCACAACCATTTCTTCAGGAAACAAAATTATAAAACAATACTTTGGCATGTAATTATAGTTTGTTTAAAATACTTGTTTGTTTGACTACAAGCATAATATTTTGGATTTCCCATTTAATTATTTTCTTTTTTAATTAATGAAACAACAACTGTTTAAAAATAAAATCATTTATTTCACACAATACAACATAAAGAACAGTCAAATACTATATAATGTACCATTTATTCAATGTTCAACTATGTAAAAATACCAAAAAGTGTGCACATGCTACACTATCAAAGCAATTTCTTATTTTGGGGGAAACAACACTTGCACACTCAAACAATATGTGTTAAAGTATAGTAAGTTTATTTTACTTATTCTGAGTAGTATGCAATATATAAGTCATGACAAAGCCAATTATTTTTCAATCTACTTGTGCTTTAGAGTTAAAGATGCACTCTTACTCCCAAACAATATTTACCACAATTAAAAATACCTTTCTAATATTTAAAAATAATAAATGTCGAAAACAATGGTTCTTGTGAAGGATACAACGTTTAATTTGAATGAAATGAGCAAAAAACACGGTATTTCTACGTTATGTAGACCACAGTAAATCTTTTAGCATTCACCAATTATTTAATATTTTTGAGCGTTCTGCTATAAAATAAACGGTTAAAATCTTGCTGTCAGTAATAAATATGTTCCAGAAATGCATTATTTAGTAAGTACTTAAAGGTTTATCAGTGTTGATACATAAATTTATGTTTGTTATACATGGGTATGTATTGATTTTGAATAAGATTGTCACTTTAAATTAGAAGGTAAGAAATGGAATACATTGCATAGTAGGAGATCAGCTATGTTGTTCACAGGATAGTTTATACACTTTTTAAATTTATTGTTTTGCAGTAATACAAAAAGGAGATTCGAAATATTTAACTGTCAGGTGACTTACATATTGCACGCAAGTATTACTATAATTTTCACTATTAGTGTTTTATTGGCATTTTACACAATGATACAACACAAACTACAGGGAAATATGAAGAAGAACCTGTCTATGGACACACTACAAGAACCTTAACGACAATGAACTAGATTCACATACATATTAACATTACATACCCTAATTCATACACCAGAAACAAGACTAACACGTCACTATAATTCTACAAATACTAAAAAACCAATCTATGAAATAATAGTGAACATATATATTGTTACAGTATGAGAATGTATAAACATAAGCTATGCAAAATGGATAATTTATGTTCAGGAACGTAAGTGCTTAGTATCCTCAATCTTTGTGCCATCTTGAGCTGTCGCAGTGTGTCAATGTGTGATCCCAGGCAGCTGAATATATGTAGAGTGGACACATTTTGTTTTGAATGCTTGGTTTGTGTTTTTCTAAGTAATTCTTGAAGTCGTCTGATCCTTTAACGAGAGCTGTTTCTAGCATTCGGTAATCATCAGTCCACTGTTTAAAATGGACATCAATTGTTTTGTACCATTCATCTATTTCGTCAGCATTCAGACCGACTAAAGGCATAATCTCAGTTGGATTCCCTAGGCGTTTAATATCCTCCTCCAGAGATTGTATCACGTTCGGTTGATTTGGATGAGAGCCTTTTGTGTCAGGTGGGTGGATACTTATGTATGTTCTTGCAGGTGTTTCAAGAGAGACATGACAGTCCGAATGCAGCCAGTAATACAAGAAACAGTATTTCTCAAGTTGCTTTGTTCTGAAATATAGTAGTTCAAATACAACGATGTACAAGGCATACACAATACTACGAGGGCAATCAAATCTAATAGAATATGAATTCAACCTTTTCACCCGGATACATTCATGTTCATATACAAAATGGTAAATAAAGCTTATTGATGTTTGTTTTTTAAGGTTGTGTTATTAAAACCTTGTTCAGCCAAAATCACTATCATGTTTTATAGGGTCAGACATCGAAATAGTGCATGTCATTCTGTCTGGTGTGTGTTTTCAATGATAAATAAAAAAAACACACTCTTTTTGATTACTTGCTCATAAAAACAAGCACGAAATGTAATTAAATATGAATTATGGTCACTTTCAAAATGGTGAAGCAAATTTTATTGGAATGAGATACACACTAAATGTCTGATTTGCATGTAACAAATATTCATAAATAGTAGTAGTAGTAGTAGTAGTAGTAGTAGTAGTAGTAGTAGTAGTAGTAGTAGTAGTAGTAGTAGTAGTAGTAGTAGTAGTAGTAGTAGTAGTAGTAGTAGTAGTAGTAGTAGTAGTAGTAGTAGTAGTAGTAGAAGGAGTAGTAGTAGTAGTAGTAGTAGTAGTAGTAGTAGTAGTAGTAGTAGTAGTAGTAGTAGTAGTAGTAGCAGTAGTAGTAGTAGTAGTAGTAGTAGTAGTAGTAGTAGTAGTAGTAGTAGTAGTACTAGTAGTAGTAGTAGTAGTAGTAGTAGTAGTAGTAGTAGAAGTAGTAGTAGTAGTAGTAGTAGTAGTAGTAGTAGTAGTAGTAGTAGTAGTAGTAGTAATAGTAGTAGTAGTAGTAGCAGTAGTAGTAGTAGTTGTAGTTTTAGTAGAAGTAGTAGTAGTAGTAGTGGTAGTAGTAGTAGTAGTAGAGGTGGTAGTAGTAGTAGTAGTAGGAGAAGTAGTAGTAGTAGTAGTAGTAGTAGTAGTAGTGGTAGTAGAAGTAGTAGTAGTAGTAGTAGTAGTAGTAGTAGTAGTAGTAGTAGTAGTAGTAGTAGTAGTAGTAGTAGTAGTAGTAGTAGTAGTAGTAGTAGTAGTAGTAGTAGTAGTACATGTTTGTGTTGTTGTTAGTGTCATCTGTCTCTGTTAGCAATGACCACATTTTCGCGTATGGTCAATGTCATTGGAGTTGCTCAAATTATCATCAGTGAAATAGTGATGCATGTTCTGTTCTGACTTTCTTATTGACAGCATGTCATATTTAAAGGATATTCAAACCGACATTAAACGAATAGTCTGTCAAACACAATGTTACCAGTGTGACGTCACCAGGTTGTGTAGGGATTACGGTTTTAAGTCTACCGATGCATGAGCCGTTTGGAGGTTCTTGCATTATAATAACTAGAGCCATGTAAGTACAATTAAATCCTGACGGATTTCATGGAGTACATGTTAAATAAATATCATTTTGCTAGTGAGTTCGTTTTTTTTTTCGTAGCTTAAGTTTGTGTTGCTAGGGAATAATTAAATAGTGAATTGTAAATTTGTCTGACTGCCTATCAAATTCTTAATTATCAGTATCAAAACATATGTCCTCAGTTTTTGATAAAACAACATATATTCAATCCAAGTATTTGATTTTTAATTGTTTTCTTAATTTTAATCGAAGAAACATGTCTATGAAAATAATTAGGAAACGTTGTTAAGGTTATGTACATAGTTGCAGTACTGCTCTAAATTTATCTCGGCGATTGCGTGTTTAGTATTACTTTACCAACTGTATGATCCACACATACTGACTTCTGTGGAACTTCTGCTTGACTAGTTATATCTGTTCAAAAGCTTTCAGAGAAAACGAGAGTCATTACAATTCAGATGCAACTTGGAATCGACATTATATAAGTAGTGTCGTAGATGCAGACAATCAAGGACAGGGTAAACTCACACGCGAAGACAATGTAAGACACTGCATAAATAACAATCGTAAAACATAAATCATTCACCTCAAATTCTCTTCCGTCAGCTTTTTATTCATTTCTTCATGCCTGAAAGGAACACATTTAAGACATATTTTAAACAATCCAAACGTTAGATTCATCCGATTGGCATAGACACCTAATGTTGAATATTACTGTATTAACATAGTCGCTTGCATAACGAAATATTAATAAAAAAGCTGTAAAATATAAATAATTCACCTCAAATTTTCATCCTTTAGATCTTGAATCGATTTTTCCTGCCTGAAACGAAATCATTTAAAGATTATAATAACATAATTGCAACATTACATTCATCAGATTAGTCTAGACACCTTATGTTGAACCAAAAAGTATATTAACACATTTGGGAAATGTAGAATTAAAAACAAAAACATTATTTTCGAGAAAAACCAATGTTCAAGCCTTTTTCACAAAACATAAATTAATGACGAATATCGGATGAAATGTTTGTTGCAAAAATTGTTTTCAAACAGTCTCTATATTGACACATTTATTTTTCTGTATTTGAAAATATTTTCGTAAATTAAGATAAAAAGTATTTAGCACGAATTTACAAATTTAAAACATATTCAAGTGCATTTTTCGGAAAATCTTATCCTATCTATGTCATGTTCGACGAATTTTGCTAGTTCGAACATATCATTCACTCAGAGGATAGTTCAAGGCAAGCAGAGTACAGGCATTATCTGTTCGTATTCATATAACCATTAGCAATGACCACAATATTGCGTGTAGATATAGAACTGAATCATTTTCATCAAACCGGATAAAAATAGATGGATAATGCCATAGGAGTTGTTGTCACGGATGAACCTTATTTATTATAATAGCTTTACTACAGGGCCTCAATTGTGCACATACGATAAATGAAATAAAGTTTTTGGCTCATTTTGGTAGATTGTAACATACCGGTACGTAACATACTGCTAACAAACACCGGTACGTAATATTTTGAGAACATCAATGGTACGTTGATTTGCGAAAATTAACGGTACGGGACATACTGCAAATACTTCTGGTATATACCCTTATCGAACATTAACGATATGTAACATATTGCGAACATCACCGGTGCGTAGCATTTTGCGAATATCAACGGTACGTAACATTCTGCAAATATTTCTGATCTGTAGCTTCATCGAACAGCAACGGTTTGTAACATACTGCTTACAGCACCGGTACAATATATACTGTGAACATCACCAGTATGTAACATTTTGCGAACATCACCGGTACGGAGCATATTGCGAACATCACCGGTACGTAGAAATTTGCGAACATCACCGGAAGAAGCATATTCCGAACATCACCGATACGTATCATATTGCGAACATCACCGGTATGTAGCGTACTGCGAATATCAACGGTACGTAACATTTCGCGAACATCAACGGTACGTAACTTACTGAGAATATTTCAACAGGAATATTTGAGAGTATCCCTTTAATAAGTGTTAAAAATACTTAAACACAAGGATGCAAACACGGACGCCAGGTCTTCAATATGAAGTATTAAGTCCGTATACATTTAACGCACACTCTGTCAAGCAAAATGCTTACTGTGTGACGTCGCCAGGTTGTGTCTCGATTACGGTTTTAAGTCCACCGATGATTGAGTCGTTTTGAGTTTCATCAATAGATGCATTAAAAATAACTATAGCCATGGAAGTACAATTCTATCCTGACATATTTCAAGGAGTACTGTAAATGGTGCGGACAGATACCTGTTTACGACTGATTAGCTACTGATTACTTGGAACCAGCTAACTAGTGTTCTTAGTCTCGTCCACGTATACCAATTTCCAAATGTGTTTAAATAAATGTGAAGAGAAGCACATTGTCGAATGCTGCTGAAATGTAAATCATTGCCTTTTCAAACGTTATATGCGTTTAACTTTAGCGTGAATAGTGTCTGTAAACATGACATAAGTGGCTGCCTTTTGTAATCTTAAGTGTTCTTTTGCAATTTGGTCAAATCCCGGTCGTTTTTTGGTACCTTAGGTTTCACAACGCTATGTCAAATAAAGTAGGCATTACTGTGTTAAATAAAATATCATATTGTTAGTAAGTTAGTTTTTTTTATTCGTAGCCTAATTTCGTGTCATAACTAGGGGATTACTAAAGAGTGCATACATTTACGCTCGTTGCAGCTACTTTTTGTTTCCTTTCGCGTTTTTGTTTCTATCAAATTCTTAATTATCAGTATTAAAACATACGTCCTCAGTCTCTTGAGAAACAAGTTATATTCAAAGCAAGTATTTGATTTTTAATTGTTTTCTTCATTTTCATTGAAGTAACATGTCTGTGTAAATAATTAACAAACTTTGTTAAGGTTATGCACATAGTTGCAGAACAGTTCTAAGTTTATCCCCGCGATGGAGTATAAAGTATTAACTTTACGAACTATATGATCCATACATACTTTATACTGTAGAAAACTGTTTCATTCTATTTAAATACTTATATCAGTTCAGAACCATTCAGAGTAAACGAGAGTCATTTAATTTCAGATGAATCTTGAAATTGACCTTATATAAGTAGTGTCGTAGATGCAGATAATCAAGGACAGAGTAAACTCACACGCGAAGACAATGCACGATACTGCATATATAACGGTTAATAAAGAAATCGTAAAACATAAATCATTCACCTCAAATTATCTTCCGTCAGCTTTTTATTCGTTTCTTCCTGCCTGAAAAGAAAATATTTTTCAAACAATCCAAACGTTAGACCATCCGATTGGCATAAACACCTAATGTTGAATCAAACTGTATTGAAATAGTCACTTGTTTTGACTAGTGAAAGTTTAATAAAAAAAGGACATAAAACATAAATTGTCGAGCTCAATTTTTCATCCTTCAGATCTTGAATCGTTTTCTCCTGCCTGAAACGAAATCATGTAAAAGTTATTATGACATAATCCCATCGTTACATTCATCTAAGTAGGCTAGACACCTTACGTTGAAACAAGAAGTATTTCAACACATTTGGGAAATGTAGAATTAAGAATTAAAAATAAAAACGGTATTTTCGAGACAAACCAATGTTCAAGCCTTATTTACAAAACATAAATTAATGACAAATATCGTATGAAATGTTTGTTGCAAAATTTGTTTACAAACAGTCTCTTATCTTTAAACATTTATATTACTTACTTTGAAAATAATTTCGTACATTTAGAAAAATAAAATTCAGCACGAGTCTACAACTTTAAGACATATTCAAGTGTTGTTTTTTCGGAAATTCTAATTCTATCTATGTCATGTTTGCGAGTTCGAACATATCATTCACCCAGAGTATAGTTCAATGCAAGCAGAGTACAGTAATTATCTGTTCATATACATATAAACATCAACAATGACCACAATTATGCGTGAAGATATATAACTGAATTGGTTTTCTGAGGGACCTCAATTGGGCACATATGTTAAATGAACTGATATGAAAATCAAGGCTCATTTTGGTAGATTGTAACATACCGGTACGTAACATACTGCTAACAAACACCGGTACGTAGCATTTTGAGAACATCAGCAGTACGTAGTTTTGCGAAAATTAACGATACGTAACATACTGAAAATAATTCTGGTATGTGCCTTTATCGAACACTAACGGTAAGGAATATACTGCTAACATCACCGGTACGTTATAGACTGTGAATATCGACGGTATGTAACATATTGCAAACAGCACCTGTACCGGGCATATTGCGAAAGATCTCCGGTACGTAGTATATTACAAACATCGCTGGTGCAAAGCAATTTGCGAACATCACGGGTACGTAACATTTTGAAAACATTACCAGTACATAATATACTTAAAACATCAGCGGTATGTAGCATTTCGCGAACACCAACGGTACGTAACATGCTGAAAATGTTTGTGGTATATACCTACATCGAAAATAAACGGTACGTAACATACTGCATACATCACCGGTACGTAATATACTTTGAAAATCAAGGATATATTTAAGGATTAAAATTCGACATGTTGCATATTATTGCATACCTTACCCCAATTTAGTACAACATGTCGAGTTTTTATATTTATATTACCATTCATTTAAATCACATTTCTGCTAAAATAAATAGATTATTCAAGAGCATTTTCTCTTTTTTCTTTCTCTCGTTGTTCTCAACGGTGTGTATATTAGAACAGCTATCGTAACCTAATTTTATACGACAATGAATGCACAGATAACATAGTTCCTTATTTGTATGTTTATTTTCTATCTTTTCAAGGTCAATGCTATTATTAATACGTATTATTGCATAAAATATGTGTTTTCGGTCCGTTATCGTGGTGTATTAAAACGCAAAAACCTGGGCGTTATTGGTAGAAAACGTGCATTATTCAGTAAATTTACGTGCCGTTAATGCCCTGTTTTTTATTTTACATATGCGCTATCAGGGCCCGCATCATAACAATGAAGGCTGAGCGACCTGGTTTCTGACCGAAAGTTGGTAAACGATGCAAACTTTTGCACAAAAACATAATTTAGCATATATATAATGTAGCTGCATACAAAAACCAAAACATGAAATAAACCACATATAACTTACATATGTTCTGTCGAGTTGTCTTTTCATGGCAAGCTGATGTGTTTACTAACGATTTTTTTATTGCAGTTGTTTTGACTATTAAAAGCATTAAATTATGTCTAAAACGACTAGCTCCTCCGAAGTTTAGTTATTTCTGTCGATTTTGTTCAGAACATACGACTTGTATGTCCAGACTTATATCGACAAATAAGTCGGTTATAAAAGCTCATCAGAGCTTTTGTTGTCTGTACATCTGTCTTGCCGACTTTAAATAAATTTTATCTTATCTTATCTTATCTTATCTTATCTTACATGATTCGATTACGTCGTATGCAATGAACAAAGAAATTTCAAACATTTTTTTCTCTGAAGGTGAAGATGCTGTACATTTTATCAAGAACATGTTTACACAATTTTCAGGCTTAAATTAGTTATCAAAACAAATAATGGTTAAAGTAGGACTGTATAGGTAATTAATTGATTACCCAATTGGTATTGTGTGTAAATAATCCCAATAATCCTGTAATTTTTTTCAAAACGAATGGACACTGCAAAATATGGCGTTGAAACAAAATGCAGCTGCCGAGTTATATTGCGGCCCGAATCGAGCTTAATGAAAAACTGTTTCAATGACATCACTTATGACGTCATACAAGCACCCGTTAAGTTAGAAAAAAATATTTTTAACTAACTGTTGTTGCATTTTCGTGACATTTAACAGCCTTTTTAAACACAAACGTTTCTTCACCTATTCCATCTATTTTGACATTATCTTATGTTTAATCTGCTTTACTGATTACAGTTTTGCATGTTGCCAATGATTTTACTACGAAATATTGAAAAAAATAGTTCCGTAGTAAATATGCCCCGCCCATTGTATTATTGCGCCGAATGACAGGACAGAAGTATCGAACAAACGCACGCGATATCGATGGGAAATGCCATTGCACTTTATACAGAAATAAAGTGCAATTGGTAAACAACAACCATCGTTAAGGAATGAAGTGTGAATCTAAATATATCTATATCGAACATCAACGGTACGTAAAATACTGCAAACATTACTGGTACGTAACATATCGAGAAAATATTCGGTATGTTGCATATTCCGAAAATCAACGGTACATGGCATATAACGAACATAATCGGTAAGAAGCTTGCTGCGAATATCACCGGTAGGTAGCATATTACGAACCTCACCGGTAGGTAGCATATTACGAACATCTCCGGTACGTAGAATATTACGAACATCACCGGTACGTAGCATATTACGGACATCTCCGGTAGGTAGAATATTACGAACATCTCCGGTACGTAGAATATTTCGAACATCATCGGTACAAAACATATTGCGAATATCACCGGTAGGTATCATATTACGAACATCTCCGGTACGTAGTATGTTACGAACATCACCGGTACATGGCATATTACGGACATCTCCAGTACGTAGCATATTACGAACATCTCCAGTACGTAGCATATTACGAACATCTCCAGTACGTAGCATATTACGAACATCTCCGGTACGTAGTATATTACGAACATCACCGGTACGTAGCATATTACGAACATCTCCAGTACGTAGCATATTACGAACATCTCCAGTACGTAGCATATTACGAACATCTCCAGTACGTAGCATATTACGAACATCTCCGGTACGTAGCATATTACGAACATCTCCAGTACGTAGCATATTACGAACATCTCCGGTACGTATTATATTACGAACATCTCCAGTACGTAGCATATTACGAACATCTCCGGTACGTATTATATTACGAACATCATCGGTACGTAGCATATTACGGACATAACCGTTACGTAGCATATAACGAACATCTCCAGTACGTAGCATATTACGGACATAACCGTTACGTAGTATATTTCGAACATCTCCAGTACGTAGCATATTACGAACATCTCCGGTACGTATTATATTACGAACATCACCGGTACGTAGTATATTACGAACATCACCGGTACATGGCATATTAAGAACATCTCCGGTATGTAGCATATTACGAACATGTAGCATATTACGAACCTCAACGGTACTTAGCATATTGCGAACATCACCGATACTTAGCATACTGCGAACATCAATGGTACGTAGCATATCGCGAACATCAACAGAACGTAACCTGCTGCAAATATTTGTGGTATGTACCTTCATCGAACATCAACGTTACGCAACATACTGCCTTAAATCACCGCTAAGTAATATACTGCGAATATCACCGGTATCTACCTACATCGAACATCAACGGTACGTAAAATACAGCAAACATAACTGGTACGTTACATATTGCGAACATCACCGGTACGGAGTATATAGAGAACATCCCCTGTACGTAGCATATTGCGATCACCACAGGTACGTAACATATTGCGAACATATACGGTATGAAACACATTCCAAACATCACCAGTACATAGTATATTACGCAAATCACCGGAACGTAGCTTACTGCGAATATATCCGGTACGTAGCATGTTACGAAAATCATCGGAATATAACATACTGCGTACATCACCAGTACGTAGCATTTTGAGAACATCACCGGTACGTAGCATATTACGAACCTCACCGATACGTATCCTATTACGAACATCATCGGTACTTAGCATATTGCGAACATCACCGGTACGTTGCATATTTTGAACATCTCACAAGTACGAAGAATATTACGATCATCAAAGGTACGTAGCATATTGCGAACACCACCGGTACGTAGTATTTTGCAAACATTACCGGTAGGTTGAATATTACGAACATCACTGGTACGCAGCATATTGAAAAAATCACCGGTACATAGCATATTGCGAACATCACAGATACGAAGCATATTTCGAACATCACCGGTACGTAGCATATTACAAACATATCCGATACGTGGCATGTTTGGAACAACACCGATACGTAGCATATTACGGACATCACAGGTACGTAGCATATTACGAACATCACCGGTATATATCATATTACGAACATCAACGGTACGTAGCATACTGCAAAATCACCGGTACATAGCATAAAGCGAACATCACCTGTACGTAGCATATTACGAACATAATCGGTACGTAACATACTGCAAATATCACAGGTTGGTAGCAAATTGCGATTATCATTGGTATATAGGATATTATTAAAATCGCAGGTACGTAGCATATTGCAAATATCACCGGTACATAGCTTACTCGAATATCACAGGTACGTAACATACTGCAAATATTGCGATTATCATGGCACGTGGCATATTACGAACATCACGGGTACGTAGCATATTGCGAACTTCAACGGTACGTAGCATACTGCTAACGTATACGGTGTGTTACATATTCCGAACATCACAGGTACGTAGCATATCGCGAACATAATCGGTACGTAGCATATTGCGAACATATACGGTATGTAACATATTCCGAACATCACCGGTACAAAAAAAACTGCAAACATCACCGGTACTTAGCATTATGCAATTGATAATTATTACCTGTGTAACATAGCATACTCCAACATCACAGGTATTGTTTCGTGCAAACATAACCGGTATGTCGCATATTGCGAACATCACCGGCACGTTTCAAATTTCGAACATCACGGCTACGTAGCATATTGCGAACTTCAACGGTACGCAGCATACTACGAACATCACCGGTATGCAACATATTACGAACATCATCGGTACGTAGCATTATGCAATTATTACCTGTGTAACATAGCCTTTTAAAACGTAATATGCATTTAACTTTTAGCGTGAATAGTGTCTGCGAACATGACATAAGTTGCTGCATCTTGTAATCTTAAATGTTTCTTTTGCAATTTGGTCAAATTCCGGTCTCTTATTGCTACTTACGGTTACATTACGAACTATATGATCCACACATACTGACTAATGTGAATTTGTCTTATTCGGTTATACTAATTACATCTGTTCTAAACATTTCAGAGTAAAAGAGAGTCATTTTTATTTCAGATGCATCTTGGAATCGACTTCTTATAAGTAGGGTCGTAGATGCAGACACTCAAGGACAGGGTAAACTCACACGCGAATACAATATACAACACTGCATAGATTACGGTTAATAAAGGAATCGTAAAACATAAATCATTCACCTCAAATTATCTTCCGTCAGCTTTTTAATCGTTTCTTCCTGCCTGAAAGAAACACATTAAAACATATTTCTAAAACGATCCAAAGGTTAATTTCATCCGATTTGCATAGACACTTTATATTGAATCAGACTGTATTGACATAGTCACTTGTTTTGCATAGTGATTAGATTAACAAAAAAGCCATAAAACATTATTCACCTCAACTTTTCATCCTTCAGATCTTGAATCGTTTTTTCCTGCCTGAAACGAAATCATTTAAAAGTTATTATGACATAATCCCATCGTTACATTCATCTGAGTAGGCTAGACACCTTACGTTGAACCAGCATTTGGGAAATGTAGAATTAAGAATTAAAAATGAAAACGTTATTTTCGAGACAAACCAATGTTCAAGCCTTTTTACAAAACATCAATTAATGACAAATATCGTATGAAATGTTTGTTGCAAAATTTGTTTACAAACAGTCTCTTATCTTTAAACATTTATATTACTCACTTTGAAAATAATTTCGTACATTTAGAAAAATAAAACTCAGCATGAATCTAAAATCTTAAGACATGCTCAAGTGTTGTTTTTTCGGAAAATCTAATACTATCTATGTCATGTTTGCGAGTTTGAACATATCATCCACCCAGAGTATATTTCAATGCAAGCAGAGTACAGGAATTATCTGTTCATATACATATAAACATCAGCAATGACCACAATTATGCGTGAAGATATATAACTGAATTGTTGTCATCAAACCGGACAATACTAGATGGATAATGCCATAGGAGTTGTTGTCACGGATGAACCTTATTTTTTAAATAGTTGTACTGCGGGACCTCAATTAGGCACATATGTAAAATGACTTAATATGAACACAAAGGCTCATTTTGGTAGATTGTAACATACCGGTACGTAACATTCTGCTAACAATCACCGGTACGTCGCATTGTGCGAACATCAACGGTACGTAGTTTTGCAAAAATTAACGGTACGTAACATACTGAAATAAAATCTGGTATGTACCATCATCGAACACCAACGGTACGTAACATACTGCTAACACCACCGGTACGTTATATACTGTGAATATCGACGGTATGTAACAAATTGCCAAGAGCACCTGTACGGAGCATATTGCGAAAAAACACCGGTAAGTAGTATATTGCAAACATCGCTGGTGCAAAGCAATTTGCGAACATCACCGGAACGTAACATTTTGAAAACATTACCAGTACATACCATACTGTAAACATCAGCGGTATGTAGCATTGCGCAAACACATACGGTCCGTATCATTTTACAACATCACCGGTACATAGTATATTACGAACATCACCGGTACATGGCATATTACGAACATCTCCGGTACGTAGCATATTACGAATATGACCGGCACGTAGCATATAACGAACATCACCGGTATGTAGCATATTACAAATCTCAACGGTACTTAGCATATTGCGAACATCACTGATACTTAGCATAATGCGAACATCAGTGGTACATAGCATATTGCGAACATCGACGGAACGTAACATGCTGCAAATATTTGTGGTATGTACCTTCATCGAACATCAACGTTACGCAACATACTGCCTTACATCACCGCTAAGTCATATACTGCGAACATCACCGGTATCTACCTACATCGAACATCAACGGTACGTAAAATACTGCAAACATAACTGGTACGTAGCATATTGCGAACATCACCGGTACGGAGTATATAGAGCAAATCACCTGTACGTAGCATATTGCGATCACTTCCGGTACGTAACAAATTACGAACATTTACGGTATGAAACATATTACGAACATCACCAGTACATAGCATATTACGCAAATCACCGGAACGTAACTTACTGCGAATATATCCGGTACGTAGCATGTTACGAAAATCATCGGTACATAACATACTGCGTACATCACCAGTACGTAGCATTTTGAGAACATCACCGGTACGTAGCATAAAACGAACCTCACCAGTACGCATCATTTTACGAACATCACCGGTACGTAGCATATTGCGAACACTACCTGTACGTAGCATATTGCGAATATATACGGTATGTAACATATTCCGAACATCACCGGTACGTAAAATACTGCAAACATCACCGGTACGTAACATTACGCAATGTAGAATAAAGTATTAAACTCTCATAATTAGAGACGCTTGAATAGTTTAATAATTAATTTAGCTTTTTGAACCCTTCTGAACATCCAACGTTAAAAATGTTTAATGCATTCGATTTTATGTTGCCTATATTTTTATACTTATGTTTACGAAAATGATCATAAGTACAATTGTTATATTTGTTCTGATGACACCACATATTGTATTATGTGATAGTCATAGTTTCAATACTTCATCAATGCTTTTATTTAACGGAAGGGATTGCATAGCTGTCCAATGTTTCATGATATACATAAATGAAGTGAATTTCGTCTCCATATGTTTCAAAGTTTCATTGTTATGTTAACAGTATTGACGACACATAGTGTCTTGCGTTGGCGGCTTGGCATTCACAATAAGATGTATCAATGTATAAGCATTGCGGATTTTGTTTCACCAGAACACATGAATAACAGGCGTATATCAAGTTAAAATCCCACGAACGGATTAAAATCCAGATCACCGGTTACCATCCTTGGTGATTTGTAAAAGGATTTGACCTTGATGCGCATGATTCTTTTCCATGAATACTAAGGAGGAAAGCACATTATATATTAGTATTCACAAAGGCATGGTTAAGTAATGTTTGTCTGATAGTCAGTTACTAAACTATTTTACGCTATTAATCATGTTATGCTGAATCCTAAACCAAACACGTGTTGTACAGAATATGTGTGCTTAGTTTGTACACTTTGTAAAACAAAGTTTACGAATATATTTCAGGCTAGCAGAGAAAGGGCCTGATCATTTTGTGAATATACAAACACCTGTTTACATTTTTTGCTAAAAACCGTACTGCCAAGTACATCTATAAACTGTCATTGTCAGCAACAACGACAATTCTGCATAAATACTTAGACATGTATTTTTCATTAAATCTTACAAAAAGAGAGTTAATGCCATAGTATTGTCGTTAGTAAACATAGTGATACTTGTCTTTTTTCTCATCATTAGGTTAACAGCATAGCTACATGTCACATTTTGTGGACGTTCATTCCGTCATTAAATGCATAGAATGCCGAAAAAAACGATACCAGTATAAGATCACCAGGTAATGTCGGGCTTCCGGTTTTGAGTCTGCTGATGCATGAGTCGTGTGGAAATACAATGTTCATATTATTTATAAGAATTATAACCCTTGTATGCTGATTGTTTTGATCAAATTCGTTTATAATATTAGTGAAACATATATTGTCAGTTTTACATATGCGAGAAACAAGATATATTTTATATTATATAACAATGTTCTTGAATTTTAATTGTTTCCTTCATTTTCATGTCAGGCACATGATTATGTGAATATAAAAAAATGTTGCTCAAGGTATGTACATTGTTGCCGCACAGTTCTGAGTCAATCTCGACCATGCACTTTTTGTAAAAAAAGAGTTGTATGCTCCATACATTCTTTATAGAAAACTGTTATTTTACATAGTTATACCTGGCCAGAAAATACGAGAGTCATATTATGCCTGATGCATCTTAAAATCGACTTGATATAAGTAGTGGGCTTATTTGTTTATAGGTTTCATTTTTGGAATATATTGTATTTATATTTGGAAATGTCCTATATCCAAGAAATGGTAAGCTCATATGCGAATTATTTTATACGAAACTGCATAGAGTCGTGAGCGATAAACTATGTACCTCAAATTCCCTTCCGTTAGCTTTTTAATATTTTGAAACTGTCTGAAAGAAACACATTTAAGACATAGTATTTAACATTCCAAACGTTGAATTCATCCGATCGCCTAGTCACCTTATGTTTAATCAAACACTGTTGACATAGTGATTTGTTTTGCATATAATCCGTAATAAATGAAGGAGTAGTAATACAAGAGCCGTTCACCTCAAATTAGTATCCTTCAGTCTTTTAATCGCCCTTTCCGGACTGAAACGAAAACATTTAAGACATTATACTACATAATCTAAATGTTTAATTCACTCGATCAGCCTAGACAACTTACTAGGTTAATCCAATCAATATTGCACATTTTTAAGTGTATAATTATAAACAAGAAAGTTACGTCCGTGACCAACACATGTTCATGCGTATTTCAAAGAAGATTGGTTTATAATAATTAACGTATGAAATGTGTGATTACATCAATATATTTCTTTCTTTTATAATAATGTCTTACAACCATAATTAAGCATAAGTTTACGACCCTAAGACATATTCAAGTTTTCTTTTTTTTTAAAACCTGACAATAGATCTGTGATGTTTGAATGGATTTGATAAACTGATGGCTAAGATATGCACAGAAATAATATTTTCCGTCCAGAACATTTATGCTATATAAGTCAAGAACGTGTAAGATACAGTGCATATAAAAATGTTCCAGATTACAACATTATTTTGTAGTTCGATTATCATAAATGTTTAATTGTATAAAAATAAAGATGACATAGGAAACGATATATAAAATGTAAACGCTATTCATTTAACGGAGTTTTCTTTTTTGAAATGGTGACGTCACTACGGCTTACCAATACTTTTATATAACATGTTAAATATAAAGCAAATTGAGTTGCGATGTGAATTTCTGAAAAACATTTGTTTCTGCTGGTTGCAAAACTTAATATATATCTCATTTGTTGAAAAATATAACACAAACTTGATGATTAATATGTCATCACATTTGACGAGTAAAGTAAAAAGAGTGAGAAACTGGCGGTAAGAAAAGCTCAGATAACTCATATTGTGTTTTCGGTCCGAAGTATTATGTAAGATAAATCTCGATTCCATTATTGCAATTCCTCCGTTTAAATGTTTAAAATGGTATATATTAAATCAACCAGTTGACATATGTAAAGTACCTATTAAATACACTATCTGTTACAATGAATATGATTTGGTTTCGATTTTGAAACGAAAATTCATCAAAATTATATCGCCGACAGTTGAAATTTTGCGCTGAAAATGCGTGTTGTTATGGATACTAGAAATTAATATACAACGTTTGAAATAATTCACCATTTTTATACCATCAACGTAGTATTCGATTGCAACTTACTGCGTTTTTACTTACCCCTCATCCAAAAGCATTGTGAATGGAATTTATAGTTAATATGCTTATATTCCGTGAAGTTCCCGAAAAAATCTATTGATTCAGGAATGTTCGCGAACTATTTTGAAATAATCAATGTTTTTCTCATTGAGCTGAAAAGTGAAAACAACCAATCATTAGTTAGTTGCTATGTCAGGATGTCTGTGAACGTTTTGAAAATCAGGTGATATTTGTTTTACTTAGTTTTATGAAGGTGATGCTGCATTTGTACACTAGTCATAAGGTTCATAACAAGGGTCAGGAATAAAAATAATGGTTTCATAATGTCCTGATTACATTTTACAATATGTCTGCTACAGCGATATTATTAAAATGAATGATGATTATAAATAGGTAAAGGATATTAAACATAGTACAGCATTAACAAGCATGCCACTAGGGTTAACGTTGCTATAATTTATTCTAAGAAATATTAACATTCCCGTAGTAGCATGGCTATGTTCATAACGTATTCCGGTACTAGCGTAGCAATGTTAATAACGTGTTCCCGTTATATGCATGGTTACGTAGCTTACGTATTAACGTATAAGCATGTTAACAAACTTGGATTCATTTGCTGGTGAATTGTTAGATATTGTGAATTTTAGGGATTGTTTACCCCAAGACTGGCATCGAATGATCATTTACTCTTTCATAAACTCTCCCCAATAATGTTAGGTCTTAAAGGTGAAACTTGCTTGCACTTTGCTGAGTAAATACAAACTTCAGTTATTATCGTGACAAAGAAAAGTTAAATATGTTGCACACTTAGTTGTAAATCTGATTTCGAAAAGTAAGTTCCTTATTTATTTTTTATTCCTGACCCTTGTTTGATTAAAATTCGGTTTATGCAATATAATAAAGTTTGTAATATCTTCCTTTTTGTGATTTATTTCATGGCCTTGAAACTAATTTGCACGCGTATACAATCACGCAATCATTAAAGATTTTGCGACAGAAGGAGACGTATCTTATATCTTAAATCCAAACATATGTACGTACAGTATGTATATAAGGATGTCGTATTTTAAACTGAAGTTTTTTACATAAGTTATACAAGAATTATGAAACACATTTTGAATAGTTCCTGAACATTCCTGAATCAAGTTTTCGCCTAGAAATGCAATTACTTTTTTATTTATATTCACGCATTTGTATATAAAACAAAATAATATAACTACTTTTACCATGGTTGGCTTGCTGTACATTTTCATTAAAGCCAACACTAGATTGTAACTTTGTTATCATCCCTTTCGATATTGTTGCTCATATATACAAATAAAATTTAGCATGCACGAACTACGTTGGGATTAATTCAAATTTATATGTGTGGATGTATTAACACTAGCTTTATGATTAATAAGCTGCCATGTAAGAAGAGTATAATTGATACTGATGATATACATTAAACATACAATAAATGATTTGTGTTTTCCGACCTGATAAATTATGTTAAATACATCTTAACACATGTTAAGATACATTGAAACTAAAATAGAAGCCAACATTGGAACATTATGTTTTCATTTCATTAACATCATCGCCATTTAAATGAAAGAATGTATACATAAACGAGTTTGCGATACATCAAAAGTTATATTTTTAAAACTGAACATACTTACAATTGTCTCTCTTCCTTTTCCCTGAAAGGAGAAATACATCAATCAATAGTTAAACGAGTACGGTGTATGTGATAAATTGGAGATGCATATGCACGCGGAAAGAAGGGGTTTGTTGACGCACATAAAGTCATATAATAACTCGTGCATAACAAAAAGGGATAATACGATGATTGAGTAATGTCCACAATTGGTTGTTTCTCTGACATCGGAGATAATAAATTATTGTTATCGAAAATTAAGTTTCGAAAACAGTTAAAAAAATATAGAATGCATATAATTAAATAATTTAGAAAGCATGCAACATGATCGGGACAGGTAGATATGTTGTAAACAAATCTTTAATTTAGCGGTTCGTAAAAAGACGATTATCAAGATTCAATATGTCCGGTTAACCAAATAGTATGGTTGAATATATGTACTATTACAAAGCCTACTGCATACGTAAATGTTTATAATAATAACAGTTTAACTGTAGAATACTAGAAAATAATCATTGAGAACTCTACTACTGTCAAAGAATGTGGTATGCAGTTGCACAGAGATGTGACTTATCAGCAAGAGTTGATGCTATTGGGTCAAGTTAGATATGCGACAACCATATCAATGGACTAATTGACTAAGGTCAAAATTATATAAAACATTTTTTGAAAACTGTGCAGTTTATTCAAAATACATCACCCTGTTATCATATGATATTTTTGCGCTGAAATATGTACTGTACGTCACACATACTTCACAAATATAAACGCCAAATGAACCTGCCGAATTTATATCGTATATTCAACAATATACATGAACTAGTTTAGAGGCATGGATAATACTTACATTTGCTATTCATCAGATATATATCCTTGAACGTCGGCATAGCTTTTATAAAGAATAGGCACTGATGCCTCGGCTCGGTTACAAGAATCATAGTAATACCAAAAGGTAAATGCAGTTTTTAGTGTGTCTTGCAGTTTCGTAAATGCAACCTTAACAGTATAATTACACTAAATACTTATTGTTTTAAAACAGTTTAGAATAATTATAAATTATTATACACATGATTTCGATGAATCTCCGTAGAGAAACGTACTCTATTAAAAAGAGTTAAACAATTAAAACAAAGTTGGTGGAACACCGATAGAGGTCATTTCCCGTATAATTTAGTATATTGGTTCAGATTACTTGATTAAGAAAATGCTCACATTTTTAAATGATCACATACATAAAAGTTGCATTTTAAAATTGTTTTATTTTCAGGACGTTTTTGATATTCTAAGAAACATACGTAACGTTAGCTAGGGTAAATAAAACATAATTTATTTTGGTCATTAAAAACTAATTTCATGAATTTACTTTTGCATTCTTCCAATTTCCCACAGCTTGAATTTTTTCGCTGATCAATTTATTAATACTCATACAAACACACTTCCAGTATCTATGCAAGGATAAAACAACAATAAATATCTACACATACCAAAGATATATTTGGAATTCCCCCATATAAAAATATACTTATTACGTGTAAGTTTACCCCACTCGCTCTTTATTATAGTTTGCGAACATATACAATGTATGCTTAAGTTTAACTAAAAGCACTTTAAATGGCATATTTTTAGTTCTAAAGCAGAATTGTTATTCCACGTCAAACAAACTATCTGATTAAAGTGATATAAACAAACCAAACTGGTTTGATAATATATGTGAAAGTGCCATGGATTGTTGTGTTCATCATAGGATAAACATTGGAGGTCCGATAGAGCTTATACATGTAAGAGATATCAGTCACAATTTCAATTGTGTACAATACACGCAAATACGCTTGTTGTGATACCCTGTTTCAAACGAATTCCTTTTTGTAACGAACTATATTTTCAACAGTAGTGCGATTCGATTTCAATCATGACCATGTACTTTTTTACATATCAAACATTGGACTTATAGAGTGAGCATTTGTGAATCTAGAAATCACTCAATCTACGAGGTGCGGTTTCGAACACTAGACATTTCATGCCGTAGGTCCTATTGACCGCAGTTTATAATATATACATATGAACTGTCGGTCTTTGATTATGTAATATCTTATCCGACACAACGCTTTTTACATTCGTATGCAAATAGATTAACTTACGATCTCACCGACTAACTCACCGACTGACTCACCGACTGATTTTCTGACTGACTCACCGACTGACTCACCGATGGTCTACATTAAACATACAATAAATGATTTGTGTTTTCCGACCTGATAAATTATGTTAAATACATCTTAACACATGTTAAGATACATTGAAACTAAAATAGAAGCCAACATTGGAACATTATGATTTCATTTCATTAACATCATCGCCATTTAAATGAAAGAATGTATACATAAACGAGTTTGCGATACATCAAAAGTTATATTTTTAAAACTTAACATACTTACAATTGTCTCTCTTTCTCTGCCCTGAAAGGAGAAATACATAAATCAATAGGTAAACGAGTACGGTGTATGTGATAAATTGGAGATGTATATGCACGCGGAAAGAATGGGTTTGTTGACGCACATAAAGTCATATGATAACTCGTGCATAACAAAAGGGATAATATGATGATTGAGTAATGTCCACAATTGGTTGTTTCTCTGACATCGGAGATAATAAATTATTGTTATCGAAAATTAAGTTTCGAAAACAGTTAAATAACTATAGAAGACATATAATTTAATAATTTAGAAAGCATGCAACATGATCGGGACAGTAATATATGTTGTATACAAATCTTTAAATTAGCGGTTCGTAAAAAGACGATTATCAAGATTCAATATGTCCGGTTAACCAAATAGTATGGTTACCGGTACAAAAAAAGTTTCTTCAGAATAAATTAATTTCAATCAATTATAATTGAATATATGTACTATTGCAATGCCTATTGCCTACGTAAATGTTTATAATAATAACAGTTTAACTGTAGATTACTAGATAATAACCATTGAGAACTCTACTACTGTCAAAGCATGTGGTATGCAGTTGCACAGAGATGTGACTTATCAGCAAGAGTTGATGCTATTGGGTAAAGTTAAATATGCAACAACCATATCAATGGACTAATTGACTAAGGTCAAAATTATATAAAACATTTTTTTGAAAACTGTGCAGTTGATTCAAAATACATCACCCTGTTATCATATGATATTTTTGCGCTGAAATATGTACTGTACGTCACACATACTTCGCAAATATAAACGCCAAATGAACCTGCCGAATTTATATCGTATATTCAACAATATACTTGAACTAGTTTAGAGGCATGGATAACACTTACATTTGCTATTCATCAGATATATATCACTGAACGTCGGCATTGCTTTTTTAAAGAATAGGCACTGATGCCTCGGCTCGGTTACAAGAATCATAGTAATACCAAAAGGTAAATGCAGTTTTTAGTGTGTCTTGCAGTTTGGTTAAAATGTAACCTTAACAGTATAACTACACTAAATACTTGTTGTTTTGAAACAGTTGAGAATAATTATAAATTATTATACACATGATTTCGATGAATCTCCGTAGAGAAACGTACTCTATAAAAAAGAGTTAAACAATTAAAACAAAGTTGGTGGAACACGATTGAGGTCATTTCCCGTATAATTTAGTAAATTGGTTCAGATTACTTGATTAAGAAAATGCTCACATTTTTGAAATGATCACATACATAAAAGTTGCATTTTAAAATTGTTTTATTTTCAGGACGTTTTTGATTTTCTAAGAAACATACGTAACGTTAGCTAGGGTAAATAAAACATTATTTATTTTGGTCATTAAAAACTAATTTCATGAATTTACTTTTGCATCTTCCAATTTCCCACAGCTTGAATTTTTTCGCTGATCAATTTATTAATACTCATACAAACACACTTCTAGTATCTATGCAAGGATAAAACAACAATAAATATCTACACATACCAAAGATATATTTGGAATTCCCCCATATAAAAAATATACTTATTACGTGAAAGTTTACCCCACTCGCACTTTATTATAGTTTGCGAACATATACAATGTATGCTTAAGTTTAACTAAAAGCACTTTAAATGGCATATTTTTAGTTCTAAAGCAAAATTTATATTCCACTTCAAACAAACGATCTGATTAAAGTGATATAAACAAACCAAACTGGTTTGATAATATATGTGAAAGTGCCATGGATTGTTGTGTTCATCATAGGATAAACATTGGAGGTCCGATAGAGCTTATACATGTAAGAGATATCAGTCACAATTTCAATTGTGTACAATACACGCAAATACGCTTGTTGTGATACCCTGTTTCAAACGAATTCCTTTTTGTAACGAACTATATTTTCAACAGTAGTGCGATTTGATTTCAATCATGATCATGTACTTTTTTACATATCAAACATTGGACTTATAGAGTGAGCATTTGTGAATCTAGAAATCACTCAATCTACGAGGTGCGGTTTCGAACACTAAACATTTCATGCCGTAGGTCCTATTGACCGCAGTTTATAATATATACATATGAACTGTCGGTCTTTGATTATGTAATATATTATCCAACACAACGCTTTTTACATTCGTATGCAAATAGATTAACTTACGATCTCACCGACTAACTCACCGACTGACTCACCGACTGACTTTCTGACTGACTCACCGACTGACTCACCGATTGTGAATCGAACACACAAAGAACTACTAAAAAGGTGGCGGCGGGACTGTAGTTCTTTGTCCTTGTTTGATCTTTGTAAACTCCTCAGATAAGCAACTGCTTCGGATGAAATTCTCGTCAAGCGCGTTCTCGGTCCTGGCAAACTTCGGCGCGTCAGTTCTGTCACATTATCTTTCACAAAGTCTTGAACACCATGCCTTGCCAATTACTTCAATTATTGTAATTCACTTTCATTAATAGACAAAAAACCGGCAAGGTATATAACAATATAAAATTAATCTGAACAAGTGTATCTACGTTATATGGGTACATACGCAAAGATGTAAAAACATATATTAGTGTTCTATTCATACATGAATTTTATTTTTAGCTGAAATAATAATGTTTTTTAAACATTAATTACGATTTATTTCCAAGTGTGCATTTCTATATATTATATTCATTTACTCTAATTGCATGCTAGATTGTCGTCAATATGAAAAACTATTATCTGGAGTGGTCGTTTTTTGTTATATTACGTAACAGAGGTCCCATAAATAATTAATTAGTTATAACTTTAGTTGATATTTGTCTGAAAACTGTCTTGTTATTGACTTGTAACGAATACTTCAACAATGAAACTTAAAATTACATATACATCGTTTGAAACCGGCAAGGTATATAAAATATATCTGAACAAGTATGTATCTTCGTTATATAGGTTTATATGCAAAGATGTAAAAAATATATATATGTTCTATTCATACATGATACTTGCCTTAAAACCATTCTATAAGCTCCTATCCGATAGAAAACAACAAAATCAATACTGTTCAATGATATTATTTTGGATGTCTCAGTTAAGCGATTTGGGACACCGATAAACGTAAACAGGATAAACTTGCAACATGAGACCGGTAAGTCTTATAAACAACATGCTTGAAAAAAATGGAGCTTACAAACGCGGTCGACTGGCCGAAGAAAAACTGAGTTAAAATCCTCTTTCTAGGGAAAACTCAGAAACCCCTGCCTGTTTGTCATCCAGATTTTCAGGATTTGTCTCGTACCACTAGATGTCGGGCCTCATCACCCGTAAGCTCTTTTACAATTAGGAATAAAATACATATCATTTATATGATTCATGTACACGTACTATAACAAGTCATACAAGTGTCAATTACAACGCTATGTATACAAGTGAGAACAAAACGATCATTCATATGATGAAATTGCATAATAACAGAAAACTTTCACCTTAAACATTTGCTGGTAAAATTTTACAATCATTTGTATCGATGTTAGCGTATCGGGCTCCTAGAGCTGAATGCCTTTACATTCATATGCGCACGAAATATTCGTGCCTATTAACCACTCGTGCATATAAAACGCCACCTGGCGGTTATTCCATTACAAGGGAAAGAAATTTTCTTCTAATTCGTTTCACTCAAACGCAGAAAATAATATTTATTTTCAGCTGAAGTAACAATGTCTTTTTTTTTAGATCAATTATGATTTATATCCATGTGTATATTTTTATATATTTTATTCATTTACTCTTAATGCATGTCAGATTGTCGTTCAATATGAATACTTATTATCTGGAGTGCTCGTTATTTGTTATATTAGCCAGCTTATAAAGACGAATGTTGGCACTTCATAAGTAATTAAGACCCTACACCTAATAGAGGGCCAGTAAATAATTAATAAACTATAATGTTAGTTGCGATTGTTCTGAAAATCTATCTTCCTTGCCTTGTAACGAATATTGCCATAATCGATCTTGAAATTATTATATCTTCGGACTCCACACACATTGACCAACCCAATTGCGTTCATATCCCCAATAATGACATCAACCCCGCAATTCATTCCTGATATTTACACCACTAGTTCATTATTTCATTCAAGAAATGTTTGTTGTTTCCTTTATTTCATTTAAGAAAACCTTTCAGTAATCCGTTCTTACCCATTTTGTAAATAGAACGACCCGACTATAACCGGAAACATTTTTTCAAATGACGTCACAATAACGCGGGAAAAGATCAACCACTTGAAATCACTTTAAAACGTAAAATTGAAACACTTCTGGTACCAATATATTTAAAATATGATAAACTAACACTTTTAAAAATGTTGATCTATATTTTACGGGACCTGCAGACACAATACAACCAATAACAAGATCAATAGCTTTCATGTATATTGTTATGCAATGAATTACGATCCGAACATATCCGGAGATGTTGCGTTCATCGATTGATGAACGCAATTGCCGAAAGGCAGTTCATTTAAGGAATGAAAGTTGAAGTGTAAATATATAATAATAATAGTCAACTATTAACCATTTCAGAAGGTACAAGGAAATTACCAAAACAGCATTGAACGATAAACACATCTACTGAAACATACTATCAACGCATATATACCACACCCATCAACATTAACACCAATGCACGAGGGTATATCCACTTTTGAACGAACAGTGAAACAGGACATCAGTCGAATTAGATTACCTGGAATTTAAACTAGGTAACATGCACACGTCAACACACATTGGCAATCGGTTATCAATAGTTACAAATCATAATATAATCTTCATATTCACTCTCTCATTGAAGATATAGTTGTTTATCGGCGAATAGTTAAATAATTAGAGTTGATGTTTTGACATGAATGATATGAATGAACTGAATAATCAATATTGATATGTTCGATTAAAGTGATTATTTTTGGTGAAATGGATATATTTTCTGAATGTTTTAAAATTCCTTTAACATAATCAAAATGGTTTTTAGAAAACAAATGAGAGTTTTAGCAATAGTAAATGGTAGAAAAATGCATTCATCTAATGACTTCACTTGATGAAATTTACTTTGTACACCTTATTTAATCAGAAAATAATTTAAATATTTTGATTAAAATGCCTGCGCATTCCAATTGACTGCGCTCAATAATGTTAAGATTCTCTACATAAATTTCATATTGGATATTTACTTTGTTACAAATCGTCCTTTTATATCAATCCAAAATGACGATTCAACGATTTTCCTTAGCTGTCCTTCATTAGTTTATACATGTTGAATATATAGCCGAAACCAAGACATGTTTCAATTGTTGTATAAATGCAGACTACTAGGTTAATGCCGCTGATAGAAACAGTTAATCTGGCAAGGTGGATAAATAAATCGGGAAATTTAATGTGAGCCTTTAAGAAAAGAGACAAGTGTGGTTGTTTTTTCACACTACTGACACAGTACTTAAATGAGCTTGTGAGTGTACATAAACGTTGAACGACACTTTTATTATCAATGCATGTATATTTTTTTCGCAAATTACATGTATCGATTAAAGATTACGAGTATGTAATTAATCGCCACATTTTCTATGGGTTTAATTTATGACGATATTATTTTTCGGAACTGCACTGGCAAATATTGTGTTATTAGTAAGATTTGTCATTTACCACAG